>NC_134831.1:101014956-101106221 GCF_004210375.1 Tachypleus tridentatus
CTGAGCTAACAATCTTACTGATGTTAATGGACTGTGTATATTACCTGAGCTAACAATCTTACTGATGTTAATGGACTGTGTATATCACCTCAGCTAACAATCTTACTGATGTTAATGGACTGTGTGTATCATCTGAACTAACAATCTACTGATGTTAATGGACTGTGTATATCACCTCAGCTAACAATCTTACTGATGTTAATGGACTGTGTATATCACCTCAGCTAACAATCTTACTGATGTTAATGGACTGTGTATATCACCTCAAACAATCTTACTGATGTTAATGGACTGTGTATATCACCTCAGCTAACAATCTTACTGATGTTAATGGACTGTGTATATCACCTCAGCTAACAATCTTACTGATGTTAATGGACTGTGTATATCACCTCAGCTAACAATCTTACTGATGTTAATGGACTGTGTATATCACCTCAGCTAACAATCTTACTGATGTTAATGGACTGTGTATATCACCTCAGCTAACAATCTTACTGATGTTAATGGACTGTGTATATCACCTCAGCTAACAATCTTACTGATGTTAATGGACTGTGTATATCACCTCAGCTAACAATATAACTGATGTTAATGGACTGTGTATATCACCTCAGCTAACAATCTTACTGATGTTAATGGACTGTGTATATCACCTCAGCTAACAATCTTACTGATGTTAATGGACTGTGTATATCACCTCAGCTAACAATCTTACTGATGTTAATGGACTGTGTATATCACCTCAGCTACAATCTACTGATGTTAATGGACTGTGTATATCACCTCAGCTAACAATCTTACTGATGTTAATGGACTGTGTATATCACCTCAGCTAACAATCTTACTGATGTTAATGGACTGTGTATATCACCTCAGCTAACAATCTTACTGATGTTAATGGACTGTGTATATCACCTCAGCTAACAATCTTACTGATGTTAATGGACTGTGTATATCACCTCAGCTAACAATCTTACTGATGTTAATGGACTGTGTATATCACCTCAGCTAACAATCTTACTGATGTTAATGGACTGTGTATATCACCTCAGCTAACAATCTTACTGATGTTAATGGACTGTGTATATCACCTCAGCTAACAATCTTACTGATGTTAATGGACTGTGTATATCACCTCAGCTAACAATCTTACTGATGTTAATGGACTGTGTATATCACCTCAGCTAACAATCTTACTGATGTTAATGGACTGTGTATATCACCTCAGCTAACAATCTTACTGATGTTAATGGACTGTGTATATCACCTCAGCTAACAATCTTACTGATGTTAATGGACTGTATATCACCTCAGCTAACAATCTTACTGATGTTAATGGACTGTGTATATCACCTCAGCTAACAATATAACTGATGTTAATGGACTGTGTATATCACCTCAGCTAACAATCTTACTGATGTTAATGGACTGTGTATATCACCTCAGCTAACAATCTTACTGATGTTAATGGACTGTGTATATCACCTCAGCTAACAATCTTACTGATGTTAATGGACTGTGTATATCACCTCAGCTAACAATCTTACTGATGTTAATGGACTGTGTATATCACCTCAGCTAACAATCTTACTGATGTTAATGGACTGTGTATATCACCTCAGCTAACAATCTTACTGATGTTAATGGACTGTGTATATCACCTCAGCTAACAATCTTACTGATGTTAATGGACTGTGTATATCACCTCAGCTAACAATCTTACTGATGTTAATGGACTGTGTATATCACCTCAGCTAACAATCTTACTGATGTTAATGGACTGTGTATATCACCTCAGCTAACAATCTTACTGATGTTAATGGACTGTGTATATCACCTCAGCTAACAATCTTACTGATGTTAATGGACTGTGTATATCACCTCAGCTAACAATCTTACTGATGTTAATGGACTGTGTATATCACCTCAGCTAACAATCTTACTGATGTTAATGGACTGTGTATATCACCTCAGCTAACAATCTTACTGATGTTAATGGACTGTGTATATCACCTCAGCTAACAATCTTACTGATGTTAATGGACTGTGTATATCACCTCAGCTAACAATCTTACTGATGTTAATGGACTGTGTATATCACCTCAGCTAACAATCTTACTGATGTTAATGGACTGTGTATATCACCTCAGCTAACAATCTTACTGATGTTAATGGACTGTGTATATCACCTCAGCTAACAATCTTACTGATGTTAATGGACTGTGTATATCACCTCAGCTAACAATCTTACTGATGTTAATGGACTGTGTATATCACCTCAGCTAACAATCTTACTGATGTTAATGGACTGTGTATATCACCTCAGCTAACAATCTTACTGATGTTAATGGACTGTGTATATCACCTCAGCTAACAATCTTACTGATGTTAATGGACTGTGTATATCACCTCAGCTAACAATCTTACTGATGTTAATGGACTGTGTATATCACCTCAGCTAACAATCTTACTGATGTTAATGGACTGTGTATATCACCTCAGCTAACAATCTTACTGATGTTAATGGACTGTGTATATCACCTCAGCTAACAATCTTACTGATGTTAATGGACTGTGTATATCACCTCAGCTAACAATCTTACTGATGTTAATGGACTGTGTATATCACCTCAGCTAACAATCTTACTGATGTTAATGGACTGTGTATATCACCTCAGCTAACAATCTTACTGATGTTAATGGACTGTGTATATCACCTCAGCTAACAATCTTACTGATGTTAATGGACTGTGTATATCACCTCAGCTAACAATCTTACTGATGTTAATGGACTGTGTATATCACCTCAGCTAACAATCTTACTGATGTTAATGGACTGTGTATATCACCTCAGCTAACAATCTTACTGATGTTAATGGACTGTGTATATCACCTCAGCTAACAATCTTACTGATGTTAATGGACTGTGTATATCACCTCAGCTAACAATCTTACTGATGTTAATGGACTGTGTATATCACCTCAGCTAACAATCTTACTGATGTTAATGGACTGTGTATATCACCTCAGCTAACAATCTTACTGATGTTAATGGACTGTGTATATCACCTCAGCTAACAATCTTACTGATGTTAATGGACTGTGTATATCACCTCAGCTAACAATCTTACTGATGTTAATGGACTGTGTATATCACCTCAGCTAACAATCTTACTGATGTTAATGGACTGTGTATATCACCTCAGCTAACAATCTTACTGATGTTAATGGACTGTGTATATCACCTCAGCTAACAATCTTACTGATGTTAATGGACTGTGTATATCACCTCAGCTAACAATCTTACTGATGTTAATGGACTGTGTATATCACCTCAGCTAACAATCTTACTGATGTTAATGGACTGTGTATATCACCTCAGCTAACAATCTTACTGATGTTAATGGACTGTGTATATCACCTCAGCTAACAATCTTACTGATGTTAATGGACTGTGTATATCACCTCAGCTAACAATCTTACTGATGTTAATGGACTGTGTATATCACCTCAGCTAACAATCTTACTGATGTTAATGGACTGTGTATATCACCTCAGCTAACAATCTTACTGATGTTAATGGACTGTGTATATCACCTCAGCTAACAATCTTACTGATGTTAATGGACTGTGTATATCACCTCAGCTAACAATCTTACTGATGTTAATGGACTGTGTATATCACCTCAGCTAACAATCTTACTGATGTTAATGGACTGTGTATATCACCTCAGCTAACAATCTTACTGATGTTAATGGACTGTGTATATCACCTCAGCTAACAATCTTACTGATGTTAATGGACTGTGTATATCACCTCAGCTAACAATCTTACTGATGTTAATGGACTGTGTATATCACCTCAGCTAACAATCTTACTGATGTTAATGGACTGTGTATATCACCTCAGCTAACAATCTTACTGATGTTAATGGACTGTGTATATCACCTCAGCTAACAATCTTACTGATGTTAATGGACTGTGTATATCACCTCAGCTAACAATCTTACTGATGTTAATGGACTGTGTATATCACCTCAGCTAACAATCTTACTGATGTTAATGGACTGTGTATATCACCTCAGCTAACAATCTTACTGATGTTAATGGACTGTGTATATCACCTCAGCTAACAATCTTACTGATGTTAATGGACTGTGTATATCACCTCAGCTAACAATCTTACTGATGTTAATGGACTGTGTATATCACCTCAGCTAACAATCTTACTGATGTTAATGGACTGTGTATATCACCTCAGCTAACAATCTTACTGATGTTAATGGACTGTGTATATCACCTCAGCTAACAATCTTACTGATGTTAATGGACTGTGTATATCACCTCAGCTAACAATCTTACTGATGTTAATGGACTGTGTATATCACCTCAGCTAACAATCTTACTGATGTTAATGGACTGTGTATATCACCTCAGCTAACAATCTTACTGATGTTAATGGACTGTGTATATCACCTCAGCTAACAATCTTACTGATGTTAATGGACTGTGTATATCACCTCAGCTAACAATCTTACTGATGTTAATGGACTGTGTATATCACCTCAGCTAACAATCTTACTGATGTTAATGGACTGTGTATATCACCTCAGCTAACAATCTTACTGATGTTAATGGACTGTGTATATCACCTCAGCTAACAATCTTACTGATGTTAATGGACTGTGTATATCACCTCAGCTAACAATCTTACTGATGTTAATGGACTGTGTATATCACCTCAGCTAACAATCTTACTGATGTTAATGGACTGTGTATATCACCTCAGCTAACAATCTTACTGATGTTAATGGACTGTGTATATCACCTCAGCTAACAATCTTACTGATGTTAATGGACTGTGTATATCACCTCAGCTAACAATCTTACTGATGTTAATGGACTGTGTATATCACCTCAGCTAACAATCTTACTGATGTTAATGGACTGTGTATATCACCTCAGCTAACAATCTTACTGATGTTAATGGACTGTGTATATCACCTCAGCTAACAATCTTACTGATGTTAATGGACTGTGTATATCACCTCAGCTAACAATCTTACTGATGTTAATGGACTGTGTATATCACCTCAGCTAACAATCTTACTGATGTTAATGGACTGTGTATATCACCTCAGCTAACAATCTTACTGATGTTAATGGACTGTGTATATCACCTCAGCTAACAATCTTACTGATGTTAATGGACTGTGTATATCACCTCAGCTAACAATCTTACTGATGTTAATGGACTGTGTATATCACCTCAGCTAACAATCTTACTGATGTTAATGGACTGTGTATATCACCTCAGCTAACAATCTTACTGATGTTAATGGACTGTGTATATCACCTCAGCTAACAATCTTACTGATGTTAATGGACTGTGTATATCACCTCAGCTAACAATCTTACTGATGTTAATGGACTGTGTATATCACCTCAGCTAACAATCTTACTGATGTTAATGGACTGTGTATATCACCTCAGCTAACAATCTTACTGATGTTAATGGACTGTGTATATCACCTCAGCTAACAATCTTACTGATGTTAATGGACTGTGTATATCACCTCAGCTAACAATCTTACTGATGTTAATGGACTGTGTATATCACCTCAGCTAACAATCTTACTGATGTTAATGGACTGTGTATATCACCTCAGCTAACAATCTTACTGATGTTAATGGACTGTGTATATCACCTCAGCTAACAATCTTACTGATGTTAATGGACTGTGTATATCACCTCAGCTAACAATCTTACTGATGTTAATGGACTGTGTATATCACCTCAGCTAACAATCTTACTGATGTTAATGGACTGTGTATATCACCTCAGCTAACAATCTTACTGATGTTAATGGACTGTGTATATCACCTCAGCTAACAATCTTACTGATGTTAATGGACTGTGTATATCACCTCAGCTAACAATCTTACTGATGTTAATGGACTGTGTATATCACCTCAGCTAACAATCTTACTGATGTTAATGGACTGTGTATATCACCTCAGCTAACAATCTTACTGATGTTAATGGACTGTGTATATCACCTCAGCTAACAATCTTACTGATGTTAATGGACTGTGTATATCACCTCAGCTAACAATCTTACTGATGTTAATGGACTGTGTATATCACCTCAGCTAACAATCTTACTGATGTTAATGGACTGTGTATATCACCTCAGCTAACAATCTTACTGATGTTAATGGACTGTGTATATCACCTCAGCTAACAATCTTACTGATGTTAATGGACTGTGTATATCACCTCAGCTAACAATCTTACTGATGTTAATGGACTGTGTATATCACCTCAGCTAACAATCTTACTGATGTTAATGGACTGTGTATATCACCTCAGCTAACAATCTTACTGATGTTAATGGACTGTGTATATCACCTCAGCTAACAATCTTACTGATGTTAATGGACTGTGTATATCACCTCAGCTAACAATCTTACTGATGTTAATGGACTGTGTATATCACCTCAGCTAACAATCTTACTGATGTTAATGGACTGTGTATATCACCTCAGCTAACAATCTTACTGATGTTAATGGACTGTGTATATCACCTCAGCTAACAATCTTACTGATGTTAATGGACTGTGTATATCACCTCAGCTAACAATCTTACTGATGTTAATGGACTGTGTATATCACCTCAGCTAACAATCTTACTGATGTTAATGGACTGTGTATATCACCTCAGCTAACAATCTTACTGATGTTAATGGACTGTGTATATCACCTCAGCTAACAATCTTACTGATGTTAATGGACTGTGTATATCACCTCAGCTAACAATCTTACTGATGTTAATGGACTGTGTATATCACCTCAGCTAACAATCTTACTGATGTTAATGGACTGTGTATATCACCTCAGCTAACAATCTTACTGATGTTAATGGACTGTGTATATCACCTCAGCTAACAATCTTACTGATGTTAATGGACTGTGTATATCACCTCAGCTAACAATCTTACTGATGTTAATGGACTGTGTATATCACCTCAGCTAACAATCTTACTGATGTTAATGGACTGTGTATATCACCTCAGCTAACAATCTTACTGATGTTAATGGACTGTGTATATCACCTCAGCTAACAATCTTACTGATGTTAATGGACTGTGTATATCACCTCAGCTAACAATCTTACTGATGTTAATGGACTGTGTATATCACCTCAGCTAACAATCTTACTGATGTTAATGGACTGTGTATATCACCTCAGCTAACAATCTTACTGATGTTAATGGACTGTGTATATCACCTCAGCTAACAATCTTACTGATGTTAATGGACTGTGTATATCACCTCAGCTAACAATCTTACTGATGTTAATGGACTGTGTATATCACCTCAGCTAACAATCTTACTGATGTTAATGGACTGTGTATATCACCTCAGCTAACAATCTTACTGATGTTAATGGACTGTGTATATCACCTCAGCTAACAATCTTACTGATGTTAATGGACTGTGTATATCACCTCAGCTAACAATCTTACTGATGTTAATGGACTGTGTATATCACCTCAGCTAACAATCTTACTGATGTTAATGGACTGTGTATATCACCTCAGCTAACAATCTTACTGATGTTAATGGACTGTGTATATCACCTCAGCTAACAATCTTACTGATGTTAATGGACTGTGTATATCACCTCAGCTAACAATCTTACTGATGTTAATGGACTGTGTATATCACCTCAGCTAACAATCTTACTGATGTTAATGGACTGTGTATATCACCTCAGCTAACAATCTTACTGATGTTAATGGACTGTGTATATCACCTCAGCTAACAATCTTACTGATGTTAATGGACTGTGTATATCACCTCAGCTAACAATCTTACTGATGTTAATGGACTGTGTATATCACCTCAGCTAACAATCTTACTGATGTTAATGGACTGTGTATATCACCTCAGCTAACAATCTTACTGATGTTAATGGACTGTGTATATCACCTCAGCTAACAATCTTACTGATGTTAATGGACTGTGTATATCACCTCAGCTAACAATCTTACTGATGTTAATGGACTGTGTATATCACCTCAGCTAACAATCTTACTGATGTTAATGGACTGTGTATATCACCTCAGCTAACAATCTTACTGATGTTAATGGACTGTGTATATCACCTCAGCTAACAATCTTACTGATGTTAATGGACTGTGTATATCACCTCAGCTAACAATCTTACTGATGTTAATGGACTGTGTATATCACCTCAGCTAACAATCTTACTGATGTTAATGGACTGTGTATATCACCTCAGCTAACAATCTTACTGATGTTAATGGACTGTGTATATCACCTCAGCTAACAATCTTACTGATGTTAATGGACTGTGTATATCACCTCAGCTAACAATCTTACTGATGTTAATGGACTGTGTATATCACCTCAGCTAACAATCTTACTGATGTTAATGGACTGTGTATATCACCTCAGCTAACAATCTTACTGATGTTAATGGACTGTGTATATCACCTCAGCTAACAATCTTACTGATGTTAATGGACTGTGTATATCACCTCAGCTAACAATCTTACTGATGTTAATGGACTGTGTATATCACCTCAGCTAACAATCTTACTGATGTTAATGGACTGTGTATATCACCTCAGCTAACAATCTTACTGATGTTAATGGACTGTGTATATCACCTCAGCTAACAATCTTACTGATGTTAATGGACTGTGTATATCACCTCAGCTAACAATCTTACTGATGTTAATGGACTGTGTATATCACCTCAGCTAACAATCTTACTGATGTTAATGGACTGTGTATATCACCTCAGCTAACAATCTTACTGATGTTAATGGACTGTGTATATCACCTCAGCTAACAATCTTACTGATGTTAATGGACTGTGTATATCACCTCAGCTAACAATCTTACTGATGTTAATGGACTGTGTATATCACCTCAGCTAACAATCTTACTGATGTTAATGGACTGTGTATATCACCTCAGCTAACAATCTTACTGATGTTAATGGACTGTGTATATCACCTCAGCTAACAATCTTACTGATGTTAATGGACTGTGTATATCACCTCAGCTAACAATCTTACTGATGTTAATGGACTGTGTATATCACCTCAGCTAACAATCTTACTGATGTTAATGGACTGTGTATATCACCTCAGCTAACAATCTTACTGATGTTAATGGACTGTGTATATCACCTCAGCTAACAATCTTACTGATGTTAATGGACTGTGTATATCACCTCAGCTAACAATCTTACTGATGTTAATGGACTGTGTATATCACCTCAGCTAACAATCTTACTGATGTTAATGGACTGTGTATATCACCTCAGCTAACAATCTTACTGATGTTAATGGACTGTGTATATCACCTCAGCTAACAATCTTACTGATGTTAATGGACTGTGTATATCACCTCAGCTAACAATCTTACTGATGTTAATGGACTGTGTATATCACCTCAGCTAACAATCTTACTGATGTTAATGGACTGTGTATATCACCTCAGCTAACAATCTTACTGATGTTAATGGACTGTGTATATCACCTCAGCTAACAATCTTACTGATGTTAATGGACTGTGTATATCACCTCAGCTAACAATCTTACTGATGTTAATGGACTGTGTATATCACCTCAGCTAACAATCTTACTGATGTTAATGGACTGTGTATATCACCTCAGCTAACAATCTTACTGATGTTAATGGACTGTGTATATCACCTCAGCTAACAATCTTACTGATGTTAATGGACTGTGTATATCACCTCAGCTAACAATCTTACTGATGTTAATGGACTGTGTATATCACCTCAGCTAACAATCTTACTGATGTTAATGGACTGTGTATATCACCTCAGCTAACAATCTTACTGATGTTAATGGACTGTGTATATCACCTCAGCTAACAATCTTACTGATGTTAATGGACTGTGTATATCACCTCAGCTAACAATCTTACTGATGTTAATGGACTGTGTATATCACCTCAGCTAACAATCTTACTGATGTTAATGGACTGTGTATATCACCTCAGCTAACAATCTTACTGATGTTAATGGACTGTGTATATCACCTCAGCTAACAATCTTACTGATGTTAATGGACTGTGTATATCACCTCAGCTAACAATCTTACTGATGTTAATGGACTGTGTATATCACCTCAGCTAACAATCTTACTGATGTTAATGGACTGTGTATATCACCTCAGCTAACAATCTTACTGATGTTAATGGACTGTGTATATCACCTCAGCTAACAATCTTACTGATGTTAATGGACTGTGTATATCACCTCAGCTAACAATCTTACTGATGTTAATGGACTGTGTATATCACCTCAGCTAACAATCTTACTGATGTTAATGGACTGTGTATATCACCTCAGCTAACAATCTTACTGATGTTAATGGACTGTGTATATCACCTCAGCTAACAATCTTACTGATGTTAATGGACTGTGTATATCACCTCAGCTAACAATCTTACTGATGTTAATGGACTGTGTATATCACCTCAGCTAACAATCTTACTGATGTTAATGGACTGTGTATATCACCTCAGCTAACAATCTTACTGATGTTAATGGACTGTGTATATCACCTCAGCTAACAATCTTACTGATGTTAATGGACTGTGTATATCACCTCAGCTAACAATCTTACTGATGTTAATGGACTGTGTATATCACCTCAGCTAACAATCTTACTGATGTTAATGGACTGTGTATATCACCTCAGCTAACAATCTTACTGATGTTAATGGACTGTGTATATCACCTCAGCTAACAATCTTACTGATGTTAATGGACTGTGTATATCACCTCAGCTAACAATCTTACTGATGTTAATGGACTGTGTATATCACCTCAGCTAACAATCTTACTGATGTTAATGGACTGTGTATATCACCTCAGCTAACAATCTTACTGATGTTAATGGACTGTGTATATCACCTCAGCTAACAATCTTACTGATGTTAATGGACTGTGTATATCACCTCAGCTAACAATCTTACTGATGTTAATGGACTGTGTATATCACCTCAGCTAACAATCTTACTGATGTTAATGGACTGTGTATATCACCTCAGCTAACAATCTTACTGATGTTAATGGACTGTGTATATCACCTCAGCTAACAATCTTACTGATGTTAATGGACTGTGTATATCACCTCAGCTAACAATCTTACTGATGTTAATGGACTGTGTATATCACCTCAGCTAACAATCTTACTGATGTTAATGGACTGTGTATATCACCTCAGCTAACAATCTTACTGATGTTAATGGACTGTGTATATCACCTCAGCTAACAATCTTACTGATGTTAATGGACTGTGTATATCACCTCAGCTAACAATCTTACTGATGTTAATGGACTGTGTATATCACCTCAGCTAACAATCTTACTGATGTTAATGGACTGTGTATATCACCTCAGCTAACAATCTTACTGATGTTAATGGACTGTGTATATCACCTCAGCTAACAATCTTACTGATGTTAATGGACTGTGTATATCACCTCAGCTAACAATCTTACTGATGTTAATGGACTGTGTATATCACCTCAGCTAACAATCTTACTGATGTTAATGGACTGTGTATATCACCTCAGCTAACAATCTTACTGATGTTAATGGACTGTGTATATCACCTCAGCTAACAATCTTACTGATGTTAATGGACTGTGTATATCACCTCAGCTAACAATCTTACTGATGTTAATGGACTGTGTATATCACCTCAGCTAACAATCTTACTGATGTTAATGGACTGTGTATATCACCTCAGCTAACAATCTTACTGATGTTAATGGACTGTGTATATCACCTCAGCTAACAATCTTACTGATGTTAATGGACTGTGTATATCACCTCAGCTAACAATCTTACTGATGTTAATGGACTGTGTATATCACCTCAGCTAACAATCTTACTGATGTTAATGGACTGTGTATATCACCTCAGCTAACAATCTTACTGATGTTAATGGACTGTGTATATCACCTCAGCTAACAATCTTACTGATGTTAATGGACTGTGTATATCACCTCAGCTAACAATCTTACTGATGTTAATGGACTGTGTATATCACCTCAGCTAACAATCTTACTGATGTTAATGGACTGTGTATATCACCTCAGCTAACAATCTTACTGATGTTAATGGACTGTGTATATCACCTCAGCTAACAATCTTACTGATGTTAATGGACTGTGTATATCACCTCAGCTAACAATCTTACTGATGTTAATGGACTGTGTATATCACCTCAGCTAACAATCTTACTGATGTTAATGGACTGTGTATATCACCTCAGCTAACAATCTTACTGATGTTAATGGACTGTGTATATCACCTCAGCTAACAATCTTACTGATGTTAATGGACTGTGTATATCACCTCAGCTAACAATCTTACTGATGTTAATGGACTGTGTATATCACCTCAGCTAACAATCTTACTGATGTTAATGGACTGTGTATATCACCTCAGCTAACAATCTTACTGATGTTAATGGACTGTGTATATCACCTCAGCTAACAATCTTACTGATGTTAATGGACTGTGTATATCACCTCAGCTAACAATCTTACTGATGTTAATGGACTGTGTATATCACCTCAGCTAACAATCTTACTGATGTTAATGGACTGTGTATATCACCTCAGCTAACAATCTTACTGATGTTAATGGACTGTGTATATCACCTCAGCTAACAATCTTACTGATGTTAATGGACTGTGTATATCACCTCAGCTAACAATCTTACTGATGTTAATGGACTGTGTATATCACCTCAGCTAACAATCTTACTGATGTTAATGGACTGTGTATATCACCTCAGCTAACAATCTTACTGATGTTAATGGACTGTGTATATCACCTCAGCTAACAATCTTACTGATGTTAATGGACTGTGTATATCACCTCAGCTAACAATCTTACTGATGTTAATGGACTGTGTATATCACCTCAGCTAACAATCTTACTGATGTTAATGGACTGTGTATATCACCTCAGCTAACAATCTTACTGATGTTAATGGACTGTGTATATCACCTCAGCTAACAATCTTACTGATGTTAATGGACTGTGTATATCACCTCAGCTAACAATCTTACTGATGTTAATGGACTGTGTATATCACCTCAGCTAACAATCTTACTGATGTTAATGGACTGTGTATATCACCTCAGCTAACAATCTTACTGATGTTAATGGACTGTGTATATCACCTCAGCTAACAATCTTACTGATGTTAATGGACTGTGTATATCACCTCAGCTAACAATCTTACTGATGTTAATGGACTGTGTATATCACCTCAGCTAACAATCTTACTGATGTTAATGGACTGTGTATATCACCTCAGCTAACAATCTTACTGATGTTAATGGACTGTGTATATCACCTCAGCTAACAATCTTACTGATGTTAATGGACTGTGTATATCACCTCAGCTAACAATCTTACTGATGTTAATGGACTGTGTATATCACCTCAGCTAACAATCTTACTGATGTTAATGGACTGTGTATATCACCTCAGCTAACAATCTTACTGATGTTAATGGACTGTGTATATCACCTCAGCTAACAATCTTACTGATGTTAATGGACTGTGTATATCACCTCAGCTAACAATCTTACTGATGTTAATGGACTGTGTATATCACCTCAGCTAACAATCTTACTGATGTTAATGGACTGTGTATATCACCTCAGCTAACAATCTTACTGATGTTAATGGACTGTGTATATCACCTCAGCTAACAATCTTACTGATGTTAATGGACTGTGTATATCACCTCAGCTAACAATCTTACTGATGTTAATGGACTGTGTATATCACCTCAGCTAACAATCTTACTGATGTTAATGGACTGTGTATATCACCTCAGCTAACAATCTTACTGATGTTAATGGACTGTGTATATCACCTCAGCTAACAATCTTACTGATGTTAATGGACTGTGTATATCACCTCAGCTAACAATCTTACTGATGTTAATGGACTGTGTATATCACCTCAGCTAACAATCTTACTGATGTTAATGGACTGTGTATATCACCTCAGCTAACAATCTTACTGATGTTAATGGACTGTGTATATCACCTCAGCTAACAATCTTACTGATGTTAATGGACTGTGTATATCACCTCAGCTAACAATCTTACTGATGTTAATGGACTGTGTATATCACCTCAGCTAACAATCTTACTGATGTTAATGGACTGTGTATATCACCTCAGCTAACAATCTTACTGATGTTAATGGACTGTGTATATCACCTCAGCTAACAATCTTACTGATGTTAATGGACTGTGTATATCACCTCAGCTAACAATCTTACTGATGTTAATGGACTGTGTATATCACCTCAGCTAACAATCTTACTGATGTTAATGGACTGTGTATATCACCTCAGCTAACAATCTTACTGATGTTAATGGACTGTGTATATCACCTCAGCTAACAATCTTACTGATGTTAATGGACTGTGTATATCACCTCAGCTAACAATCTTACTGATGTTAATGGACTGTGTATATCACCTCAGCTAACAATCTTACTGATGTTAATGGACTGTGTATATCACCTCAGCTAACAATCTTACTGATGTTAATGGACTGTGTATATCACCTCAGCTAACAATCTTACTGATGTTAATGGACTGTGTATATCACCTCAGCTAACAATCTTACTGATGTTAATGGACTGTGTATATCACCTCAGCTAACAATCTTACTGATGTTAATGGACTGTGTATATCACCTCAGCTAACAATCTTACTGATGTTAATGGACTGTGTATATCACCTCAGCTAACAATCTTACTGATGTTAATGGACTGTGTATATCACCTCAGCTAACAATCTTACTGATGTTAATGGACTGTGTATATCACCTCAGCTAACAATCTTACTGATGTTAATGGACTGTGTATATCACCTCAGCTAACAATCTTACTGATGTTAATGGACTGTGTATATCACCTCAGCTAACAATCTTACTGATGTTAATGGACTGTGTATATCACCTCAGCTAACAATCTTACTGATGTTAATGGACTGTGTATATCACCTCAGCTAACAATCTTACTGATGTTAATGGACTGTGTATATCACCTCAGCTAACAATCTTACTGATGTTAATGGACTGTGTATATCACCTCAGCTAACAATCTTACTGATGTTAATGGACTGTGTATATCACCTCAGCTAACAATCTTACTGATGTTAATGGACTGTGTATATCACCTCAGCTAACAATCTTACTGATGTTAATGGACTGTGTATATCACCTCAGCTAACAATCTTACTGATGTTAATGGACTGTGTATATCACCTCAGCTAACAATCTTACTGATGTTAATGGACTGTGTATATCACCTCAGCTAACAATCTTACTGATGTTAATGGACTGTGTATATCACCTCAGCTAACAATCTTACTGATGTTAATGGACTGTGTATATCACCTCAGCTAACAATCTTACTGATGTTAATGGACTGTGTATATCACCTCAGCTAACAATCTTACTGATGTTAATGGACTGTGTATATCACCTCAGCTAACAATCTTACTGATGTTAATGGACTGTGTATATCACCTCAGCTAACAATCTTACTGATGTTAATGGACTGTGTATATCACCTCAGCTAACAATCTTACTGATGTTAATGGACTGTGTATATCACCTCAGCTAACAATCTTACTGATGTTAATGGACTGTGTATATCACCTCAGCTAACAATCTTACTGATGTTAATGGACTGTGTATATCACCTCAGCTAACAATCTTACTGATGTTAATGGACTGTGTATATCACCTCAGCTAACAATCTTACTGATGTTAATGGACTGTGTATATCACCTCAGCTAACAATCTTACTGATGTTAATGGACTGTGTATATCACCTCAGCTAACAATCTTACTGATGTTAATGGACTGTGTATATCACCTCAGCTAACAATCTTACTGATGTTAATGGACTGTGTATATCACCTCAGCTAACAATCTTACTGATGTTAATGGACTGTGTATATCACCTCAGCTAACAATCTTACTGATGTTAATGGACTGTGTATATCACCTCAGCTAACAATCTTACTGATGTTAATGGACTGTGTATATCACCTCAGCTAACAATCTTACTGATGTTAATGGACTGTGTATATCACCTCAGCTAACAATCTTACTGATGTTAATGGACTGTGTATATCACCTCAGCTAACAATCTTACTGATGTTAATGGACTGTGTATATCACCTCAGCTAACAATCTTACTGATGTTAATGGACTGTGTATATCACCTCAGCTAACAATCTTACTGATGTTAATGGACTGTGTATATCACCTCAGCTAACAATCTTACTGATGTTAATGGACTGTGTATATCACCTCAGCTAACAATCTTACTGATGTTAATGGACTGTGTATATCACCTCAGCTAACAATCTTACTGATGTTAATGGACTGTGTATATCACCTCAGCTAACAATCTTACTGATGTTAATGGACTGTGTATATCACCTCAGCTAACAATCTTACTGATGTTAATGGACTGTGTATATCACCTCAGCTAACAATCTTACTGATGTTAATGGACTGTGTATATCACCTCAGCTAACAATCTTACTGATGTTAATGGACTGTGTATATCACCTCAGCTAACAATCTTACTGATGTTAATGGACTGTGTATATCACCTCAGCTAACAATCTTACTGATGTTAATGGACTGTGTATATCACCTCAGCTAACAATCTTACTGATGTTAATGGACTGTGTATATCACCTCAGCTAACAATCTTACTGATGTTAATGGACTGTGTATATCACCTCAGCTAACAATCTTACTGATGTTAATGGACTGTGTATATCACCTCAGCTAACAATCTTACTGATGTTAATGGACTGTGTATATCACCTCAGCTAACAATCTTACTGATGTTAATGGACTGTGTATATCACCTCAGCTAACAATCTTACTGATGTTAATGGACTGTGTATATCACCTCAGCTAACAATCTTACTGATGTTAATGGACTGTGTATATCACCTCAGCTAACAATCTTACTGATGTTAATGGACTGTGTATATCACCTCAGCTAACAATCTTACTGATGTTAATGGACTGTGTATATCACCTCAGCTAACAATCTTACTGATGTTAATGGACTGTGTATATCACCTCAGCTAACAATCTTACTGATGTTAATGGACTGTGTATATCACCTCAGCTAACAATCTTACTGATGTTAATGGACTGTGTATATCACCTCAGCTAACAATCTTACTGATGTTAATGGACTGTGTATATCACCTCAGCTAACAATCTTACTGATGTTAATGGACTGTGTATATCACCTCAGCTAACAATCTTACTGATGTTAATGGACTGTGTATATCACCTCAGCTAACAATCTTACTGATGTTAATGGACTGTGTATATCACCTCAGCTAACAATCTTACTGATGTTAATGGACTGTGTATATCACCTCAGCTAACAATCTTACTGATGTTAATGGACTGTGTATATCACCTCAGCTAACAATCTTACTGATGTTAATGGACTGTGTATATCACCTCAGCTAACAATCTTACTGATGTTAATGGACTGTGTATATCACCTCAGCTAACAATCTTACTGATGTTAATGGACTGTGTATATCACCTCAGCTAACAATCTTACTGATGTTAATGGACTGTGTATATCACCTCAGCTAACAATCTTACTGATGTTAATGGACTGTGTATATCACCTCAGCTAACAATCTTACTGATGTTAATGGACTGTGTATATCACCTCAGCTAACAATCTTACTGATGTTAATGGACTGTGTATATCACCTCAGCTAACAATCTTACTGATGTTAATGGACTGTGTATATCACCTCAGCTAACAATCTTACTGATGTTAATGGACTGTGTATATCACCTCAGCTAACAATCTTACTGATGTTAATGGACTGTGTATATCACCTCAGCTAACAATCTTACTGATGTTAATGGACTGTGTATATCACCTCAGCTAACAATCTTACTGATGTTAATGGACTGTGTATATCACCTCAGCTAACAATCTTACTGATGTTAATGGACTGTGTATATCACCTCAGCTAACAATCTTACTGATGTTAATGGACTGTGTATATCACCTCAGCTAACAATCTTACTGATGTTAATGGACTGTGTATATCACCTCAGCTAACAATCTTACTGATGTTAATGGACTGTGTATATCACCTCAGCTAACAATCTTACTGATGTTAATGGACTGTGTATATCACCTCAGCTAACAATCTTACTGATGTTAATGGACTGTGTATATCACCTCAGCTAACAATCTTACTGATGTTAATGGACTGTGTATATCACCTCAGCTAACAATCTTACTGATGTTAATGGACTGTGTATATCACCTCAGCTAACAATCTTACTGATGTTAATGGACTGTGTATATCACCTCAGCTAACAATCTTACTGATGTTAATGGACTGTGTATATCACCTCAGCTAACAATCTTACTGATGTTAATGGACTGTGTATATCACCTCAGCTAACAATCTTACTGATGTTAATGGACTGTGTATATCACCTCAGCTAACAATCTTACTGATGTTAATGGACTGTGTATATCACCTCAGCTAACAATCTTACTGATGTTAATGGACTGTGTATATCACCTCAGCTAACAATCTTACTGATGTTAATGGACTGTGTATATCACCTCAGCTAACAATCTTACTGATGTTAATGGACTGTGTATATCACCTCAGCTAACAATCTTACTGATGTTAATGGACTGTGTATATCACCTCAGCTAACAATCTTACTGATGTTAATGGACTGTGTATATCACCTCAGCTAACAATCTTACTGATGTTAATGGACTGTGTATATCACCTCAGCTAACAATCTTACTGATGTTAATGGACTGTGTATATCACCTCAGCTAACAATCTTACTGATGTTAATGGACTGTGTATATCACCTCAGCTAACAATCTTACTGATGTTAATGGACTGTGTATATCACCTCAGCTAACAATCTTACTGATGTTAATGGACTGTGTATATCACCTCAGCTAACAATCTTACTGATGTTAATGGACTGTGTATATCACCTCAGCTAACAATCTTACTGATGTTAATGGACTGTGTATATCACCTCAGCTAACAATCTTACTGATGTTAATGGACTGTGTATATCACCTCAGCTAACAATCTTACTGATGTTAATGGACTGTGTATATCACCTCAGCTAACAATCTTACTGATGTTAATGGACTGTGTATATCACCTCAGCTAACAATCTTACTGATGTTAATGGACTGTGTATATCACCTCAGCTAACAATCTTACTGATGTTAATGGACTGTGTATATCACCTCAGCTAACAATCTTACTGATGTTAATGGACTGTGTATATCACCTCAGCTAACAATCTTACTGATGTTAATGGACTGTGTATATCACCTCAGCTAACAATCTTACTGATGTTAATGGACTGTGTATATCACCTCAGCTAACAATCTTACTGATGTTAATGGACTGTGTATATCACCTCAGCTAACAATCTTACTGATGTTAATGGACTGTGTATATCACCTCAGCTAACAATCTTACTGATGTTAATGGACTGTGTATATCACCTCAGCTAACAATCTTACTGATGTTAATGGACTGTGTATATCACCTCAGCTAACAATCTTACTGATGTTAATGGACTGTGTATATCACCTCAGCTAACAATCTTACTGATGTTAATGGACTGTGTATATCACCTCAGCTAACAATCTTACTGATGTTAATGGACTGTGTATATCACCTCAGCTAACAATCTTACTGATGTTAATGGACTGTGTATATCACCTCAGCTAACAATCTTACTGATGTTAATGGACTGTGTATATCACCTCAGCTAACAATCTTACTGATGTTAATGGACTGTGTATATCACCTCAGCTAACAATCTTACTGATGTTAATGGACTGTGTATATCACCTCAGCTAACAATCTTACTGATGTTAATGGACTGTGTATATCACCTCAGCTAACAATCTTACTGATGTTAATGGACTGTGTATATCACCTCAGCTAACAATCTTACTGATGTTAATGGACTGTGTATATCACCTCAGCTAACAATCTTACTGATGTTAATGGACTGTGTATATCACCTCAGCTAACAATCTTACTGATGTTAATGGACTGTGTATATCACCTCAGCTAACAATCTTACTGATGTTAATGGACTGTGTATATCACCTCAGCTAACAATCTTACTGATGTTAATGGACTGTGTATATCACCTCAGCTAACAATCTTACTGATGTTAATGGACTGTGTATATCACCTCAGCTAACAATCTTACTGATGTTAATGGACTGTGTATATCACCTCAGCTAACAATCTTACTGATGTTAATGGACTGTGTATATCACCTCAGCTAACAATCTTACTGATGTTAATGGACTGTGTATATCACCTCAGCTAACAATCTTACTGATGTTAATGGACTGTGTATATCACCTCAGCTAACAATCTTACTGATGTTAATGGACTGTGTATATCACCTCAGCTAACAATCTTACTGATGTTAATGGACTGTGTATATCACCTCAGCTAACAATCTTACTGATGTTAATGGACTGTGTATATCACCTCAGCTAACAATCTTACTGATGTTAATGGACTGTGTATATCACCTCAGCTAACAATCTTACTGATGTTAATGGACTGTGTATATCACCTCAGCTAACAATCTTACTGATGTTAATGGACTGTGTATATCACCTCAGCTAACAATCTTACTGATGTTAATGGACTGTGTATATCACCTCAGCTAACAATCTTACTGATGTTAATGGACTGTGTATATCACCTCAGCTAACAATCTTACTGATGTTAATGGACTGTGTATATCACCTCAGCTAACAATCTTACTGATGTTAATGGACTGTGTATATCACCTCAGCTAACAATCTTACTGATGTTAATGGACTGTGTATATCACCTCAGCTAACAATCTTACTGATGTTAATGGACTGTGTATATCACCTCAGCTAACAATCTTACTGATGTTAATGGACTGTGTATATCACCTCAGCTAACAATCTTACTGATGTTAATGGACTGTGTATATCACCTCAGCTAACAATCTTACTGATGTTAATGGACTGTGTATATCACCTCAGCTAACAATCTTACTGATGTTAATGGACTGTGTATATCACCTCAGCTAACAATCTTACTGATGTTAATGGACTGTGTATATCACCTCAGCTAACAATCTTACTGATGTTAATGGACTGTGTATATCACCTCAGCTAACAATCTTACTGATGTTAATGGACTGTGTATATCACCTCAGCTAACAATCTTACTGATGTTAATGGACTGTGTATATCACCTCAGCTAACAATCTTACTGATGTTAATGGACTGTGTATATCACCTCAGCTAACAATCTTACTGATGTTAATGGACTGTGTATATCACCTCAGCTAACAATCTTACTGATGTTAATGGACTGTGTATATCACCTCAGCTAACAATCTTACTGATGTTAATGGACTGTGTATATCACCTCAGCTAACAATCTTACTGATGTTAATGGACTGTGTATATCACCTCAGCTAACAATCTTACTGATGTTAATGGACTGTGTATATCACCTCAGCTAACAATCTTACTGATGTTAATGGACTGTGTATATCACCTCAGCTAACAATCTTACTGATGTTAATGGACTGTGTATATCACCTCAGCTAACAATCTTACTGATGTTAATGGACTGTGTATATCACCTCAGCTAACAATCTTACTGATGTTAATGGACTGTGTATATCACCTCAGCTAACAATCTTACTGATGTTAATGGACTGTGTATATCACCTCAGCTAACAATCTTACTGATGTTAATGGACTGTGTATATCACCTCAGCTAACAATCTTACTGATGTTAATGGACTGTGTATATCACCTCAGCTAACAATCTTACTGATGTTAATGGACTGTGTATATCACCTCAGCTAACAATCTTACTGATGTTAATGGACTGTGTATATCACCTCAGCTAACAATCTTACTGATGTTAATGGACTGTGTATATCACCTCAGCTAACAATCTTACTGATGTTAATGGACTGTGTATATCACCTCAGCTAACAATCTTACTGATGTTAATGGACTGTGTATATCACCTCAGCTAACAATCTTACTGATGTTAATGGACTGTGTATATCACCTCAGCTAACAATCTTACTGATGTTAATGGACTGTGTATATCACCTCAGCTAACAATCTTACTGATGTTAATGGACTGTGTATATCACCTCAGCTAACAATCTTACTGATGTTAATGGACTGTGTATATCACCTCAGCTAACAATCTTACTGATGTTAATGGACTGTGTATATCACCTCAGCTAACAATCTTACTGATGTTAATGGACTGTGTATATCACCTCAGCTAACAATCTTACTGATGTTAATGGACTGTGTATATCACCTCAGCTAACAATCTTACTGATGTTAATGGACTGTGTATATCACCTCAGCTAACAATCTTACTGATGTTAATGGACTGTGTATATCACCTCAGCTAACAATCTTACTGATGTTAATGGACTGTGTATATCACCTCAGCTAACAATCTTACTGATGTTAATGGACTGTGTATATCACCTCAGCTAACAATCTTACTGATGTTAATGGACTGTGTATATCACCTCAGCTAACAATCTTACTGATGTTAATGGACTGTGTATATCACCTCAGCTAACAATCTTACTGATGTTAATGGACTGTGTATATCACCTCAGCTAACAATCTTACTGATGTTAATGGACTGTGTATATCACCTCAGCTAACAATCTTACTGATGTTAATGGACTGTGTATATCACCTCAGCTAACAATCTTACTGATGTTAATGGACTGTGTATATCACCTCAGCTAACAATCTTACTGATGTTAATGGACTGTGTATATCACCTCAGCTAACAATCTTACTGATGTTAATGGACTGTGTATATCACCTCAGCTAACAATCTTACTGATGTTAATGGACTGTGTATATCACCTCAGCTAACAATCTTACTGATGTTAATGGACTGTGTATATCACCTCAGCTAACAATCTTACTGATGTTAATGGACTGTGTATATCACCTCAGCTAACAATCTTACTGATGTTAATGGACTGTGTATATCACCTCAGCTAACAATCTTACTGATGTTAATGGACTGTGTATATCACCTCAGCTAACAATCTTACTGATGTTAATGGACTGTGTATATCACCTCAGCTAACAATCTTACTGATGTTAATGGACTGTGTATATCACCTCAGCTAACAATCTTACTGATGTTAATGGACTGTGTATATCACCTCAGCTAACAATCTTACTGATGTTAATGGACTGTGTATATCACCTCAGCTAACAATCTTACTGATGTTAATGGACTGTGTATATCACCTCAGCTAACAATCTTACTGATGTTAATGGACTGTGTATATCACCTCAGCTAACAATCTTACTGATGTTAATGGACTGTGTATATCACCTCAGCTAACAATCTTACTGATGTTAATGGACTGTGTATATCACCTCAGCTAACAATCTTACTGATGTTAATGGACTGTGTATATCACCTCAGCTAACAATCTTACTGATGTTAATGGACTGTGTATATCACCTCAGCTAACAATCTTACTGATGTTAATGGACTGTGTATATCACCTCAGCTAACAATCTTACTGATGTTAATGGACTGTGTATATCACCTCAGCTAACAATCTTACTGATGTTAATGGACTGTGTATATCACCTCAGCTAACAATCTTACTGATGTTAATGGACTGTGTATATCACCTCAGCTAACAATCTTACTGATGTTAATGGACTGTGTATATCACCTCAGCTAACAATCTTACTGATGTTAATACTGATGTTAATGGACTGTGTATATCACCTCAGCTAACAATCTTACTGATGTTAATGGACTGTGTATATCACCTCAGCTAACAATCTTACTGATGTTAATGGACTGTGTACATCACCTCAACTAACAATCTTACTGATGTTAATGGACTGTGTATATCACCTCAGCTAACAATCTTACTGATGTTAATGGACTGTGTATATCACCTCAGCTAACAATCTTACTGATGTTAATGGACTGTGTATATCACCTCAGCTAACAATCTTACTGATGTTAATGGACTGTGTATATCACCTCAGCTAACAATCTTACTGATGTTAATGGACTGTGTATATCACCTCAGCTAACAATCTTACTGATGTTAATGGACTGTGTATATCACCTCAGCTAACAATCTTACTGATGTTAATGGACTGTGTATATCACCTCAGCTAACAATCTTACTGATGTTAATGGACTGTGTATATCACCTCAGCTAACAATCTTACTGATGTTAATGGACTGTGTATATCACCTCAGCTAACAATCTTACTGATGTTAATGGACTGTGTATATCACCTCAGCTAACAATCTTACTGATGTTAATGGACTGTGTATATCACCTCAGCTAACAATCTTACTGATGTTAATGGACTGTGTATATCACCTCAGCTAACAATCTTACTGATGTTAATGGACTGTGTATATCACCTCAGCTAACAATCTTACTGATGTTAATGGACTGTGTATATCACCTCAGCTAACAATCTTACTGATGTTAATGGACTGTGTATATCACCTCAGCTAACAATCTTACTGATGTTAATGGACTGTGTATATCACCTCAGCTAACAATCTTACTGATGTTAATGGACTGTGTATATCACCTCAGCTAACAATCTTACTGATGTTAATGGACTGTGTATATCACCTCAGCTAACAATCTTACTGATGTTAATGGACTGTGTATATCACCTCAGCTAACAATCTTACTGATGTTAATGGACTGTGTATATCACCTCAGCTAACAATCTTACTGATGTTAATGGACTGTGTATATCACCTCAGCTAACAATCTTACTGATGTTAATGGACTGTGTATATCACCTCAGCTAACAATCTTACTGATGTTAATGGACTGTGTATATCACCTCAGCTAACAATCTTACTGATGTTAATGGACTGTGTATATCACCTCAGCTAACAATCTTACTGATGTTAATGGACTGTGTATATCACCTCAGCTAACAATCTTACTGATGTTAATGGACTGTGTATATCACCTCAGCTAACAATCTTACTGATGTTAATGGACTGTGTATATCACCTCAGCTAACAATCTTACTGATGTTAATGGACTGTGTATATCACCTCAGCTAACAATCTTACTGATGTTAATGGACTGTGTATATCACCTCAGCTAACAATCTTACTGATGTTAATGGACTGTGTATATCACCTCAGCTAACAATCTTACTGATGTTAATGGACTGTGTATATCACCTCAGCTAACAATCTTACTGATGTTAATGGACTGTGTATATCACCTCAGCTAACAATCTTACTGATGTTAATGGACTGTGTATATCACCTCAGCTAACAATCTTACTGATGTTAATGGACTGTGTATATCACCTCAGCTAACAATCTTACTGATGTTAATGGACTGTGTATATCACCTCAGCTAACAATCTTACTGATGTTAATGGACTGTGTATATCACCTCAGCTAACAATCTTACTGATGTTAATGGACTGTGTATATCACCTCAGCTAACAATCTTACTGATGTTAATGGACTGTGTATATCACCTCAGCTAACAATCTTACTGATGTTAATGGACTGTGTATATCACCTCAGCTAACAATCTTACTGATGTTAATGGACTGTGTATATCACCTCAGCTAACAATCTTACTGATGTTAATGGACTGTGTATATCACCTCAGCTAACAATCTTACTGATGTTAATGGACTGTGTATATCACCTCAGCTAACAATCTTACTGATGTTAATGGACTGTGTATATCACCTCAGCTAACAATCTTACTGATGTTAATGGACTGTGTATATCACCTCAGCTAACAATCTTACTGATGTTAATGGACTGTGTATATCACCTCAGCTAACAATCTTACTGATGTTAATGGACTGTGTATATCACCTCAGCTAACAATCTTACTGATGTTAATGGACTGTGTATATCACCTCAGCTAACAATCTTACTGATGTTAATGGACTGTGTATATCACCTCAGCTAACAATCTTACTGATGTTAATGGACTGTGTATATCACCTCAGCTAACAATCTTACTGATGTTAATGGACTGTGTATATCACCTCAGCTAACAATCTTACTGATGTTAATGGACTGTGTATATCACCTCAGCTAACAATCTTACTGATGTTAATGGACTGTGTATATCACCTCAGCTAACAATCTTACTGATGTTAATGGACTGTGTATATCACCTCAGCTAACAATCTTACTGATGTTAATGGACTGTGTATATCACCTCAGCTAACAATCTTACTGATGTTAATGGACTGTGTATATCACCTCAGCTAACAATCTTACTGATGTTAATGGACTGTGTATATCACCTCAGCTAACAATCTTACTGATGTTAATGGACTGTGTATATCACCTCAGCTAACAATCTTACTGATGTTAATGGACTGTGTATATCACCTCAGCTAACAATCTTACTGATGTTAATGGACTGTGTATATCACCTCAGCTAACAATCTTACTGATGTTAATGGACTGTGTATATCACCTCAGCTAACAATCTTACTGATGTTAATGGACTGTGTATATCACCTCAGCTAACAATCTTACTGATGTTAATGGACTGTGTATATCACCTCAGCTAACAATCTTACTGATGTTAATGGACTGTGTATATCACCTCAGCTAACAATCTTACTGATGTTAATGGACTGTGTATATCACCTCAGCTAACAATCTTACTGATGTTAATGGACTGTGTATATCACCTCAGCTAACAATCTTACTGATGTTAATGGACTGTGTATATCACCTCAGCTAACAATCTTACTGATGTTAATGGACTGTGTATATCACCTCAGCTAACAATCTTACTGATGTTAATGGACTGTGTATATCACCTCAGCTAACAATCTTACTGATGTTAATGGACTGTGTATATCACCTCAGCTAACAATCTTACTGATGTTAATGGACTGTGTATATCACCTCAGCTAACAATCTTACTGATGTTAATGGACTGTGTATATCACCTCAGCTAACAATCTTACTGATGTTAATGGACTGTGTATATCACCTCAGCTAACAATCTTACTGATGTTAATGGACTGTGTATATCACCTCAGCTAACAATCTTACTGATGTTAATGGACTGTGTATATCACCTCAGCTAACAATCTTACTGATGTTAATGGACTGTGTATATCACCTCAGCTAACAATCTTACTGATGTTAATGGACTGTGTATATCACCTCAGCTAACAATCTTACTGATGTTAATGGACTGTGTATATCACCTCAGCTAACAATCTTACTGATGTTAATGGACTGTGTATATCACCTCAGCTAACAATCTTACTGATGTTAATGGACTGTGTATATCACCTCAGCTAACAATCTTACTGATGTTAATGGACTGTGTATATCACCTCAGCTAACAATCTTACTGATGTTAATGGACTGTGTATATCACCTCAGCTAACAATCTTACTGATGTTAATGGACTGTGTATATCACCTCAGCTAACAATCTTACTGATGTTAATGGACTGTGTATATCACCTCAGCTAACAATCTTACTGATGTTAATGGACTGTGTATATCACCTCAGCTAACAATCTTACTGATGTTAATGGACTGTGTATATCACCTCAGCTAACAATCTTACTGATGTTAATGGACTGTGTATATCACCTCAGCTAACAATCTTACTGATGTTAATGGACTGTGTATATCACCTCAGCTAACAATCTTACTGATGTTAATGGACTGTGTATATCACCTCAGCTAACAATCTTACTGATGTTAATGGACTGTGTATATCACCTCAGCTAACAATCTTACTGATGTTAATGGACTGTGTATATCACCTCAGCTAACAATCTTACTGATGTTAATGGACTGTGTATATCACCTCAGCTAACAATCTTACTGATGTTAATGGACTGTGTATATCACCTCAGCTAACAATCTTACTGATGTTAATGGACTGTGTATATCACCTCAGCTAACAATCTTACTGATGTTAATGGACTGTGTATATCACCTCAGCTAACAATCTTACTGATGTTAATGGACTGTGTATATCACCTCAGCTAACAATCTTACTGATGTTAATGGACTGTGTATATCACCTCAGCTAACAATCTTACTGATGTTAATGGACTGTGTATATCACCTCAGCTAACAATCTTACTGATGTTAATGGACTGTGTATATCACCTCAGCTAACAATCTTACTGATGTTAATGGACTGTGTATATCACCTCAGCTAACAATCTTACTGATGTTAATGGACTGTGTATATCACCTCAGCTAACAATCTTACTGATGTTAATGGACTGTGTATATCACCTCAGCTAACAATCTTACTGATGTTAATGGACTGTGTATATCACCTCAGCTAACAATCTTAACTGATGTTAATGGACTGTGTATATCACCTCAGCTAACAATCTCACTGATGTTAATGGACTGTGTATATCACCTCAGCTAACAATCTTACTGATGTTAATGAACTGTGTATATCACCTCAGCTAACAATCTTACTGATGTTAATGGACTGTGTATATCACCTCAGCTAACAATCTTACTGATGTTAATGGACTGTGTACATCACCTCAGCTAACAATCTTACTGATGTTAATGGACTGTGTATATCACCTCAGCTAACAATCTTACTGATGTTAATGGACTGTGTATATCTCACCTCTAAATACAACAATCTTACTGATGTTAATGGACTGTGTATATCACCTCAGCTAACAATCTTACTGATGTTAATGAACTGTGTATATCACCTCAGCTAACAATATAACTGATGTTAATGGACTGTGTACATCACCTCAGCTAACAATCTTACTGATGTTAATGGACTGTGTATATCACCTCAGCTAACAATCTTACTGATGTTAATGGACTGTGTATATCACCTCAGCTTCTTTAAATCACTGATGTTAGCTGGACTTTATTGTCATCACCTCAGCTAACAATCTTATGGATGTTAATGGACTGTGTGTATATCACCTCAGCTAACAATCTTTACTGATGTTAATGGACTGTGTATATCACCAGAGCTAACAATATAACTGATGTTAATGGACTGTGTATATCACCCTTAACAATCTTTTGATGTTAATGGACTGTGTTATACTCAGCAACTAACAATCTTACTGATGTTAATGGACTGTGTATATCACCTCTCCTAACAATGTCACACAATGTTAATGGACTGTGTACATCACCTCAGCTAACAATCTTACTGATGTTAATGGACTGTGTACATCACCTCAGCTAACAATCTTACTGATGTTAATGGACTGTGTATATCACCTCAGCTAACAATCTTACTGATGTTAATGGACTGTGTATATCACCTCAGCTAACAATCTTACTGATGTTAATGGACTTGTGTACCTCAGCTAACAATCTATACAACTGTTGTGTAATTTACTGTGTATACTCACCTCAGCTAACAATCTTTGCTGATGTTAATGGACTGTGTATATCACCTCAGCTAACAATCACACTGATGTTAATGGACTGTGTATATCACCTCAGCTAACAATCTTACTGATGTTAATGGACTGTGTATATCACCTCAGCTAACAATCTTACTGATGAATGGTATTGTGAACTTTGTGTATATCACCTCATTTAACAATCTTACTTTGATGTTAATGGACTGTGTATATCACCTCAGCTAACAATCTCACTGATGTTAATGGACTGTGTATATCACCTCAGCTAACAATCTTACTGATGTAAATAAACTGTGTATATCACCTCAGCTAACAATCTTACTGATGTTAATGGACTGTGTATATTACCTGAGCTAACAATCTTACTGATGTTAATGGACTGTGTATATTACCTGAGCTAACAATCTTACTGATGTTAATGGACTGTGTATATTACCTCAGCTAACAATCTTACTGATGTTAATGAACTGTGTATATCACCTCAGCTAACAATATAACTGATGTTAATGGACTGTGTACATCACCTCAGCTAACAATCTTACTGATGTTAATGGACTGTGTACATCACCTCAGCAATGCTGTACATTGTTGATAATGATAGAAAGTAGTTGTGTATATCACCTCAGCTAACAATCTTACTGATGTTAATGGACTGTGTATATCACCTCAGCTAACAATCTCACTGATGTTAATGGACTGTGTATATCACCTCAGCTAACAATCTTACTGATGTTAATGGACTGTGTATATCACCTCAGCTAACAATCTTACTGATGTTAATGAACTGTGTATATCACCTCAGCTAACAATATAACTGATGTTAATGGACTGTGTACATCACCTCAGCTAACAATCTTACTGATGTTAATGAACTGTGTATATCACCTCAGCTAACAATCTTACTGATGTTAATGGACTGTGTATATCACCTCAGCTAACAATCTTACTGATGTTAATGGACTGTGTATATCACCTCAGCTAACAATATAACTGATGTTAATGGACTGTGTATATCACCTCAGCTAACAATCTTACTGATGTTAATGGACTGTGTATATCACCTCAGCTAACAATATAACTGATGTTAATGGACTGTGTATATCACCACAGCTAACAATCTTACTGATGTTAATGGACTGTGTATATCACCTCAGCTAACAATATAACTGATGTTAATGGACTGTGTATATCACCTCAGCTAACAATCTACTGATGTTAATGGACTGTGTATATCACCTCAGCTAACAATCTCACTGATGTTAATGAACTGTGTATATCACCTCAGCTAACAATCTTACTGTATTGTAACCTGTGTATATCACCTCAGCTAACAATATACTGATGTTAATGGACTGTGTATATCACCTCAGCTAACAATCTTACTGATGTTAATGGACTGTGTATATCACCTCAGCTAACAATCTCATTGATGTTAATGGACTGTGTATATCACCTCAGCTAACAATCTTACTGATGTTAATGGACTGTGTATATCACCTCAGCTAACAATCTTACTGATGTTAATGGACTGTGTATATCACCTCAGCTAACAATCTTACTGATGTTAATGGACTGTGTATATCACCTCAGCTAACAATCTTACTGATGTTAATGGACTGTGTATATCACCTCAGCTAACAATCTTACTGATGTTAATGGACTGTGTATATCACCTCAGCTAACAATCTTACTGATGTTAATGGACTGTGTATATCACCTCAGCTAACAATCTTACTGATGTTAATGAGACTGTAACATATCACCTCAGCTAACAATATAACTGATGTTAATGGACTGTGTACATCACCTCAGCTAACAATCTTACTGATGTTAATGGACTGTGTATATCACCTCAGCTAACAATCTTACTGATGTTAATGGACTGTGTATATCACCTCAGCTAACAATCTTACTGATGTTAATGGACTGTGTATATCACCTCAGCTAACAATCTCTACTGATGTTAATGGACTGTGTATCAGCACCTAAGCTCATTGACTGTGTAATCTTAAAATTTCACCTCAGCTAACATAAAATACTGATGTTAATGGACTGTGTATATCACCTCAGCTAACAATCTTACTGATGTTAATGGACTGTGTATATCACCTCAGCTAACAATCTTGCTGTATTGTTAATGGACTGTGTATATCACCTCAGCTAACAATCTCACTGATGTTAATGGACTGTGTATATCTCCTCAGCTAACAATCTTACTGATGTTAATGGACTGTGTATATCACCTCAGCTAACAATCTTACTGATGTTAATGGACTGTGTATATTACCTGAGCTAACAATCTCTGATGATGTTAATGGACTGTGTATATCACCTCAGCTAACAATCTTACTGATGTTAATGGACTGTGTATATCACCTCAGCTAACAATCTTACTGATGTTAATGGACTGTGTATATCACCTCAGTCTACTGATGTTATGGACTGTGTATATCACCTCAGCTAACAATCTACTGATGTTAATGGACTGTGTATATCACCTCAGCTAACAATCTCACTGATGTTAATGGACGAACTATGTCACCTCAGCTAACAATCTTACTGATGTTAATGGACTGTGTATATCACCTCAGCTAACAATTTTACTGATGTTAATGGACTGTGTATATCACCTCAGCTAACAATCTTACTGATGTTAATGGACTGTGTATATTACCTCAGCTAACAATCTTACTGATGTTAATGGACTGTGTATATCACCTCAGCTAACAATCTTACTGATGTTAATGGACTGTGTATATCACCTCAGCTAACAATCTTACTGATGTTAATGGACTGTGTATATCACCTCAGCTAACAATCTTACTGATGTTAATGGACTGTGTATATCACCTCAGCTAACAATCTTACTGATGTTAATGGACTGTGTATATCACCTCAGCTTCTGAAATCTTACTGATGTTATTGTGACTGTGTATATCACCTCCTCTGACAATATTGCTGATGTTAATGGACTGTGTATATCACCTCAGCTAACAATCTTACTGATGTTAATGGACTGTGTATATCACCTCAGCTAACTGTCTTACTGATATTAATGGACTGTGGATACATACCTCAGCTAACAATCTTACTGATGTTAATGGACTGTGTATATCACCTCAGCTAACAATCTTACTGATGTTAATGGACTGTGTACATCACCTCAGCTAACTATACCTTTGATGTTAATGGACTGTGTACATCACCTCAGCTAACAATCTCACTGATGTTAATGGACTGTGTATATCACCACAGCTAACAATCTTACTGATGTTAATGGACTGTGTATATCACCTCAGCTAACAATCTCACTGATGTTAATGGACTGTGTATATCACCTCAGCTAACAATCTCACTGATGTTAATGGACTGTGTATATCACCTCAGCTAACAATCTTACTGATGTTAATGAACTGTGTATATCACCTCAGCTAACAATCTCAATGATGCTTTGTTAATGGACTGTGTACATCACCTCAGCTAACAATATAACTGATGTTAATGGACTGTGTATATCACCTCAGCTAACAATCTCACTGATGTTAATGGACTGTGTATATCACCTCAGCTAACAATCTCACTGATGTTAATGGACTGTGTATATCACCTCAGCTAACAATCTCACTGATGTTAATGGACTGTGTATATCACCTCAGCTAACAATCTTACTGATGTTAATGGACTGTGTATATTACCTGAGCTAACAATCTTACTGATGTTAATGGACTGTGTATATCACCTCAGCTAACAATCTTACTGATGTTAATGGACTGTGTATATTACCTGGGCTGGCACAATCTTACTGATGTTAATGGACTTATGTATATCACCTCAGCTAACAATCTCACTGATGTTAATGGACTGTGTATATCACCTCAGCTAACAACTATCATCACTGATGTTAATGGACAGTGTACATCACCTCCTTCTATCTATCTTACTGATGTTAATGAACTATGTATATCACCTCAGCTAACAATATAACTGATGTTAATGGACTGTGTACATCACCTCAGCTAACAATTTTACTGATGTTAATGAACTGTGTATATCACCTCATATAACAATCTTACTGATGTTAATGAACTGTGTATATCACCTGTGCTAACTTACGGACTGTTAATTAATGGACTGTGTACATCACCTCAGCTAACAATCTTACGGATGTTAATGGACTGTGTATATCACCTCAGCTAACAATCTTACTGATGTTAATGGACTGTGTATATCACCTCAGCTAACAATCTTACTGATGTTAATGGACTGTGTATATCACCTCAGCTAACAATCTTACTGATGTTAATGGACTGTGTATATCACCTCAGCTAACAATCTTACTGATGTTAATGGACTGTGTATATCACCTCAGCTAACAATCTTACTGATGTTAATGGACTGTGTATATCACCTCAGCTAACAATCTTACTGATGTTAATGAACTGTGTATATCACCTCAGCTAACAATCTCACTGATGTTAATGGACTGTGTATATCACCTCAGCTAACAATCTTACTGATGTTAATGGACTGTGTATATCACCTCAGCTAACAATCTCACTGATGTTAATGGACTGTGTATATCACCTCAGCTAACAATATAACTGATGTTAATGGACTGTGTACATCACCTCAGCTAACAATCTCACTGATGTTAATGGACTATGTATATCACCACAGCTAACAATCTTACTGATGTTAATGGACTGTGTATATTACCTGAGCTAACAATCTTACTGATGTTAATGGACTGTGTATATCACCTCAGCTAACAATTTTACTGATGTTAATGGACTGTGTATATCACCTCAATAACAATCTTACTGATGTTAATGGACTGTGTATATACCTGAGCTAACAATCTTACTGATGTTAATGGACTGTGTAATTACCTCAGCTAACAATCTTACTGATGTTAATGGACTGTGTATATAACAAACTACTCTTACTGATGTTAATGAACTGTGTATATCACCTCAGCTAACAATATAACTGATGTTAATGGACTGTGTACATCACCTCAGCTAACAATCTTACGGATGTTAATGGACTGTGTATATCACCTCAGCTAACAATCTTACTGATGTTAATGGACTGTGTATATCACCTCAGCTAACAATCTTACTGATGTTAATGGACTGTGTATATCACCTCAGCTAACAATCTTACTGATGTTAATGGACTGTGTATATCACCTCAGCTAACAATCTTACTGATGTTAATGGACTGTGTATATCACCTCAGCTAACAATCTTACTGATGTTAATGGACTGTGTATATCACCTCAGCTAACAATCTTACTGATGTTAATGGACTGTGTATATCACCTCAGCTAACAATCTTACTGATGTTAATGGACTGTGTATATCACCTCAGCTAACAATCTTACTGATGTTAATGGACTGTGTATATCACCTCAGCTAACAATCTTACTGATGTTAATGGACTGTGTATATCACCTCAGCTAACAATCTTACTGATGTTAATGGACTGTGTATATCACCTCAGCTAACAATCTTACTGATGTTAATGGACTGTGTATATCACCTCAGCTAACAATCTTACTGATGTTAATGGACTGATGTTAATGGACTGATGTTAATATATCACCTCAGCTAACAATCTTACTGATGTTAATGGACTGTGTATATCACCTCAGCTAACAATCTTACTGATGTTAATGGACTGTGTATCATCAGCTAACAATCACTGATGTTAATGGACTGTGTATATCACCTCAGCTAACAATTACTGATGTTAATGGACTGTGTATATCACCTCAGCTAACAATCTTACTGATGTTAATGGACTGTGTATATCACCTCAGCTAACAATCTTACTGATGTTAATGGACTGTGTATATCACCTCAGCTAACAATCTTACTGATGTTAATGGACTGTGTATATCACCTCAGCTAACAATCTTACTGATGTTAATGGACTGTGTATATCACCTCAGCTAACAATCTTACTGATGTTAATGGACTGTGTATATCACCTCAGCTAACAATCTTACTGATGTTAATGGACTGTGTATATCACCTCAGCTAACAATCTTACTGATGTTAATGGACTGTGTATATCACCTCAGCTAACAATCTTACTGATGTTAATGGACTGTGTATATCACCTCAGCTAACAATCTTACTGATGTTAATGGACTGTGTATCACCTCACCTAACAAGCTAACAATCTGTATATCACCTCAGCTGATGTTAATGGACTGTGTATATCACCTCAGCTAACAATCTTACTGATGTTAATGGACTGTGTATATCACCTCAGCTAACAATCTTACTGATGTTAATGGACTGTGTATATCACCTCAGCTAACAATCTTACTGATGTTAATGGACTGTGTATATCACCTCAGCTAACAATCTTACTGATGTTAATGGACTGTGTATATCACCTCAGCTAACAATCTTACTGATGTTAATGGACTGTGTATATCACCTCAGCTAACAATCTTACTGATGTTAATGGACTGTGTATATCACCTCAGCTAACAATCTTACTGATGTTAATGGACTGTGTAATCACCTCAGCTAACAATCTTACTGATGTTAATGGACTGTGTATATCACCTCAGCTAACAATCTTACTGATGTTAATGGACTGTGTATATCACCTCAGCTAACAATCTTACTGATGTTAATGGACTGTGTATATCACCTCAGCTAACAATCTTACTGATGTTAATGGACTGTGTATATCACCTCAGCTAACAATCTTACTGATGTTAATGGACTGTGTATATCACCTCAGCTAACAATCTTACTGATGTTAATGGACTGTGTATATCACCTCAGCTAACAATCTTACTGATGTTAATGGACTGTGTATATCACCTCAGCTAACAATCTTACTGATGTTAATGGACTGTGTATATCACCTCAGCTAACAATCTTACTGATGTTAATGGACTGTGTATATCACCTCAGCTAACAATCTTACTGATGTTAATGGACTGTGTATATCACCTCAGCTAACAATCTTACTGATGTTAATGGACTGTGTATATCACCTCAGCTAACAATCTTTTTCTCCCATTTCTATACAGTTTTAGTTGTTTTTCTCCCATTTCTATACAGTTTTAGTTGTTTTTTCCCATTTCTATACAGTTTTTAGTTGTTTTTTCTCCCATTTCTATACAGTTTTAGTTGTTTTTTCTCCCATTTCTATACAGTTTTAGTTTTTTCTCCCATTTCTATACAGTTTTAGTTGTTTTTTTCTCCCATTTCTATACAGTTTTAGTTGTTTTTTTTTTCCCATTTCTATACAGTTTTTAGTTGTTTTTTCTCCCATTTCTATACAGTTTTTAGTTGTTTTTCTCCCATTTCTATACAGTTTTAGTTGTTTTTTTTCTCCCATTTCTATACAGTTTTAGTTGTTTTTTCTCCCATTTCTATACAGTTTTTAGTTGTTTTTCTCCCATTTCTATACAGTTTTTAGTTGTTTTTCTCCCATTTCTATACAGTTTTTAGTTGTTTTTCTCCCATTTCTATACAGTTTTTAGTTGTTTTTTCTCCCATTTCTATACAGTTTTTAGTTGTTTTTCTCCCATTTCTATACAGTTTTTAGTTGTTTTTTCTCCCATTTCTATACAGTTTTAGTTGTTGTTTTTCTCCCATTTCTATACAGTTTTTAGTTGTATTTTCTCCCATTTCTATACAGTTTTTAGTTGTTTTTTCTCCCATTTCTATACAGTTTTTAGTTTGTTTTTTCCCATTTCTATACAGTTTTTACAGTTTTTTCTCCCATTTTTAGTTTTAGTTTTTTCTCCCATTTCTATACAGTTTTTTTTAGTTGTATTTTCTCCCATTTCTATACAGTTTTACAGTTTTTTCTCCCATTTCTATACAGTTTTAGTTGTTTTTCTCCCATTTCTATACAGTTTTAGTTGTTTTTCTCCCATTTCTATACAGTTTTTAGTTTTCTCCCATTTCTATACAGTTTTTAGTTGTTTTTTCTCCCATTTCTATACAGTTTTTAGTTGTTTTTCTCCCATTTCTATACAGTTTTTAGTTGTATTTTCTCCCATTTCTATAAAGTTTTAGTTGTTTTTTTCTCCCATTTCCATACAGTTTTAGTTGTTTTTTCTCCCATTTTACAGTTTTAGTTGTTTTTCTCCCATTTCTATACAGTTTTAGTTGTTTTTCTCCCATTTCTATACAGTTTTAGTTGTTTTTTCTCCCATTTCTATACAGTTTTAGTTTTAGTTTTTTTTCCCATTTCTATAGTTTTAGTTTTTCTCTCCATTTTTAGTTGTTTTTCTCCCATTTCTATACAGTTTTAGTTGTTTTGTTTTTCTCCCATTTCTATACAGTTTCAGTTACAGTTTTTTCCCATTTTTAGTTGTTTTTCTCTCCCATTTCTGTAAAGTTTTTAGTTGTTTTATCTCCTGTTTCTATACAGTTTTTAGTTGTTTTATCTCCCATTTCTATACAGTTTTTAGTTGTTTTTTTCCCATTTCTATGTAGTTTTTAGTTGTTTTTTTTCCCATTTCTATACAGTTTTTAGTTGTTTTTTCCCATTTCTATACAGTTTTTTCTCCCATTTCTTACAGTTTTAGTTGTTTTTCTCCCATTTCTATACAGTTTTTAGTTGTTTTTTTTCCCATTTCTATACAGTTTTTAGTTGTTTTTTTCCCATTTCTATACAGTTTTTAGTTGTTTTTTTCCCATTTCTATACAGTTTTTAGTTGTTTTTTCTCCCATTTCTATACAGTTTTTAGTTGTTTTTCTCCCATTTCTATACAGTTTTTAGTTGTTTTTTTTCCCATTTCTATACAGTTTTTAGTTGTTTTTTTCCCATTTCTATACAGTTTTAGTTTATTTTTCTCCCATTTTTTCCCATTTCTATACAGTTTTTTAGTTGTTTTTTCTCCCATTTCTATACAGTTTTAGTTGTTTTTTTTCCCAGTTTTAGTTGTTTTTCTCCCATTTCTATACAGTTTTAGTTGTATTTTTCCCATTTTTCCCATTTCTATACAGTTTTAGTTGTTTTTTCTCCCATTTCTATACAGTTTTTAGTTGTTTTTTCTCCCATTTCTATACAGTTTTTAGTTGTTTTTTCTCCCATTTCTATACAGTTTTTAGTTGTATTTTCTCCCATTTCTATACAGTTTTTAGTTGTTGTTTTTTCTCCCATTTCTATACAGTTTTTAGTTGTTTTTTCCCATTTCTATACAGTTTTTAGTTGTTTTTCTCCCATTTCTATACAGTTTTTAGTTGTTTTTTTCTCCCATTTCTATACAGTTTTTAGTTGTTTTTCTCCCATTTCTATACAGTTTTTAGTTGTATTTTCTCCCATTTCTATATTTTCTCCCATTTCTATACAGTTTTTAGTTGTTTTTTCTCCCATTTCTATACAGTTTTTAGTTGTATTTTCTCCCATTTCTATAAGGTTTTTAGTTGTTTTTTTTCTCCCATTTCCATACAGTTTTTAGTTTGTTTTTTCTCCCAATTCCATACAGTTTTTAGTTGTTTTTTCTACTTATGGTACTTCATATTTTTTAAGTTGAAAACAAATGTATTGTCATGAAAAATTCATTTAAAATATTTTATACTCAATAAGTTTACCTATGATAGGGTCATATTGAGTAGCAGAAGTAGACACATTTAAAATGTGTAACTGTACAACACATATGACATTCACTTCACCATAATTTGATTGCTTACATCTAGGGAAGAAACTACCAAATACTGTTATTCTGCCAATCATTATAAAAGTTCCTGAATACTCTAAGCCTGCCATTTCTCAGCTGCTAAACACTGTGAGTCTACCATTCACACACGCATAGTTACTATATGCTGTTAATCTGGCTACATTAGGATAGCTTATTTTAATGAACATGTGCAAGACATCAGTTTTCAGCTATAAATAAATCCTGACAGAAAAAAAAAAATTCTATTCTTATTATTAATAAGTAATCTAATACTGGACTTTTAACTATTACTGTTTTCTATTGTTTTAGTTGACAGGAAATTTTATGTACATTGCAAAATAAGAATGAGTTTATTGGTTTTAATTACTGGTTTGTGGCCTACAGTAAGGAAATATATCACAGGTTTCTCTTTTTTCTGTGATATTTATTCTTTGTTTTAAATATGCACAGGTTTCACATGAAACATGGTCAAGAAAATCATTACACTAATTTTGTTTCAAGTTACATTTATTACTTAGTCACATACTAAGTTGTTAATACCTGCTACTAGTCCTGCAGAATTTTGGTGTAATAAAAGTGATGGGGTAACATGTTTCAAACTGATGTGAGGTTTATTCAAACCTAAGAAACCTTTTATTTAATCAATGTGTTGGATGATACTGATTTTGATACGTCTGAAAGAAGCAGCTGTGAGATGTGCACAGTGTTTTTGTCTTTGTTATAAATGTTTTTGTTGTTGTGTTACACATAATGCCAAGTCTGTTTATTCCTAGCTCAAATTCAGCCAGTAAGAATTCTAGCAGTCCTGTAACACTATATCTTGAAACAACCTCATGCTCAGCAGGCTTATCCAATATAGATATTAAAGTAATTCAGTCACCTGAATATATCGCATATTCAAAATGATTAGGTCAGTTATTAAACCTAAAAAAATGGTTAACATGGTAATTTTTAAAATGTTTGCACAAGAAAGAATTTCTGTTTAATGATGCATAACAAATAAATTATAAAAAGGTTTCCTTCCATTACCTAATTCAATTTTCTGAAAAACAAAAATTTAGGTGTATCATGTTTTGTCACACAAGTTTCTGTCTAAGAATCAGAAGAATAAATTAAGATTTATAAAATGGTAAAATCACAACAAAATGTGTGTTCCTCTTATAGCAAAGTCACATCAGACTATTTGTTGTGTCCACTGAAGGGAATCAAATCTCTGATTCTAGTGTTATGAGTTTAGAGATATACCACTGTTCCAGCATAAGAAAAGAAAATAAACAAAATACATTTTTCAGTAAACAAGTACCCATGTACTAGTTAATTTTTAAGCATTGCTTGTTTCGATCAAAAGTTATTTAAAAACTGTAACTTAAACAGAAATTTAGAACTTGTTCAACAGTTTAATAAAGTTAGTCAATCTAAATTTATGACTGTTTCACAGAAAGGTTTTCTTATCTTACCTACAATCAAGATATAGTTGTTCTTTTGGTGCAGTCTTTGCTCTTTCTGCTTCTTCTGGTTTGGAAAACGTGACAAAACCATAACTGAAATGCATAAAACAAAAATCAGGTTTAAACTTAACTAACACTTATAGGTCTGACGATTAATAAATCATACTTTCTACTCATTAGAATAAACAGAGCTGGTGGGAAGACAAGTATATCACTAAATCTTACACCCTTGGATGTTTCAACAAATTAGGGCTATTTTAATTGTCAATATTTGAAGACAGTAAAACACACAAACTTTCCTAGTGAGGAACCAAGACTTGTTTTTCAACAGACACAGGTGTCCACTTATAAGACAAAAGTTATCCTCTTGAAATATCCATTCAAAACAAATTTTCAAAGAAAGAAATTATAAACAGTATTTGTATTTTGTGTCTATGTCAAAGCTACAGAGTCCCTGGTTGTGAAGTACTACACAGAGGCAAGACAAACAATCAATAACACCACACCACTCATGCTATAAAACTGACTGTCATTCTTATAATACAGTAGCAGCTTAAAGTGCACAGAATATTTTACAGTATTACTTGTGTTAAAACCAAGTTTTGCAGCTTCAAGATCCAGAACTGTGTCATAGGGCTAACCATGCTATGTTAAGTTAGAATTTTACTTAAATGTCTTAAACTTTTATGCAAAAACAGTTGCAAATACTAATCTGCACCTTCTTGTGTGCATTTCCTTGACATGAGCTTATGTAACTAAGCACAAAATAAGTAACCCAATTTTACACATTAAACTCTGTGTGCATCATAATAAATTTACATTTAATCTAACCTTAGACTTAAAAAACAAATGGAAAAACACACTAGTTTAATCGTAAATAATATAACTTTAAACAATGCTATGCTTTTCTTTCTCATGATCTGTAAATTATGACACGGTTCACAGTCTTGTTGGATCTAGAAGACTTGTGAAACTTCATGTATAGCTTAATCAGGTTTATGTAAGCTCACACATTTTTTATTAACCTGAATTTTTTAATATAACTTCATTTTTATAGTTTTCTTTGTTCGAGAAATGATAGGTAACTAAAACTAAGTTGTAAAAACACAAAATATCCTCACAGAAGTATTTTTAGTTTTACACTTTTTTGTCTCCTCCAACGTTATTGTTGGCCAAACTTGCTGTTATGAATTAACAGGGAAGGAAAAATACTTTTTGTTGTGTGATGTTAGAAATAGTAGATTGAAAATGTTAAAGAAAATTTCTCAAGGCTTAAAGAGTGAAACTTTTAGAAATCAAGTGTGAATAGCATGTTTCAATAGAGTAGAGAAGAATTCATTTGTATAAGAGTGAATGTTTGTTAAACACAGAGTGATACAATAGGCTATTTGTGCAGTGTCCACCATGAGTATCAAAACCCTATTTTTAACATTTTAAGTCCAGAGATTTACCACTAGTGGGCCAGAGAAGTAGTAAACTAATTAGATTTCTTTAAATACAAGGCATAAAACAAGACCATAATAGTAGCTGCTAGAAAAACTGACACAACAGCCTTCAACGAGTTATAACCTTTCAGCTTGAGGTGAAAACCCGGATGGATTTTAGAAGATCTGATAAGAAGGAAGGAGGTTGTTTGAAACAAAATTACATATTTTAACAAATGAAATGTGGAAGTTTAGTTGTTGTTTGAAAAGGTTAATTATGCTTATGTTGATGGTGGTACATGTGTGGATTTAATGTATCTGGATTTTCAAAAACCATTTGACAAGGTGCCATACAAAAGGCTTGTTAAAAAGTTCTCTCTTCAGATGTAGAGAATAAGTTGGCAAATTGAATAGAAGAGTAGCTAGATCAAAGAAAGTTGTTATAAATGTAGTTCAGTCTAACTGGATTAATGTTACAAGTGAGGTACCTCAGTCTTTGAACCTTTGCTCTTTTTTTCTTCACATCAGTGATGTAGATGAAGGCATGGTCAAAGGACTATTTACATTTTTCATAACCTTAAAGTTTTAGGTGTTTCTATCTGTAAAGAAGAGACTACTGCTTTACAAAATGGTTTGGATTATTTGGTGGATTGGGCAAATAAACAGCAAATGAGTTTTAATTATGATAAAGAACATGTGGGATATCACAATTTGAATCATGTACAATTTTGATGGAAATAAACTAAATAGTGTTATAAAAGATCTTTGTTTTCTGGTTGTTAAACCTCTCAAGTCATTCAAGTAATATGATGTTGCTAATGACAGGAAAAATTAGATGTTTGTTGTATCGACAAAAATATTCAACACAAGTTTAAAGAAGTCATAATGTCACGATATAGGCCATTGGTTAGATCATATATAGAATACTGTGTTCAGTTTTGGGTACTTTACCTTAAGAAAACACTGAATTGTTTGAAATTATTCAGAGGAGGCCTACAAGTGAACTTGGGATGGAAAAATTGTCAAATTAGAATAGGTTAAGATTTCTGAACTTGTTTTCTCTCGAATGAAAGAAAAGTTAGAGATGGATCTGACTGAGGTATTTAAAATTGTTAATGGTGTTAATGTTTGATGCATTTTTTTGTATTTAATGATAAAAATGGCAAGTCTGGGAGTGGGGGTAATTTTCAGCTTTACTTTTTTACGAGTGTTTGGTCTTTAGGGGAAAGCTTGATAAATATTTGAATGATGAGGGCTTGCTTTGAGGTTTTTAAATGTATTTAGCAAATAAGATGACCTATATGGGCCAAAAGGTCCCTTGGTAACCTTTAATATAATGTTGCATATTTGTCAATTTTATTTTTACCAACTTAAACAAAAAGTTAATCATATAAAACAATTACTTATAAAAATTCTTCTGAAAGATATGGCTTTGTGGAGATTTCTGAAGACTGTAATTTGATGTTTTATTTTAAAAATATGCAAATTAGTAATTATAAGTAACAGATAGCACAGTTCTTTAGAAAATATTTAGGCATTTAAGCTTAGCTGTGATAAGGTCATCCTTATAAACAAGAAAGGCTTTCTCAGGCATTAATTACAAAATGCAATCTGATGAACAATTCATCTCAATTTCTAGATCAATATACCAAGGATCAGGTCGACACACCAAAGATCATATCAGCTAACTGAATATCATATCAATGTACCGAGGATCAGATCACAAGAATCATGCAGCTTGTTTACCAATAATTAAAACGTGTTATTACTGTGATCTATTATCATCTCATATTGTGATATATCTTCTCATATTGTGATCTTTTGTGTTTCATTCATGCTTCTGTCACATGAGAAGTTCATATTTGTCAGGTATTTTCTTTAAAGAAAATTCAAAAAGTGTATATCTTCTACTGTAAAATAATTAAATAATAAATGCATAAAAAATATTCAACCCAGAAGTAAACATTTCATTGGTAATTTAACATTATAAAGTTTATTTTAAATAAAAAAGTACAACACAGTCAGTAACATCAAGCATAAGAAAGTTCTAGCTCTTTACCTAAGTACAGTAGGAAGTGTAGTTGAAAAGTTTCATGCTAGGTAAATAAAAAACTGTAAGATAACACATGACCTTTAACAAAGTTTAATTACTGAATTATGATAAAATATACTCTTTCACTAGAATTCCAGTATCTGAATGTAAAATTAAAATTCCTCAAATGGGCAGAATGTTTAATAAAAGACAAGAATGACTTAACTGCTGTAAATTTAGTAAAGTGTTAATAGTTATGTAAGGGTAAAAATACACTGAGATTTATAAAAATGGAATAGTTAGCAGTCAAAAGCTTCAATGGTTATTCTTAAGAACTCTTAAGAAACATTTGGGTGATTTTATAAAATTGGAAAATTTTACAAAAATGTTAAGCCTCATGCAATTACTAGAAATAGAAAACCTAAGATTAGTTTGGTATCTTCCACAAGACTGATAAATATATAGATAAAGATTACACAAACACTTGAAACATACTAGTTTAATTTAATGGGGTTTGAATCTTTGATGGGTACGAGTAAATCAGTGAATATTGTTTCTGTGTTTTCAAGGGCTTTGATGTGATTTCTTGTAAGAAATCATTTCCAATGAAAAGTTTTATGCTGTGAGAAGAAACACACAAGATTTTGTTTAAGAATCAAATGTTTAGGATAAAATATAAGTTTTTTGGAATGGATAAACTTAATGTTTTAGGAATACAATGGTTTCTATGTATCCAAATTCACTAGTAACATCACAATGATCAAAGGAACTAATGCTGTTAATTTAAAAATACCAAGTGTGGTAAACCCAGAGACTTGCAGAAACTTATTCAATACAACATTTGTATCAGGTTTAGGAACTTGGAGAAAACTGGTAGGATTGGAAAAAAAATACATGTTAAAAAAATGTTAGTTAGTGGCCATTGTAAACACAATTTACAAATTAGGTTGCAATTTTTTAATCAAAGTTTATATTTTATGAATAAGTAATTAATTAATACTTTGTACAGTTTGTTTTAACTGACTTTTACTGAGTATCATCTTCAGTTTTCATTTTTTTTAATTACAGAAAATTCTGGCAAAATAAATGGCTCTAAAATTATTTAGTTTCAATAAGTAACACACATATATACACACACACACAGCTATTTCAACTTCATTTGAGTAGGCATGCTATGACTGTTACACAATATAATATTACTAGAAAAGAAGAAACAATGGTGTCAGAAACTTATCTGACCTATCACGATCACCAAAGAACCTTCTAAGTATCTTTTCTAGTACCAATTTGAGCAAATAGTGGAAAATCTAATACAGTTGTGTCAATATTTTGAATAATTCAAACTACCAAAACCAACTATTTTATCACAATGAACTCAAATTCAAGATCCTTAAAAATATTATCAAGTGAACGTTTAAAAACAAGTACTATTGTTTACAGAAAATATTGTATCCAATATTCAAAACCTCTGAGAGCAAGGTATCCACTATAAACATATGAGACTACTAGTAGAAAACAAAACCTGGTCAGAAGAAACAAACCCTTTACAAGTTGTGAATGGTATTACACCAAGTTCTTACAAGTTCACTTCATCGTTAGTTATGAGTAGAATTATTTTGATAGTTTTTCTGTGTATGTCAACAAATCATTTTGTCATTTCAATTATTGTCTTTACAGAATTATTCCATCACAAGCTATTCCTATAAACTATTTATTTATTCTGTTAGAATGTTTTTTGTACTAAAAATTTAATTCAAAAATAAACAAATTAGGTAGATACTTTAAAGAAAGAGATTAAGTGTTACACTTTTAATAACTTTAATTGCAATTTATTTACAGTTACAATGCAATTATTATTTACAAAGTAAATATTATTTATGAGATAAATCAGTATTTAACTACTAATACATCATAAATGTGTTTACCAAAAACTGTCACAGATGTAACAGTAACAAAATTACAGAACTTAATAAGCTATAACATTTTTTTAGAAGTTATTTTGCATTACAGTTTCTGAGAAATTGATACATTTAGGTAAATATTTCTATGTTTTAAATGTTTCTCCTTGAATCATAATCTATGTTTTAAAAGCCTTATTAATCACGTGTTTTCTCCATTATCTCTCATGACATTTAATTTTTTAACATTATACAATTTTTTGCCACTAACCCTTTTGGTCTGTTTTTTATGTGATCTTGTATTATAACACAGTGTAATACTTTTCCAAATTGGCTGAAATGACTCCAGAGTTCTTTCCTGCTCACCTGTAAGAAAAAACAACTTCTATACTAAATCTAAAGCTTCTTGAAACAAAGCATCTCAGAAGAATGGGAGATATATATTTAATATAACTCTAAAACAATAAGCAATAACATCTCATAATGTCACTCACATTATCTTGAAACAAAGCATCTCAGAAGAATGAGAGATATTATATATTTAATATAACTCTAAAACAATAAGCAATAACATCTCATAATGTCACTCACATACATAATGTTAAAGTGTATCTAAGTTCCTATGTGTTATACTGAATAAACATGTAGTTTCAAAGCTAATAGAGTACATCACTAAAATTACTTGTTTTAAAAGACATTTGTAAGGCTACCATAAAGTAATAAATATTCTTATAAAGTTACATCATTAAATTTTGATTTTTAATTAAAGCTGTTAGATTTAGTTAACTCAAGTATCAGTAGTGTTTTCAAAACAAAGATAGATGGTTGATTAGAAACACTCTCACATACAAGGAAAACTTCATACAGGTAAAAATTAGCTGAGCTTTGTAATATCGAAAATTTTTCCATGTGAGTAAAATATTTCTTTAATCAAATAACAGATATAAATGAAATTTTGAGAAAAAATAAGGAAGACTGAATTCATCTGTGTAGTTATGATAAAACATATGTATTTTATCACATTTTGATGACCCAAATGAACACAATTAAAACATAATTCATTTCATCAACACTTTAAAAACATCAACATATATCTAACTCTGTACACCACACTCTACATACATTTAATTCTGTAATCCATACTTAGCGTGCACCTTAACCCATAACGTACATTCTATATTACATTTCTAATTTCTTTCACATTTAAAGACCAATCTTTAACTCTTTCAATTATTATTTTAATAACCACATTTAAAACACCTTTTGGTTCCACTATTTCCAATTTGATCTATAAACAAAGCATGTGTCTAAGAACAGTAACTACTGATTTTACTATTGAGATTTCTTTAGTTTATATTTTACTTATATTTTGGATTACATTTCCAATTAATTTCATATTTTAATTCATTTATACTTTTAATACCAAAAATCTGTTTTACCTTCTCAGACTTTACCACATCTTTCAATACCAAACACATCTTTAAACCTTAAATACTCTATTTAATATTTCCTGTAAAAAACCTTGAATTCCACACAAATATTACTTCTGTTTGATTCTTCACGTCATAATCAAATTTATATCTTTAACAAAATATTAAAACTACTTTGGCTTTTCTATCACACCTACATCAACCAGGAAGTTTCATAGTAAAACCTACCCTATAACTTATATTTCCAACAAAAACTCTTTTGTTTAAGCTCAAAGAAAGCAGCTGACTTCCCTTTGTTATGGTTTGGCATTTGCTTTGATGAGGAATATGACCTAGATCTTTATCAGTTCTCTTTTCAATTTTATTCTTTGAATGCTCTGCAAATATTTTATACCTAGATAGATTGGTGACACGGTTAACACAATCTCCCTTCAAAGCTACATCTCCCCAGTTGTCTTCAAGAGCATTTAAACCCACATCTGAATGATGTGGTTCAAAAAATTTACACTTCCATGGCGATGGAGTTTTGCATAAACGTTCAGTTAGTACTCTTTCAGAAAACTGAGGTCCTTCGTGAAGAGGAGTGCATAAAGGCGTAGCAGGCAAACTGGATCGGTATACAACACCAACTGGATTAGCATCAGGTAAGAAAACTGCATTTAATCCTAAAAAGGATTCTTTATGTCTTTTCTGGAGATGGCGAAAACGATTATCATACAAAGTACTGGTACCTGGAATAAGCCTAAAGCTTCCTGGAGTCATCTGACAAGGTCGTGGGTACATACTGTAATTTATTTTAATTCAAAGTCTGTGAAGTAGAATTTTGGGATATTGTACACAAAACCAACTAACATCACATTCTTTCAGAATTACCTAAAATTCCTACAACACTAAGCCAAAGTTCAATTTACCTTTACACACACAAAAAAGGGAAATATATATTATTTTAAACAGTACTTTTCAAATTCCATACTTACTCAAATTTGAAATACTTAGTTTTGCTTAACAGTGTGGTCATAAAAGATGTGTACATGCAGCATTAATCATTCAAAAAAAAATTAAAATTTATACAACATTCTTTCAAGAGTATACACTGGTGAGGGCCACATGAAACTAAATCATAGAAAGAACATAAAATTATATTACAAATAATAAACTTAAATTTTGTTGGAATTAACTTAGATAAGGTATAAAACTTAAGCTTATCAATGTCTTGTATACGGAAGTTACGGATGCAAAACTAGTCAACAACTGACCAGAATATTAAATATATACGTTACACTTTTGTTCGTACTTATACTGTTATTGTTCAAGTTGTAGACTAACAAATTAATTAATAGGAACAGTATATTGTGTAATGAGGGTCCTATACTAAAATATATAAATATTCAAACATGTTACACGAATATTTAAACAAAATCACAACAGCAATAGCTAAGATTCTATGACTTGTTAGAAAATTGATACAGCTTCAAATAACAGACAATGGTAGTAAGAATCAAGTTAAAACTTCGTTTGTTGTGAAAATGCATCTACTAAACTTTAATCTTGTAACTAAAGTCTGTAGCGTCACCTAGTTACACAAAAGTAGTGATATTATTCGCAATAGAAATAAATAAAATTATTGTGTACTGATTTTTATATATGAAAATGATTTTGATATTATCAATAGTTTTAATGAGTTGATATAATTACACTACGAACAAATAAATGCCAAAACTTTTATACTGGAATATTTCGTCTAAATATATTACTATTTATTTATCATTTACATTGCAAGTTAAGATATTTGTTTTGAAATAAGCACAAAGCCACACAGTAAGCTACGTGCGCTCTATGTGTGTATCAAACCCTGATTTTCGACGTTGTAAATCCGCAGACATACTGCTGTACTACTGTGGGGAAGGGCAAATGAAAACATTCAGTAGATATGTTTGTTTGTTTGTTTTTTAATTTCGCGCAAAGCTATGCAAGGAGTATCTGCGCTAGACGTCCTTAATTTAGGAGTGTAAGGCTACAGGATAGGCAGCTAGTCATCATCACCCATTGCCAATTCTTGGGCTACACTTTTATCAGCGAATAGTGGAATTGACCATCATATTATAATGCCTCCAGGCTTAAAAAGCGAGCATGTTTGATGTAACTGAGTTTCGAACCCATGACCTTCAGATTACGAGTGGAGTGCCTTTAAATACCTGGTCATGCCGGGCCTAGACTTATTCGTAGAATAATTATTTGCAAACAAAAACAGTTCGATCAACAACTTCTAGCATGTAGAAAATCAAGAGCGTTTTGATAACAATGAGTTTCAACAATGGCTTTTGTGTCATTATTATGTTTTACAAATTAAACAGCCTAAAATTGAATTAAATTGTAATTTAAATGTTGATATGTATCCAGTTTGTAATATTTGTCAACAAGATGATACACAGATGATTTCTTCTTCTTTAATACACAACAATAATACAATTTACAATAACGGTTATTAGAAGTCATGGTCTATATACAAAAGTTTTATAAACTTACAAATAATATTAAATATTTTTTTCTGGTCTTAAATGTCCTTGATGTCTTATAAACGATTCACGATGACTGAGTTAATTTCGAGTCCATGTAGGTATAATCTATTTAACAAGGAACTCGCTAGCTCTGCATTCTAATCATTAGGCCGACGACATGCCGAGTTATTATATATGCAAAAACGGCTCGTTTGGGTTGAGAAAATATTTTACATAGAAGAGCGAACAACGTTTCGACCTTCTTCGGTCATCGTCAGGTTCACAAAGAAAGAGGTAACTGACCGGAAGCTGACCACATGTTTGGAAGGGGTTGTGTGACTGAGTGTCGGAATGTAGAGGGCGGTGTTAGATATTTGAATATATAATTTTATTTATTTTATTATATTAATATAGGTATAAAGGCGTTCCTTTACATTGGTTTATTTTGGGTTTAAGTTGTTGTATAAGTAAGGCTTCTTTAATTTTGCGTTTGTTTATGTTTGTTTCTTTATTTAGTATTTGAGTGTTTTCTATGGTTATGTTGTGTTTATTTGACTTGCTGTGTTCGAAAACGTGTGAAGATGACTTTTTATGTTCTTTGAATCTGGTTTCCATTTGTCTACTTGTTTTTCCAATATAGAAGTCGTGGCAGTTATCACATTATATTTTATAAATAATGTTGGTGTGGTGTTTGTCAGTGTAGTTTTTATATAGTATAGACCTCAGTTTTGTGCCTGGTTTTTGAATAAATTTGGTATTAACTGGAATGTCATATTTCGTTACTAGTTTTTGCCAAATGTTGGTTATTTGTCTGCTGATGTTAGGAATATATAGTATGCAGCAGTATATGGTTTCGTGATTTTTTTATTCGTGAGATATATTTACTTTTGTTGGTTGATTTTGCTTTCTGTCTAGGTGTGTGTATAATGTTTTCTACGGTTTGTGGAGGAAACTTATTGATGTTGATGAAGTATTGTTTTATTTTGTCTAATTCATCGTTAATTTTATCTGGTGAGCACAGTTTTATGGCTGTGTTTATTTAGTTTCTTAGTATGTTGAGTTTTTGTTTTGTTTCATGTGCTGAGTCCCAAGGAATGTATAGTCCAGTATGGGTCAGCTTCCGGTCAGTTACCTCTTTCTTTGTGAACCTGACGATGACCGAAGAAGGTCGAAACGTTGTTCGCTCTTCTGTGTAAAACATTTTCTCAACCCAAACGAGCCGTTTTTGCATATATATTTCTCTACAAGTGGGTTTTCTCGACATCACTGATGATGCCGAGTTATTATCCCTTTGAAGTACTAATGTCCAATATGAATCCACTAAAGTTAAATGATTTATAATGTTCGAAATCTATAAACGTTCTTGGTGAAATATCTTAATTTCTGATTAATAAGCGTAAACACACTTATAGCTTCCTAGGTTTACCGTATACCAGTGGTTCTTAACCTTGTTGGAAGTACTGAACCCCGGAAGTTTCGTACTTGCATTCACTGAACCCTTCGTATTTGGAAAAATAAAATATGATTTTTTTCAAATTCAAAACATAAGTAGATATTTTATCAGTGCACAAAATGAACCATGCATCAGTTGCATCACACAGTATCACTGTGTTCAAAGAACAAAACCAACAAAACATGAATTTCACACAAAAACATAACTCAATGAATATTTACTGCAAATCAATGTCTTTTGCTGTTGCCTTTCAGAGACAAGTTCAGAAATGCACGGCTTCACCTTGGCAAGTGCCACTCTCATATCACTTTCGCAACAAAGTCTGTTCCCTTTTTTCGTTTTTATGTCTATCATCCTCGAAAAGGATTGCTCGCAAAGATACGTTGTAACAAACGGTATGAGTATCTCAAGGGCTTTCTTAGCAATAAGAGGGTACGCTACGATTTGGTGACACCAAAACATTGAGAGCATTGTTATTCTGAAAAGTTGCTATTGAACCTGGCTCTGCTGAAGTTCAATGATTTCGTCGAGGTATTCATCATTGACATCTGCTGTCACAACACTAAACGTGAACGGCCGTCTCACCCATGCTGGATATGACTTTCTGGTGGGGAAGTATCCGTCGAGAAACTTTGCGGGCTCATCTAAGTGCATGGCAATTGCTTACTTCAGTTCCCCGGGTACAGAAATGCCTCCGATTTTAGACACATCTCCAATCTTACTTACACAGTCGTCCAACAGGGGAAAGTTTGCGAAGTTATCATTCTCTATTCATTGTTTCCATAACGGTAGCTTTTTTTGAAAAGCCTTCAGGTTTTCTTCCGCTTTGATGATGTTGACTCCACCGCCCTACATCTGCTGATTGAGATGATTGAGAGCATTGAAGATATCAGTCATGTATGCCAAAATGAGAATGAACTCAGATTTTTCGAAGCAATCTGCACGACAATATTGGTGCGAGAGCACCAACAGGTCTAATTCCACACACATGGCAAAAACACGATTCAGCACCTTTCTCCGGGATAACCACCGAACGTTAGAATGGTACAGAAGTACCTCGAATTCAAAATCCATCTCATTACACAGCTCTTTGAAGATGTGGTGCTTCAGGGCACTATTTCGCACAAAGTTCACACATTCCACTCAAATTTTTAATACTTCTGCCAGTTTTGAAGGCAAGGTTTTGTTGCCAACGCATGCCTGTGCAGAACACAGTGTGTTACAATGATGTGTGGTGCATCGGCTTTTACCAGTGCACCAAAACCAGAGTTTCGTCCCAGCATGACGGGAGCTCTGTCCGAACAAACTGCAGAAACCATATCCCACGAAAAATCATTGTCTCAAAAGAAGTCATCCACAAGTTTCTTCACGTCGGCTGCCTTAGTTGTTGTTGTAAGAGGTTTACAAAATAAAAAATCTTTTATCTCGTCGTTCTACACATAGTGCACGAATACAACAAGCTGGCTTAGACTGGAAACGTTGGTAGTCTCATTGAGTTAAAGGCTGAATTTTGCTGGGCTTGAAATCAGATCTTCAACTACTTGAGCCAAGATGTCATCTATTCTACTGTTTATGGTGTCATTTAAAAGAGGAATTTGGAATAACGTATTTGCAGCAGCTTTCCCCAGCATGATATTCGCCATCTTCAACGCAGCTGGTTTTACGAGTGCTTGACCAATGATGTGTGGTTTGCCCTGCATTGCGATCAAGTACGCAATTTCGTACGATGCTGTGAGGATTGGTTTATCGATGGGTACAAAGCCAAGAACAGGCAAAGTAGCCTTTTCATTGAACCTGGCTCTCTTTACCTTGAATTCAGCAAGCGTTGTACTCTTGTATTTCCCATCTCCAGCAAGCTTTAGGGAGTGTTCTCTTAGTTTTGCGAGTGCTAGACTAGAATTGCTCAACTTGGCATTGCAATTCATGCATTGGGGATGCTGACTCCAATCATGTTCTGTTACATACATGAATCCATATTGTACGTATTCGTCTGACCACTTTCTATTTTTGCTCGACATAGTTAGTATGAAAGGATTGAAAGTTTAGGAAAAAAATCACAAATGACGCATGATTACTACAGTCACAAGTCGACTGCTAAGCGCATGAAATTCCCTGCAGCACAGATACTAAGGGCAAGTGATGTGACGTGATCAGCCGCAACCAATGATGGCCAAGTGGAGCATGACGTCACGAATCATCCGAGTGGATTCAATGGATGGACGTGAGGAGAGTTTCTAGACATTTCAGCTTGTACAACAATATTGAGCTGACACCAATGTTTGCTTACACACATTTATAATTGATTTTTACACCCGAGAATCTTCTATAACTTTAGTTAGTAAATGAAAATTTCGCAATACAGAATTAAGAATATAAAATATGTGAATTTCTAAATATAAATTTAACAAACATTAATGTTAGAATATATATATAATTGTAAATCCGTCACAGTCATGTCGCTTAGCAACAAAAGTATAACCTAATATTGTTGTTAGTCTGTACTGAAAGTATAAAATGAAATGTATTGACCACAAAACTGGAAAACAATATTTGTTTAATTCTTAATTTAGTGTCTACGTTGATTAAAAAGGTGGGTGATGTAACAGAAAGTAGGTTAATTCAGAAACGACTTAAGTTTAAAATTAAATCGATATTTTTACGTTCACGATAACTTTCACGCAGTAGGCTCTAGGCTAGATAATCCCTCATTACTTTCTTACGTTGGGATTCCTTTACCAACACTCACTACCCTTATAAGGTGAGAGCAGATCCCAGGTTTATGAGATCAGTTGTCGATTGCATTCATTTTAAAAAAGCTAGTAGGTGGATGAGTGAATTCAAGAAACTGGAGGTAATACATATACATAAATTGTATGTCTATAAAACAAATTCACATTTTTTGTTGTTCATGATCATATTACGTTAAATATTCTGTAAATAAACAATAATTGTGTTTTATCTGGAGCCAAATCTGGTGTGTTTGCCAGATGTGATGTTATTGTTTGTTCTAAGGAAAGTAAAATGTTTATTTGACTACACGTACTGCAGTTTTTTGTTTAATTTTGAACTTAAAACTACACGAGGGCTATCTCTGCTAGCCGTCCCTATTTTAGCAGTGTAAGACTAGAGGGGAGGCAGCTAGTCATTACCACCCACCGCCAACTCTTGGGATACTATTTTAACAACGAATAATGGGATTGACCGTCACATTATAACATACCAACGGTTTAAACGGTATGTGTGACGGAGATTCGAACCCGGGGCCCTCGAATTACGAGTCATGCCATGCAGAAATATAGAAAACGAGTTGTTAAACTTAAAAATGTGAAAACAAATCTTAATATTAAAACTGGTAGTTATGTTTGTGTGAAAGGACTTCATGTTGAAGCTCAGCTGTAATACTAAGTGCAAATAGCATTCCAAACTCTGCTAAAGGAAATTTGAATATCAGTTTGTTTGTTTTTTAATTGGAAGTTACACAATGGGCTGTTTAGACTCTGTCCATTAAAGAAAATCAGTTATAATGTTGTAAGTTAGGAAAGTTACTAGTGACTCACCAGTGGGCTTAAACTTAAAGATCATTGTAAACGTATATAATGCTGCTAGTTTACACTAACGTACGTGAGTTTGGCACCCTCACTAGAGTAAATAAGAAGAAATGATCTACTAGTATGCAGCTGTTTTGTAAAACGACCAGAGATAACTACGTTGTGTTTAAACAGGTTTCAATTATCTACCTGTTTTTGAAGTTGAATGGTATAATTGAAAGGTTGGTAATAAAAGCTAGATTGTTAGACATAACAAGTGTTACAAACCTAAATTTTAACTTCTGTCTTGCCAAAATTATTTCCTTGTTAAAGTTTTAAACTTGTAAACTAATTTTCTTGTGATAATATATAGTTTTAGTTTAATGTGTTAGAAGGTATGAAGAACTATATAAAATTATATGTGTACTTAGGTGGTGGATTTCGCGAGTGATTAGGGTAAAGAAATAACCGATTTGAAAACAGTGATGTCTAATCACCATACCTCCGAAGTACAACATGATTTTCAGTCTTTTATTTCTCATATAATCAGAAGCAAAAACCTACAGGTGTTGTCTTGATTCATCCTAGGCAAACCTTTCTCAGTACACAATATAACATTATAACACGAACTTCAATAATAGCTTCATAAAATGCAAAGTAAATAAAATAGTTCAAAAACTAAATGCCTCCATAAAAAAACAACATACAAAATATATAGAGAGTTAACAAACCAAATAAACAAGAAAAATCATACGACTGCATTTTCCAATTTACACTGATTTGCATAGTAAAAACCCCTAACTTAAAACGTTATTAATGTAATCTTTGTTCATATATATTTATATAATTAAAAACATAACTTCAATACTATTGTTTATGTTAATTGTCAATAGGTGATTAGAATGAGCACTATAATATAAGTATTAAAGTATTTTTAGTTTCTGTTCCAAGTTGTTACATGAAACTGTGAATGTCACTAATATATTTTGGGAGCTATTACCACAGGCATTATCCACTGTGACTTTAAGGTTACAACTATGAATGACAAAGGAAACTTTGCAAAACAAACCCTTTTTAATAGTCATTTTATATAAATGGTGGAGGCTGGGAGTTTTGTACAGTGGAAGTTTTATTTCTATTATAGTCATGGTGGAGGCTGGGAGTTTTGTACAGTGGAAGTTTTATTTCTATTATAGTCATGGTGGAGGCTGGGAGTTTTGAACAGTAGAAGTTTTATTTCTATTATAGTCATGGTGGAGGCTGGGAGTTTTGTATAGTGGAAGTTTTATTTCTATTATAGTCATGGTGGAGGCTGGGAGTTTTGAACAGTGGAAGTTTTATTTCTATTATAGTCATGGTGGAGGCTGTGAGTTTTGTACAGTGGAAGTTTTATTTCTATTATAGTCATGGTGGAGGCTGGGAGTTTTGAACAGTGGAAGTTTTATTTCTATTATAGTCATGGTGGAGGCTGGGAGTTTTGAACAGTGGAAGTTTTATTTCTATTATAGTCATGGTGGAGGCTGGGAGTTTTGAACAGTGGAAGTTTTATTTCTATTATAGTCATGGTGGAGGCTGGGAGTTTTGAACAGTGGAAGTTTTATTTCTATTATAGTCATGGTGGAGGCTGGGAGTTTTGTACAGTGGAAGTTTTATTTCTATTATAGTCATGGTGGAGGCTGGGAGTTTTGAACAGTGGAAGTTTTATTTCTATTATAGTCATGGTGGAGGCTGGGAGTTTTGTACAGTGGAAGTTTTATTTCTATTATAGTCATGGTGGAGGCTGGGAGTTTTGTACAGTGGAAGTTTTATTTCTACTTCAGAAACTTTAATAGCTTGAGGATAACTGCCTTCCCACAACTGGTTGCAGACTGTGTAGGGCAGTAGTATAGACGTTGTAGCGTTAAACACTGAACTGCATATTGTTAATTAATTTTCCATGTTAGCTGGCTCGTTTAACATCAGCATTTGGAATTTGTCTGACAGATGGGCTATCCCAAACACATTTGGGAGTTATTATTACAGGCTTTATCTGCAATGACTTTAAAGTAACAACTAGGAATGGTTACAGAAACTTTTAATGGTTGTTTTATACATGTTTGTTTGTGTAATATATATCAAACAATGAATAGCAAATATAGCTTTCTGTGGTAATAACATATTCACAGTTTCACGGAGCTTACTGTTTTCCCTTATAATATACAGCTTAAAAACAATAAATAACATTGATCGAAATATAAAAAAAGATGTTTTAATTTGCTTTATGAAGACAAATAGGAACAATCACATACATTATCAATTTCTGTAGCCATGGTAGTTACATCCAACCAATGTTGTAAATATAGATAGATGGGAAGATATACAGAGAAATTTAGTTTTATTACCTCAAGCTGCATCTTCTCAAGAACTAAAATTCCAGATATTATTGAAAAAAATGTTTAAGTCACATACATAGAGGTGATGTCAAGTGGAGGCAAGGGGTGGTAAGCATCACCCTAAATATTTCAGTATTTCCTCATCTGCTTTCCTAAAAATGCCTGCTTTCCAGGCATCAGAAAAGTGTAGAAAAAAAAATCCAATCTTTGGTTGTTCACCTTGCAACCTTTGCAACCAATAAGAATAAGAACAGAGGACTCTGCTACTTTTGCAGCCAATGAGAGTTGGATTAAAAATGCTACTATCTTATAGCCAATCAGAATAAGAATGGAAAATCCTGTTATCTTTGCAACCAATATGAATAGAATACATCTGAAAAACAAACTTATTATAAGTTGATTAAATAATCATTTATGAAAACATTCTGTAACAAAAATAATCCTTCTTAATTTATCTTCCATGACTCCTCAAACCCACAGTTTGTCATTTCTTTGCCCTTAACTTCATAACCATGGAATTACCACTACACAAACAAACTGTTTCAGTGGAACTGAAATTGGCCCTAGTACAAAAGATGAAAAGCCAACTCCTTTGGTTTATTTCAATAAGCAGTTGCAGTCCATGAAAGTTTTTAGACTTAATAAAGAAATGCTATCTTAAATAGACACATATAAATGTAAATATACAACATATAAATATATAATTAAAGAGTACACTATGTTCACTTAGCAGGTGATACAGTATTAATAACTATGCTGGACACTACTTACTGCAAATAATTTTTCTAAACAATGAATATAACTACAATAGTTCTTAATAATGAATACTACATTTTTTTCACCTAACAAAGTAAATATATATATATATCCTTATTAGTATAGCAGTTTGTAAATATTTGGTTTGTTTTAATACACGTAACATGGATGGACCACAAACAGTGACACACAAGTTCTTTTCTGTTGAGCACAATAGCAAGAAATGTTTAGCATTTTAATTGTAGCAGTTTATAAATACTTGGTTCTAATACATATGACACACAAGATCTTTGCTGGTGAGCAAACCTTTAGGTTTCCTTTCAATTATGTGATACACTATTTTCAAAAATTTATAACAATAAAAAACACTCCATTTTTGTGGAGTGTACTAAACACAGATCATCTTGCCACATCGCTCTAAACAATCATATGGCAAAAAAAGGGATATATGGTCATGTTCAGGCATGCCCTCCTCTTTACAAAATTATACACCAATAGTATTCATCTAGAATCTGTTAAAAAAGCCATTGTTTAGCAGATTTTGATTTCTTTCATAAAGAACATAAAGATATTATCACATATTCATGTGATATCATTATACGTTGGCTCCCAAGCCTGTTTTGAGGGTCACAACGGTCGTTTTACAATTACTTTTTAGTAAGAGTGTATAGGTAGCCATTGTATCCCAGCCAATAAGTTGTCTTTTAAAAAGAAAATATAGCACGACTCAGCAGTGTATTGTATGGGAGCCAATGTGTTAATAAAATCTTAACTCAAAAGATTTTTTGTGACTTATGACACATACTGACAATTAAGTTACAAAGAAATACTGCATGTGCAGAATTTACAAAAATAAATAACTACATCATCATGATGCCAATACACACACACTAACAAGATTAAAAAGATACATAAATACACTAAAAATAATCTCTTTTTGTTTTTAGTATCACCATCCGGGAACATTTGTTCTAACATTCATACTGTCTTCACTGCTTAAATTATAAAACAATTTTACTTACTTTATTACTAATTTGTACTTAAGAAATTAAACTAATGGTCAGTTTGATTAAAAACAGTTATTAACTAAATCAGTCCTTGTACTATACAACTAAAGAATAGGTAAATGTTAGGTGTGTGACAAAACATTTTAAAAAATGGCTGTCATCTTTAATACAAATCTACAGAATGGACTATATGCAATCTGTCCACTGCAAGGAATCAAACCCTGGATTTTAGCACTGTAAGTCTGTAGACTTACTGGTGACCTACTGAGATGCAAAAATTTACAAGTAGTAACATTATCCAATTAATGCTCTTATCATCAGTACCATGACGTTGATAAATTCCCCGTCTACATACATGCAATTGTACAAAGGAAATAAAAATGTCACTCCAACAAACTGTACCATACACAAACAAGTTTGTTGTCTTTTAGTTGTCATGATTTAAATATTATTGAACATGAAAAACACATTTAATGAAACAAGAATAGAAAGAAAGTTAACAAAATATATACACACATATACACCAAACATGATCCTTAATACACACATTACTTGACCTTGTTTCCAAAGTTCCTCTTGACCAAACAGCAGTATGATATGAAAATACATTATCTAAAATGTAGCATCTTAATCAGACAGATATGTCTGTTACTGCTACAGCTATTTCTCTTAGATGCATTCAATTGTAAACCCTTCTGCCTTTCCAGTGTGTGTCGTGCAAGAACAAGAATGGTGTTTTGTTTGTGTTCTCTTCTAAGTGAAGCAGTTTATTAGCTGAACTACATGCTCCACCATTAGATGATTTGAACAGCATGAGGTGGAAGGAGGTAAACCATATGGCATCAAAGAGGAATTTCTCTCCTTCAACTTAACTTCACTTGTAAAATAATAACTTTAATTATATGTTCAAAACTATTGTAACTACAGTCATTATTACTTAGGTGATAATTAAGACTGGTGAAAGCAAACAGATATTTGTAAGTGAATGGAGGAAAAGTATGACCATCAACAATGGAATGTTTAGCAAATCATCTCTAAATACTGATACCCCAATACAGTCCAGATATATGGTCTGTAACTTTAATGTGAAGAAATACCATCAATATTCAACCAGATGGTTTATCAACTATGTGAAGAAAAATATTCAATATTCAACCATAACAGCAACCAAATGATACACCTGGAAAATCAAGTGAGAAACAAATAACTGCAAAAAATTAGACATGATTTTAGTGCATTGGATTAACAAAATGTAGACATGATTTTAGTGCATTGGATTAACAAAATGTAGACATGATTTTAGTGTATTGGATTAACAAAATGTAAACATGATTTTAGTGTATTGGAGTAACAAAATATAGACATGATTTTAGTGTATTGGAGTAACAAAATATAGACAAGATTTTAGTGTATTGGAGTAACAAAATGTAGACATGATTTTAGTGCATTGGATTAACAAAATGTAGACATTATTTTAGTGCATTGGATTAACAAAATGTAGACATGATTTTAGTGTATTGGATTAACAAAATGTAGACATGATTTTAGTGTACTGGATTAACAAAATGTAGATTAACAAAATGTGATTTTAGTGTATTGGATTAACAAAATGTAGACATGACAGTGATTTTATGTAAACACAATTTTAGTGTATTGGATTAACAAAATGTAGACATGATTTTAGTGTATTGGATTAACAAAATGTAGACATGATTTTAGTGTATTGGATTAACAAAATGTAGACATGATTTTAGTGTATTGGATTAACAAAATGTAGACATGATTTTAGTGTATTGGATTAACAAAATGTAAACATGATTTTAGTGTATTGGATTAAGAAAATGTAAACATGATTTTAGTGTATTGGATAAACAAAATATAGACATGATTTTAGTGCATTGGATTAACAAAATGTAGAAAAGTACGTCATGAGAAGGACATAAAATAAGCAAAATGTAACATAACTCTGGCCATAAACCAACCATATAAAGGAGAAACCTTTGACAAATAATTAAAGAAACATGTTACAATGAAGACTAAAGGCAGTAAGTTTTCAACTAAGTAGCAAAAACTGAGTTGAGGAAGATGACAAACTATCTATATTCAAAATGTTTAAATCTCTTTTGACAAATGATTCATCCATGTGAAACAGTAAGGAAGAACCAATGAGATTTATTAACTGAGCAAAATGAAAAAACACAAAACTTTGTTCTGTAAGCAGTGAAACAGAAGGCAACAAAGATGTAAGAGCATTCAAGAGAACAAACACAAATAAAGGAGGTTCCTCCAGAGATGTGTGACTAGAACTTAACTAAAAGCTGACTGAGGAAGAGCTAGAAAAATGTAAGTAGCCAACTGGTAACTGAAATCCAAAACTTACCAACTTTCAAGAAACTAATTTTGAAAATTTCTAGGTGGAAGAAGAAATACTGAATTGGAGGTCATTTTAAAGATGAGAGTTGATAAATTCACAAAAACATTTGAAGTGAATGAATTAAAGGAAATGACAACAAGAAGGATTATGAATGAGAGAACACATATTTACAACTCACTATCATCATTATCCTTGAACCTCATCTGCATAAAATATAACAGAAAATGAATTTGGTGACAAGAGATATCAAATGAAAAATCCTCATGAAAGAATACTACCACTGAGAAGCAACACAAAGTTTTAAACAACTTTGGAGCCAATGTAAAATAGTGGTAAAGTACAGACATAACTTGCAAATAAAAGGGGAGGCATGGTACTGTATCAAGAAAAAAAATGTGTAGAGAGAAAAAAGTCAGACTAATATTGCAAGAGAAAAATAATAATGATGATGACTAATACATTTTGAAAGAACTGAACACAGAGATACGCAACTACAATTCAAATATGAGCTACAGAAGGTGGTGTAGACAGAATGTAATGGTTAGTTAAGAGGAAGGCCACATTATCATCTTGTTATGGGTCTAAAAATACAGCAACCAGAGGGAATGACAACACGTTTTTATATAACAAAATGTTCATAAAATGGAAAATAAAGCAAAGAATAAAGAGTGTCTGAAGTTTTCCATAATCAAAATTAACGTCAACAGTGGAGGTAATGTGTTATGTTTGAAACCTATCATACCTTACTTCAACAGTAGTTGTATCTTAAAACAGTAACATAAAACATTATTTTTTCATAGAAATCTGTAAAACCAAGAAAATTCAAACTTTTTATCGTATTTTCACCCACAATTGTGAAACATTAACTTTAAACAAGAAATGCAAAGCTCTTTTGATTAAACTAATTAAAACCTCAAATACTGATTCATTATATTTTAAATAATTCAAAGAAAAATGTTAATCAAAGTCACTTTAAAAAAATTTTGAACAGTTCTTTTGTTTGTTAATTGAACTACTATATCTTTTATATTTAAAATTAAATAAGGATATGAAAAGTATAATAGATGCATACATACAAATTGTTAAATATATATTAAAACATATGGGTATGAAAACATTTGTAAAACTGTACATAAACAACTTACACATGGAGGTACTGCACATATTAGTAAATTACAAACAAATATATATATATATATATAATGTATAACTATCTACAAAATACAGTTATCTTACCCCAAAGTACTGAGTGACACCACACATGCAACTTATACATGAGCAAGTTTTCTATATGCAGCTCAGCTAATCTCAGTAAGATATTTTACCAGTAATTGTATATTTCTAAATCACACAGAACAATATTCAGCACATGAATAACAAATTGGAAACTTCCATAAACTAGTTCCATTCATAAGCTGACATTACACACTAATAATATGTATCTAACCAAGGCCACTAAGGTCTCCTTCCATTACAGTTTGTGAGTATCATTTTTCTTCTGATCCATTGTTCCCATCATTCCAATGTCACATCCAACCTGAGAAAGAGATAATATTTACCTTGGAACACAGAATATAACTTTCTTCTAAACTGTATTTCACTGGAAACTATAATAATTCAGAAGAGTCAACATGACTGAAAACCATTAAAATTCAATGTATGCAATACAGTAACACTTAGAGTAAACTGAGTAGAAATAAAGATTTAAATTTCAACAGTTCACATGATGAGAAAAACACTACATTTAACTTTTATATTTGTTACAGGCTTTCTAAATAACTAATTACATGTTTGTATATCTTGGTCTACCTTTGCAAAAAAAATGATAGAAATACATTTTTCTTCAGAGGTTCATAAATGTACTTAAACTTCTCAAAGTTAATATATTGCAAAAAATCAGAGAAATAAAGAATTGAAAGTAGAAACAAAACACACTTTCATTCCTTCACAGGACAATGAGAAAACACACTTTCATTACTAGCAAGTGTAATGAAAACCTTCACGGGGCAATGAGAAAACACACTTTCATTACTAGCAAGTGTAATGAAAACCTTCACGGGACAATGAGAAAACACACTTTCATTACTAGCAAGTGTAATGAAAACCTTCACAGAACAATGAGAAAACACACTTTCATTACTAGCAAGTGTAATGAAAACCTTCACGGGACAATGAGAAAACACACTTTCATTACTAGCAAGTGTAATGAAAACCTTCACAGAACAATGAGAAAACACTTTCATTACCAGCAAGTGTAATGAAAACCTTCATGGGACAATGAGAAAACACACTTTCATTACTAGCAAGTGTAATGAAAACCTTCATGGGACAATGAGAAAACACACTTTCATTACTAGCAAGTGTAATGAAAACCTTCACAGAACAATGAGAAAACACTTTCATTACCAGCAAGTGTAATGAAAACCTTCACGGGACAATGAGAAAACACACTTTCATTACCAGCAAGTGTAATGAAAACCTTCATGGGACAATGAAAACCTTCAGAAAACACACTTTCATTACTAGCAAGTGTAATGAAAACCTTCATGAGACAATAGAAAACACACTTTCATTACCAGCAAGTGTAATGAAAACCTTCATGGGACAATGAGAAAACACACTTTCATTACCAGCAAGTGTAATGAAAACCTTCATGGGACAATAAGAAAACACACTTTCATTACTAGCAAGTGTAATGAAAACCTTCATGAGACAGTAGAAAACACACTTTCATTACCAGCAAGTGTCATGAAAACCTTCATGGGACAATGAGAAAACACACTTTCATTACTAGCAAGTGTAATGAAAACCTTCATGGGACAATGAGAAAACACTTTCATTACTAGCAAGTGTAATGAAAACCTTCAGGGGACAATGAGAAAACACACTTTCATTACTAGTAAGTGTAATGAAAACCTTCACAGGACAATGAGAGCCACATATAATCTCCCAACAAATTAACAGTTAACTTTAAATTGTAACTTCTTACATTCACAGAGCTGTAAATAGGCAGAGAAAGTGACCGTGACCAAAGATTTTTATTTGGTCACATTAATAAACGGTAGATTTTGTTCTTTATATATGTAATACCTATGTGTTTCTATCTCAAATTAAACTTTTCTTTTAATCAACATTTCTTAAACATGATAAAGCTTGTCTGATGTGTGGCCCAGTAAAAACATTATAATATATTAAAATGTTTTCCATCCAATCTTTATAGCCTTTAGATAACTTGTTTTTAGATTCTATGTATCAGATATTTATTTTCCCTTTTTACTTCAGATAATTATTTACTTGACACTAATTTCCACATAATTTGGTTACATTCACACTTTGATATAAATTATGAGGCGTGGCAGTTTCTTAGCACCTTCATCACAACCACAAAATGATAACATACCTATACCTTCATCACAACCACAAAATGATAACATACCTAAACCTTCATCACAACCACAAAATGATAACATACCTATACCTTCATCACAACCACAAAATGATAACGTAGCGAAACCTTCATCACAACCACAAAATGATAACGTACCAATACCTTCATCACAACCACAAAAATGATAACGATACCTTCATCACAACCACAAAATGATAACGTACCGATACCTTCATCACAACCACAAAATGATAACGTACCGATACCTTCATCACAACCACAAAATGATAACATACCGAAACCTTCATCACAACCACAAAATGATAACGTACCTATACCTTCATCACAACCACAAAATGATAACATACCAAAACCTTCATCACAACCACAAAATGATAACATACCGAAACCTTCATCACAACCACAAAATGATAACATACCTATACCGTCATCACAACCACAAAATGATAATATACCTATACCTTCATCACAACCACAAAATGATAACATACCTATACCTTCATCACAACCACAAAATGATAACATACCTATACCTTCATCACAACCACAAAATGATAACATACCTATACCTTCATCACAACAACAAAATGATAACGTACCTATACCTTCATCACAACCACAAAATGATAACATACCTATACCTTCATCACAACCACAAAATGATAACGTACCGATACCTTCATCACAACCACAAAATGATAACGTACCGATACCTTCATCACAACCACAAAATGATAACGTACCGATACCTTCATCACAACCACAAAATGATAACGTGCCTATACCTTCATCACAACCACAAAATGATAACATACTAAACCTTCATCACAACCACAAAATGATAACATACCGAAACCTTCATCATAACCTCAAAATGATAACATACCGATACCTTCATCACAACCACAAAATGATAACATACCTATACCTTCATCACAACCACAAAATGATAACACACCGATACCTTCATCACAACCGCAAAATGATAACGTACCGATACCTTCATCACAACCGCAAAATGATAACGCACCGATACCTTCATCACAACCACACAATGATAACGTACCGATACCTTCATCACAACCACAAAATGATAACATACCTATACTTTCATCACAACCACAAAATGATAACATACTGATACTTTCATCACAACCACAAAATGATAACATACCGATACCTTCATCACAACCACCAAATAACATACCGATACCTTCTCCATAATCACCAAACCATGTGAGAATAAGAGGAAATATTTTATGAATGGCATGTATGTATTCTGCATGTATATTATACAGTTAGGCTAATCTATATTGGATATGCCATTGTGGCAGTAAGTCTGAAATGCACATACCTAACCCCACTTCTAATGTAAAGTCAGTAACATTTAAAGTGTAAATGATAGTAAGTCAATGTGGCTTTCTAAGGTAGATAATCTAATAATGAAAATCTAATAATGACAATAATGATAAAGTGTGCAGTAAGCATTCAGTTAGGAAGTTTTACTTTTAATGTTTATAATTCATAATTACAACAGAAATAATTTGGGCATATTCTTGAAAGGCCCAAATATTGAGAGGTCTTGAAATTAAAAGAATTATTCTGTATTTATGCCTTTATCCTCAAAATGAACTGGGACAATGATATGGAAATACTGTTGACTGTTATTGAGACAATAATATATTGAAATGTTTTATACAGTCTATGAAAATGATCTTGGAGCTTCATCAAGTAATTACAGATCACATTCCCATGTATAGTTCTTCTCTGTCTGACAGCTGTACATCTTGACAGTAGCCCTTCAGCACAGTTTTCACAATACAATGTTACCACGCAGAGTCCTTCTCTGTCTAATAGATGTAGACCTTGACAGTGGCTCTTCAGCACAGTTTTCACTAGAAAATGTTACCACATATAGTCCTTCTCTGTCTGACAGCTGTACATCTTGACAATAGCCCTTCAGCACAGTTTTCACTAGAAAATGTTACAACACAGAGACCTTCTCTGTCTAACAACTGTAAACCTTGACAGTAGAACTTCAGTACAGTTTTCACTAGAAAATGTTACCACATATAGTCCTTCTACGTTTGACAGCTGTACATCTTCACAATAGCCCTTCAGCACAGTTTTCACTACAAAATGTTGCCACATATAGTCCTTCTCTGTCTGACAGCTGTACATCTTGACAATAGCCCTTCAACAGAGTTTTTACGAGAAAATGTTACCACATATAGTCCTTCTACGTCTGACAGCTGTACATCTTGACAATAGCCCTTCAGCAAAGTTTTCACTAGAAAATGTTACCACATATAGTCCTTCTACGTCTGACAGCTGTACATCTTGACAAAAGCCCTTCAGCACAGTTTTCAATAGAAAATGTTACCACATATAGTCCTTCTCTGTTTGACAGCTGTACATCTTGACAATAGCCCTTCAGCACAGTTTTCACTAGAAACTGTTACCACATATAGTCCTTCTACGTCTGACAGCTGTACATTTTGAAAATAGCCCTTCAGCACAGTTTTCACTAGAAAATGTTACCACATATAGTTCTTCTCTGTCTGACAGCTGTACACCTTGACAATAGCCCTTCAGCAAAGTTTTCACTAGAAAATGTAACCACATATAGTCCTTCTACGTCTGACAGCTGTACATCTTGACAATAGCCCTTCAGCACAGTTTTCAATAGAAAATGTTACCACATATAGTCCTTCTCTGTCTGACAGCTGTACATCTTGACAATAGCCCTTCAGCACAGTTTTCACTAGAAACTGTTACCACATATAGTCCTTCTCTGTCTGACAGCTGTACATTTTGACAATAGCCCTTCAGCACAGTTTTCACTAGAAAATGTTACCACATATAGTTCTTCTCTGTCTGACAGCTGTACATCTTGACAATAGCCCTTCAGCAAAGTTTTCACTAGAAAATGTTACCACATATAGTCCTTCTCTGTCTGACAGCTGTACATCTTGACAATAGCCCTTCAGCACAGTTTTCACTAGAAACTGTTACCACATATAGTCCTTCTACGTCTGACAGCTGTACATTTTGAAAATAGCCCTTCAGCACAGTTTTCACTAGAAAATGTTACCACATATAGTTCTTCTCTGTCTGACAGCTGTACACCTTGACAATAGCCCTTCAGCAAAGTTTTCACTAGAAAATGTTACCACATATAGTCCTTCTCTGTCTGAGAGATGTACATCTTGACAATAGCCCTTCAGCAAAGTTTTCACTAGAAAATGTTACCACATATAGTCCTTCTCTGTCTGAGAGATGTACATCTTGACAATAGCCCTTCAGCACAGTTTTCACTAGAAAATGTTACCACATATAGTCCTTCTCTGTCTGAGAGATGTACATCTTGACAATAGCCCTTCAGCAAAGTTTTCACTAGAAAATGTTACCACATATAGTCCTTCTCTGTCTGAGAGATGTACATCTTGACAATAGCCCTTCAGCAAAGTTTTCACTAGAAAATGTTACCACATATAGTCCTTCTCTGTCTCAGAGATGTACATCTTGACAATAGCCCTTCTGCACAGTTTTCACTAGAAAATGTTACCACATATAGTCCTTCTACGTCTGACAGCTGTACATCTTGACAATAGCCCTTCAGCACAGTTTTCACTAGAAAATGTTACCACATATAGTCCTTCTACGTCTGACAGATGTACATCTTGACAATAGCCCTTCAGCACAGTTTTCACTAGAAACTGTTACCACACATACTCCTTCTACGTCTGACAGCTGTACATTTTGAAAATAGCCCTTCAGCACAGTTTTCACTAGAAAATGTTACCACATATACTTCTTCTCTGTCTGACAGCTGTACACCTTGACAATAGCCCTTCAGCAAAGTTTTCACTAGAAAATGTTACCACATATAGTCCTTCTCTGTCTGAGAGATGTACATCTTGACAATAGCCCTTCAGCACAGTTTTCACTAGAAAATGTTACCACATATAGTCCTTCTCTGTCTGACAGCTGTACATCTTGACAATAGCCCTTCATGTTACCACAGTTTCTGACAGCTGTACATCTTAAAATGCCCTTCACCACACAAGATAAGTCCTTCTCTGTCTGACAGCTGTACATCTTGACAATAGCCCTTCCACAGTTTTCACTAGAAAATGTTACCACATATAGTCCTTCTCGTCTGACAGCTGTACATCTTGACAATAGCCCTTCAGCACAGTTTTCACTAGAAAATGTTACCACATATAGTCCTTCTCTGTCTGACAGCTGTACATCTTGACAATAGCCCTTCAGCACAGTTTTCACTAGAAAATGTTACCACATATAGTCCTTCTACGTCTGACAGCTGTACATCTTGACAATAGCCCTTCAGCACAGTTTTCACTAGAAAATGTTACCACATATAGTCCTTCTACGTCTGACAGCTGTACATCTTGACAATAGCCCTTCAGCACAGTTTTCACTAGAAAATGTTACCACATATAGTTCTTCTCTGTCTGACAGCTGTACATCTTGACAATAGCCCTTCAGCACAGTTTTCACTAGAAAATGTTACCACATATAGTCCTTCTCTGTCTGACAGCTGTACATCTTGACAATAGCCCTTCAGCACAGTTTTCACTAGAAAATGTTACCACATATAGTCCTTCTACGTCTGACAGCTGTACATCTTGACAATAGCCCTTCAGCACAGTTTTCACTAGAAAATGTTACCACATATAGTCCTTCTCTGTCTGACAGCTGTACATCTTGACAATAGCCCTTCAGCACAGTTTTCACTAGAAAATGTTACCACATATAGTCCTTCTCTGTCTGACAGCTGTACATCTTGACAATAGCCCTTCAGCACAGTTTTCACTAGAAAATGTTACCACATATAGTTCTTCTCTGTCTGACAGCTGTACATCTTGACAATAGCCCTTCAGCACAGTTTTCACTAGAAAATGTTACCACATATAGTCCTTCTCTGTCTGACAGCTGTACATCTTGACAATAGCCCTTCAGCACAGTTTTCACTAGAAAATGTTACCACATATAGTCCTTCTCTGTCTGACAGCTGTACATCTTGACAATAGCCCTTCAGCACAGTTTTCACTAGAAAATGTTACCACATATAGTCCTTCTCTGTCTGACAGCTGTACATCTTGACAATAGCCCTTCAGCACAGTTTTCACTAGAAAATGTTACCACATATAGTCCTTCTCTGTCTGACAGCTGTACATCTTGACAATAGCCCTTCAGCACAGTTTTCACTAGAAAATGTTACCACATATAGTCCTTCTCTGTCTGACAGATGTACATCTTGACAATAGCCCTTCAGCACAGTTTTCACTAGAAAATGTTACCACATATAGTCCTTCTCTGTCTGACAGCTGTACATCTTGACAATAGCCCTTCAGCACAGTTTTCACTAGAAAATGTTACCACATATAGTCCTTCTCTGTCTGAGAGATGTACATCTTGACAATAGCCCTTCAGCAAAGTTTTCACTAGAAAATGTTACCACATATAGTCCTTCTCTGTCTGAGAGATGTACATCTTGACAATAGCCCTTCAGCACAGTTTTCACTAGAAAATGTTACCACATATAGTCCTTCTACGTCTGACAGCTGTACATCTTGACAATAGCCCTTCAGCACAGTTTTCACTAGAAAATGTTACCACATATAGTCCTTCTCTGTCTGACAGCTGTACATCTTGACAATAGCCCTTCAGCACAGTTTTCACTAGAAAATGTTACCACATATAGTCCTTCTCTGTCTGACAGCTGTACATCTTGACAATAGCCCTTCAGCACAGTTTTCACTAGAAAATGTTACCACATATAGTCCTTCTCTGTCTGACAGCTGTACATCTTGACAATAGCCCTTCAGCACAGTTTTCACTAGAAAATGTTACCACATATAGTCCTTCTCTGTCTGACAGCTGTACATCTTGACAATAGCCCTTCAGCACAGTTTTCACTAGAAAATGTTACCACATATAGTTCTTCTCTGTCTGACAGCTGTACATCTTGACAATAGCCCTTCAGCACAGTTTTCACTAGAAAATGTTACCACATATAGTCCTTCTCTGTCTGACAGCTGTACATCTTGACAATAGCCCTTCAGCACAGTTTTCACTAGAAAATGTTACCACATATAGTCCTTCTCTGTCTGACAGCTGTACATCTTGACAATAGCCCTTCAGCACAGTTTTCACTAGAAAATGTTACCACATATAGTTCTTCTCTGTCTGACAGCTGTACATCTTGACAATAGCCCTTCAGCAAAGTTTTCACTAGAAAATGTTACCACATATAGTCCTTCTCTGTCTGACAGCTGTACATCTTGACAATAGCCCTTCAGCACAGTTTTCACTAGAAAATGTTACCACATATAGTCCTTCTCTGTCTGACAGCTGTACATCTTGACAATAGCCCTTCAGCACAGTTTTCACTAGAAAATGTTACCACATATAGTCCTTCTGTCTGACAGCTGTACATCTTGACAATAGCCCTTCAGCACAGTTTTCACTAGAAAATGTTACCACATATAGTCCTTCTCTGTCTGACAGCTGTACATCTTGACAATAGCCCTTCAGCACAGTTTTCACTAGAAAATGTTACCACATATAGTCCTTCTCTGTCTGACAGCTGTACATCTTGACAATAGCCCTTCAGCACAGTTTTCACTAGAAAATGTTACCACATATAGTCCTTCTCTGTCTGACAGCTGTACATCTTGACAATAGCCCTTCAGCACAGTTTTCACTAGAAAATGTTACCACATATAGTCCTTCTACGTCTGACAGCTGTACATCTTGACAATAGCCCTTCAGCACAGTTTTCACTAGAAAATGTTACCACATATAGTTCTTCTCTGTCTGACAGCTGTACATCTTGACAATAGCCCTTCAGCACAGTTTTCACTAGAAAATGTTACCACATATAGTCCTTCTACGTCTGACAGCTGTACATCTTGACAATAGCCCTTCAGCACAGTTTTCAATAGAAAATGTTACCACATATAGTCCTTCTCTGTCTGACAGCTGTACATCTTGACAATAGCCCTTCAGCACAGTTTTCACTAGAAACTGTTACCACATATAGTCCTTCTACGTCTGACAGCTGTACATTTTGAAAATAGCCCTTCAGCACAGTTTTCACTAGAAAATGTTACCACATATAGTTCTTCTCTGTCTGACAGCTGTACACCTTGACAATAGCCCTTCAGCAAAGTTTTCACTAGAAAATGTTACCACATATAGTCCTTCTCTGTCTGACAGCTGTACATCTTGACAATAGCCCTTCAGCAAAGTTTTCACTAGAAAATGTTACCACATATAGTCCTTCTCTGTCTGAGAGATGTACATCTTGACAATAGCCCTTCAGCACAGTTTTCACTAGAAAATGTTACCACATATAGTCCTTCTCTGTCTGACAGATGTACATCTTGACAATAGCCCTTCAGCACAGTTTTCACTAGAAAATGTTACCACATATAGTCCTTCTCTGTCTGAGAGATGTACATCTTGACAATAGCCCTTCAGCAAAGTTTTCACTAGAAAATGTTACCACATATAGTCCTTCTCTGTCTGAGAGATGTACATCTTGACAATAGCCCTTCAGAACAGTTTTCACTTGAAAATGTTACCACATATAGTCCTTCTCTGTCTGAGAGATGTACATCTTGACAATAGCCCTTCTGCACAGTTTTCACTAGAAAATGTTACCACATATAGTCCTTCTACGTCTGACAGCTGTACATCTTGACAATAGCCCTTCAGCACAGTTTTCACTAGAAAATGTTACCACATATAGTCCTTCTCTGTCTGACAGCTGTACATCTTGAAAATAGCCCTTCAGCACAGTTTTCACTAGAAAATGTTACCACATATAGTCCTTCTCTGTCTGACAGCTGTACATCTTGACAATAGCCCTTCAGCAAAGTTTTCACTAGAAAATGTTACCACATATAGTCCTTCTCTGTCTGACAGCTGTACATCTTGACAATAGCCCTTCAGCACAGTTTTCACTAGAAACTGTTACCACATATAGTCCTTCTCTGTCTGACAGCTGTACATCTTGACAATAGCCCTTCAGCACAGTTTTCACTAGAAAATGTTACCACATATAGTCCTTCTACATCTGACAGCTGTACATCTTGACAATAGCCCTTCAGCACAGTTTTCACTAGAAAATGTTACCACATATAGTCCTTCTCTGTCTGACAGCTGTACATCTTGACAATAGCCCTTCAGCACAGTTTTCACTAGAAAATGTTACCACATATAGTCCTTCTCTGTCTGACAGCTGTACATCTTGACAATAGCCCTTCAGCACAGTTTTCACTAGAAAATGTTACCACATATAGTCCTTCTACATCTGACAGCTGTACATCTTGACAATAGCCCTTCAGCACAGTTTTCACTAGAAAATGTTACCACATATAGTCTTTCTCTGTCTGACAGCTGTACATCTTGACAATAGCCCTTCAGCACAGTTTTCACTAGAAAATGTTACCACATATAGTCCTTCTACGTCTGACAGCTGTACATTTTGAAAATAGCCCTTCAGCACAGTTTTCACTAGAAAATGTTACCACATATAGTCCTTCTCTGTCTGACAGCTGTACATCTTGACAATAGCCCTTCAGCACAGTTTTCACTAGAAAATGTTACCACATATAGTCCTTCTACGTCTGACAGCTGTACATCTTGACAATAGCCCTTCAGCACAGTTTTCACTAGAAAATGTTACCACATATAGTCCTTCTCTGTCTGACAGCTGTACATCTTGACAATAGCCCTTCAGCACAGTTTTCACTAGAAAATGTTACCACATATAGTCCTTCTACGTCTGACAGCTGTACATCTTGACAATAGCCCTTCAGCACAGTTTTCACTAGAAAATGTTACCACATATAGTCCTTCTCTGTCTGACAGCTGTACATCTTGACAATAGCCCTTCAGCACAGTTTTCACTAGAAAATGTTACCACATATAGTCCTTCTCTGTCTGACAGCTGTACATCTTGACAATAGCCCTTCAGCACAGTTTTCACTAGAAAATGTTACCACATATAGTCTTTCTCTGTCTGACAGCTGTACATCTTGACAGCTTCAGTACAGTTTTCTTGACAATAGTCCCTTCAGCAGCAGTTTTCACTAGAAAATGTTACCACATATAGTCCTTCTCTGTCTGACAGCTGTACATCTTGACAATAGCCCTTCAGCACAGTTTTCACTAGAAAATGTTACCACATATAGTCCTTCTCTGTCTGACAGCTGTACATCTTGACAATAGCCCTTCAGCACAGTTTTCACTAGAAAATGTTACCACATATAGTTCTTCTCTGTCTGACAGCTGTACACCTTGACAATAGCCCTTCAGCAAAGTTTTCACTAGAAAATGTTACCACATATAGTCCTTCTCTGTCTGACAGCTGTACATCTTGACAATAGCCCTTCAGCACAGTTTTCACTAGAAAATGTTACCACATATAGTCCTTCTCTGTCTGACAGCTGTACATCTTGACAATAGCCCTTCAGCAACAGTTTTCACTAGAAAATGTTACCACATATAGTCCTTCTACGTCTGACAGCTGTACATCTTGACAATAGCCCTTCAGCACAGTTTTCACTAGAAAATGTTACCACATATAGTCCTTCTCTGTCTGACAGCTGTACATCTTGACAATAGCCCTTCAGCACAGTTTTCACTAGAAAATGTTACCACATATAGTCCTTCTCTGTCTGACAGCTGTACATCTTGACAATAGCCCTTCAGCACAGTTTTCACTAGAAAATGTTACCACATATAGTCCTTCTCTGTCTGACAGCTGTACATCTTGACAATAGCCCTTCAGCACAGTTTTCACTAGAAAATGTTACCACATATAGTCCTTCTCTGTCTGACAGCTGTACATCTTGACAATAGCCCTTCAGCACAGTTTTCACTAGAAAATGTTACCACATATAGTCCTTCTCTGTCTGACAGCTGTACATCTTGACAATAGCCCTTCAGCACAGTTTTCACTAGAAAATGTTACCACATATAGTCCTTCTCGTCTGACAGCTGTACATCTTGACAATAGCCCTTCAGCACAGTTTTCACTAGAAAATGTTACCACATATAGTCCTTCTCTGTCTGACAGCTGTACATCTTGACAATAGCCCTTCAGCACAGTTTTCACTAGAAAATGTTACCACATATAGTCCTTCTCTGTCTGACAGCTGTACATCTTGACAATAGCCCTTCAGCACAGTTTTCACTAGAAAATGTTACCACATATAGTCCTTCTCTGTCTGACAGCTGTACATCTTGACAATAGCCCTTCAGCACAGTTTTCACTAGAAAATGTTACCACATATAGTCCTTCTCTGTCTGACAGCTGTACATCTTGACAATAGCCCTTCAGCACAGTTTTCACTAGAAAATGTTACCACATATAGTCCTTCTCTGTCTGACAGCTGTACATCTTGACAATAGCCCTTCAGCACAGTTTTCACTAGAAAATGTTACCACATATAGTCCTTCTCTGTCTGACAGCTGTACATCTTGACAATAGCCCTTCAGCACAGTTTTCACTAGAAAATGTTACCACATATAGTCCTTCTCTGTCTGACAGCTGTACATCTTGACAATAGCCCTTCAGCACAGTTTTCACTAGAAAATGTTACCACATATAGTCCTTCTCTGTCTGACAGCTGTACATCTTGACAATAGCCCTTCAGCACAGTTTTCACTAGAAAATGTTACCACATATAGTCCTTCTCTGTCTGACAGCTGTACATCTTGACAATAGCCCTTCAGCACAGTTTTCACTAGAAAATGTTACCACATATAGTCCTTCTCTGTCTGACAGCTGTACATCTTGACAATAGCCCTTCAGCACAGTTTTCACTAGAAAATGTTACCACATATAGTCCTTCTCTGTCTGACAGCTGTACATCTTGACAATAGCCCTTCAGCACAGTTTTCACTAGAAAATGTTACCACATATAGTCCTTCTCTGTCTGACAGCTGTACATCTTGACAATAGCCCTTCAGCACAGTTTTCACTAGAAAATGTTACCACATATAGTCCTTCTCTGTCTGACAGCTGTACATCTTGACAATAGCCCTTCAGCAAAGTTTTCACTAGAAAATGTTACCACATATAGTCCTTCTCTGTCTGACAGCTGTACATCTTGACAATAGCCCTTCAGCAAAGTTTTCACTAGAAAATGTTACCACATATAGTCCTTCTCTGTCTGACAGCTGTACATCTTGACAATAGCCCTTCAGCACAGTTTTCACTAGAAAATGTTACCACATATAGTCCTTCTCTGTCTGACAGCTGTACATCTTGACAATAGCCCTTCAGCACAGTTTTCACTAGAAAATGTTACCACATATAGTCCTTCTCTGTCTGAGAGCTGTACATCTTGACAATAGCCCTTCAGCACAGTTTTCACTAGAAAATGTTACCACATATAGTCCTTCTCTGTCTGACAGATGTACATCTTGACAATAGCCCTTCAGCACAGTTTTCACTAGAAAATGTTACCACATATAGTCCTTCTCTGTCTGAGAGATGTACATCTTGACAATAGCCCTTCAGCACAGTTTTCACTAGAAAATGTTACCACATATAGTCCTTCTCTGTCTGACAGCTGTACATCTTGACAATAGCCCTTCAGCACAGTTTTCACTAGAAAATGTTACCACATATAGTCCTTCTCTGTCTGACAGCTGTACATCTTGACAATAGCCCTTCAGCACAGTTTTCACTAGAAAATGTTACCACATATAGTCCTTCTACGTCTGACAGCTGTACATCTTGACAATAGCCCTTCAGCACAGTTTTCACTAGAAAATGTTACCACATATAGTCCTTCTCTGTCTGACAGCTGTACATCTTGACAATAGCCCTTCAGCACAGTTTTCACTAGAAAATGTTACCACATATAGTCCTTCTCTGTCTGACAGCTGTACATCTTGACAATAGCCCTTCAGCACAGTTTTCACTAGAAAATGTTACCACATATAGTCCTTCTCTGTCTGACAGCTGTACATCTTGACAATAGCCCTTCAGCACAGTTTTCACTAGAAAATGTTACCACATATAGTCCTTCTCTGTCTGACAGCTGTACATCTTGACAATAGCCCTTCAGCAAAGTTTTCACTAGAAAATGTTACCACATATAGTCCTTCTCTGTCTGAGAGATGTACATCTTGACAATAGCCCTTCAGCACAGTTTTCACTAGAAAATGTTACCACATATAGTCCTTCTCTGTCTGAGAGTACATGTACATCTTGACAATGTTAGCCCTCTCAGCAGCCCTTCAGTTTTCACTAGAAAATGTTACCACATATAGTCCTTCTCTGTCTGAGAGATGTACATCTTGACAATAGCCCTTCAGCACAGTTTTCACTAGAAAATGTTACCACATATAGTCCTTCTCTGTCTGAGAGATGTACATCTTGACAATAGCCCTTCAGCACAGTTTTCACTAGAAAATGTTACCACATATAGTCCTTCTCTGTCTGACAGATGTACATCTTGACAATAGCCCTTCAGCACAGTTTTCACTAGAAAATGTTACCACATATAGTCCTTCTCTGTCTGACAGCTGTACATCTTGACAATAGCCCTTCAGCACAGTTTTCACTAGAAAATGTTACCACATATAGTCCTTCTCTGTCTGACAGCTGTACATCTTGACAATAGCCCTTCAGCACAGTTTTCACTAGAAAATGTTACCACATATAGTCCTTCTCTGTCTGACAGCTGTACATCTTGACAATAGCCCTTCAGCACAGTTTTCACTAGAAAATGTTACCACATATAGTCCTTCTCTGTCTGACAGCTGTACATCTTGACAATAGCCCTTCAGCACAGTTTTCACTAGAAAATGTTACCACATATAGTCCTTCTCTGTCTGACAGCTGTACATCTTGACAATAGCCCTTCAGCACAGTTTTCACTAGAAAATGTTACCACATATAGTCCTTCTCTGTCTGACAGCTGTACATCTTGACAATAGCCCTTCAGCACAGTTTTCACTAGAAAATGTTACCACATATAGTCCTTCTCTGTCTGAGAGCTGTACATCTTGACAATAGCCCTTCAGCACAGTTTTCACTAGAAAATGTTACCACATATAGTCCTTCTCTGTCTGAGAGCTGTACATCTTGACAATAGCCCTTCAGCACAGTTTTCACTAGAAAATGTTACCACATATAGTCCTTCTCTGTCTGAGAGCTGTACATCTTGACAATAGCCCTTCAGCACAGTTTTCACTAGAAAATGTTACCACATATAGTCCTTCTCTGTCTGACAGCTGTACATCTTGACAATAGCCCTTCAGCACAGTTTTCACTAGAAAATGTTACCACATATAGTCCTTCTCTGTCTGACAGATGTACATCTTGACAATAGCCCTTCAGCACAGTTTTCACTAGAAAATGTTACCACATATAGTCCTTCTCTGTCTGACAGCTGTACATCTTGACAATAGCCCTTCAGCACAGTTTTCACTAGAAAATGTTACCACATATAGTCCTTCTCTGTCTGACAGATGTACATCTTGACAATAGCCCTTCAGCACAGTTTTCACTAGAAAATGTTACCACATATAGTCCTTCTCTGTCTGACAGCTGTACATCTTGACAATAGCCCTTCAGCACAGTTTTCACTAGAAAATGTTACCACATATAGTCCTTCTCTGTCTGAGAGATGTACATCTTGACAATAGCCCTTCAGCACAGTTTTCACTAGAAAATGTTACCACATATAGTCCTTCTCTGTCTGACAGATGTACATCTTGACAATAGCCCTTCAGCACAGTTTTCACTAGAAAATGTTACCACATATAGTCCTTCTCTGTCTGACAGATGTACATCTTGACAATAGCCCTTCAGCACAGTTTTCACTAGAAAATGTTACCACATATAGTCCTTCTCTGTCTGACAGCTGTACATCTTGACAATAGCCCTTCAGCACAGTTTTCACTAGAAAATGTTACCACATATAGTCCTTCTCTGTCTGACAGCTGTACATCTTGACAATAGCCCTTCAGCACAGTTTTCACTAGAAAATGTTACCACATATAGTCCTTCTCTGTCTGACAGCTGTACATCTTGACAATAGCCCTTCAGCACAGTTTTCACTAGAAAATGTTACCACATATAGTCCTTCTCTGTCTGACAGAGCTGTACATCTTGACAATAGCCCTTCAGCACAGTTTTCACTAGAAAATGTTACCACATATAGTCCTTCTCTGTCTGACAGCTGTACATCTTGACAATAGCCCTTCAGCACAGTTTTCACTAGAAAATGTTACCACATATAGTCCTTCTCTGTCTGACAGCTGTACATCTTGACAATAGCCCTTCAGCACAGTTTTCACTAGAAAATGTTACCACATATAGTCCTTCTCTGTCTGACAGCTGTACATCTTGACAATAGCCCTTCAGCACAGTTTTCACTAGAAAATGTTACCACATATAGTCCTTCTCTGTCTGAGAGCTGTACATCTTGACAATAGCCCTTCAGCACAGTTTTCACTAGAAAATGTTACCACATATAGTCCTGTCTGACAGCTGTACATCTGACAGTTTTCACTAGAAAATGTACATCTTGACAATAGCCCTTCAGCACAGTTTTCACTAGAAAATGTTACCACATATAGTCCTTCTCTGTCTGACAGCTGTACATCTTGACAATAGCCCTTCAGCACAGTTTTCACTAGAAAATGTTACCACATATAGTCCTTCTCTGTCTGACAGCTGTACATCTTGACAATAGCCCTTCAGCACAGTTTTCACTAGAAAATGTTACCACATATAGTCCTTCTCTGTCTGACAGCTGTACATCTTGACAATAGCCCTTCAGCACAGTTTTCACTAGAAAATGTTACCACATATAGTCCTTCTCTGTCTGACAGCTGTACATCTTGACAATAGCCCTTCAGCACAGTTTTCACTAGAAAATGTTACCACATATAGTCCTTCTCTGTCTGACAGCTGTACATCTTGACAATAGCCCTTCAGCACAGTTTTCACTAGAAAATGTTACCACATATAGTCCTTCTATAGTCCTTGACAATCTCAGCACAGTCTGTTACCACAGTCCTTCTCTGTACATCTTGACAATAGCCCTTCAGCACAGTTTTCACTAGAAAATGTTACCACATATAGTCCTTCTCTGTCTGACAGCTGTACATCTTGACAATAGCCCTTCAGCACAGTTTTCACTAGAAAATGTTACCACATATAGTCCTTCTCTGTCTGACAGCTGTACATCTTGACAATAGCCCTTCAGCACAGTTTTCACTAGAAAATGTTACCACATATAGTCCTTCTCTGTCTGACAGCTGTACATCTTGACAATAGCCCTTCAGCACAGTTTTCACTAGAAAATGTTACCACATATAGTCCTCTCTCTGTCTGACAAGCTGTACATCTTGACAATAGCCCTTCAGCACAGTTTTCACTAGAAAATGTTACCACATATAGTCCTTCTCTGTCTGACAACTGTACATCTTGACAATAGCCCTTCAGCACAGTTTTCACTAGAAAATGTTACCACATATAGTCCTTCTCTGTCTGACAGCTGTACATCTTGACAATAGCCCTTCAGCAGAGTTTTCACTAGAAAATGTTACCACATATAGTCCTTCTCTGTCTGAGCTGTACATCTTGACAATAGCCCTTCAGCACAGTTTTCACTAGAAAATGTTACCACATATAGTCCTTCTCTGTCTGACAGCTGTACATCTTGACAATAGCTGTACATCTTCAGCACTTCAGCAGAGTTTTCACTAGAAAATGTTACCACATATAGTCCTCTCTGTCTGACAGCTGTACATCTTGACAATAGCCCTTCAGCACAGTTTTCACTAGAAAATGTTACCACATATAGTCCTTCTCTGTCTGACAGCTGTACATCTTGACAATAGCCCTTCAGCACAGTTTTCACTAGAAAATGTTACCACATATAGTCCTTCTCTCTCTGACAACTGTACATTTTGACAATAGCCCTTCAGCAGAGTTTTCACTAGAAAATGTTACCACATATAATCCTTCTCTGTCTGACAGCTGTACATCTTGACAATAGCCCTTCAACACAGTTTTCACTAGAAAATGTTACCACATATAGTTCTTCTCTGTCTGACAGCTGTACATCTTGACAATAGCCCTTCAGCACAGTTTTCACTGTAAACTGGTTTTGCAAAATCTATGTCATGACCACACCACTACTCCCTGCTTGGTTTGAATAATTCACCTACTGTATACAGACAATAGTTACCTAGGGTCATATTAATAGTCTAGATGCACAGATATCTGTAAATATTTCAGCTGGAGACTTAACTGGTATACATCGTATGGAATAGCATTAACACCCACATTATCCAGCTGCTTGAAGTATACGAAAGTTGATCAGATATGTTGTGGTGAAATGCTTATATGTTATTTGTGTTACTTTTCAAAGAAATCTTTCTTAATTGCATAGCATTGCCTAGGACATGTGGAAGGCTTTACAACTTGCCTTTGTGTTTATGCATTTCTCACCTGTTATGCAATGCCACATTTTACTTATCAAGGCTGAGGCATAAACAGTTACAAATCTCTTTCTGGCTGGTCCTGTGGCCCAGACTGATCCACATTCCTTGACATTAAGCACAAAAGGATATCCCAGTTTTGGAAATTCTAAATCCCCTACCTGAACTTGTTTCCAAGAGCAATCAATTTTTAGTGGCATCAAATTACCTACAAAATGCCAGACAAAAGTAAACTTATGTTTCTGACATATGATTCAACAACAACTTTATAGTGACTATGGATGTCATGTACATTTTCAAAATCATTTTAACAAAATGTACTCAATCCTCTGTATAAGCAATGTCTTGGTTTGGTGAGATCTCAAATTGGATACAAAATCTTAAACATGTACACTCCAACCAAACTTTTACCTAGTAAATGTTACCACATATAGTCCTTCTCTGTCTGACAGCTGTACATCTTGACAATAGCCCTTCAGCACAGTTTTCACTAGAAAATGATCTGAGAGCTGTACATCTTGACAATAGCCCTTCAGCACAGTTTTCACTAGAAAATGTTACCACATATAGTCCTTCTCTGTCTGACAGCTGTACATCTTGACAATAGCCCTTCAGCACAGTTTTCACTAGAAAATGTTACCACATATAGTCCTTCTCTGTCTGACAGCTGTACATCTTGACAATAGCCCTTCAGCACAGTTTTCACTAGAAAATGTTACCACATATAGTCCTTCTCTGTCTGACAGCTGTACATCTTGACAATAGCCCTTCAGCACAGTTTTCACTAGAAAATGTTACCACATATAGTCCTTCTCTGTCTGACAGCTGTACATCTTGACAATAGCCCTTCAGCACAGTTTTCACTAGAAAATGTTACCACATATAGTCCTTCTCTGTCTGAGAAAAGTTACCACATATATTTTCTCTGTACATCTTGACAATAGCCCTTCAGCACAGTTTTCACTAGAAAATGTTACCACATATAGTCCTTCTCGTCTGACAGCTGTACATCTTGACAATAGCCCTTCAGCACAGTTTTCACTAGAAAATGTTACCACATATAGTCCTTCTCTGTCTGACAGCTGTACATCTTGACAATAGCCCTTCAGCACAGTTTTCACTAGAAAATGTTACCACATATAGTCCTTCTACGTCTGACAGCTGTACATCTTGACAATAGCCCTTCAGCACAGTTTTCACTAGAAAATGTTACCACATATAGTCCTTCTCTGTCTGACAGCTGTACATCTTGACAATAGCCCTTCAGCACAGTTTTCACTAGAAAATGTTACCACATATAGTTCTTCTCTGTCTGACAGCTGTACATCTTGACAATAGCCCTTCAGCACAGTTTTCACTAGAAAATGTTACCACATATAGTCCTTCTCTGTCTGACAGCTGTACATCTTGACAATAGCCCTTCAGCACAGTTTTCACTAGAAAATGTTACCACATATAGTCCTTCTCTGTCTGACAGCTGTACATCTTGACAATAGCCCTTCAGCACAGTTTTCACTAGAAAATGTTACCACATATAGTCCTTCTACATCTGACAGCTGTACATCTTGACAATAGCCCTTCAGCACAGTTTTCACTAGAAAATGTTACCACATATAGTCCTTCTCTGTCTGACAGCTGTACATCTTGACAATAGCCCTTCAGCACAGTTTTCACTAGAAAATGTTACCACATATAGTCCTTCTACGTCTGACAGCTGTACATCTTGACAATAGCCCTTCAGCACAGTTTTCACTAGAAAATGTTACCACATATAGTTCTTCTCTGTCTGACAGCTGTTCTTGACAATAGCCCTTCAGCAAAGTTTTCACTAGAAAATGTTACCACATATAGTCCTTCTCTGTCTGAGAGATGTACATCTTGACAATAGCCCTTCAGCACAGTTTTCACTAGAAAATGTTACCACATATAGTCCTTCTCTGTCTGACAGCTGTACATCTTGACAATAGCCCTTCAGCACAGTTTTCACTAGAAAATGTTACCACATATAGTCCTTCTCTGTCTGACAGCTGTACATCTTGACAATAGCCCTTCAGCACAGTTTTCACTAGAAAATGTTACCACATATAGTCCTTCTACGTCTGACAGCTGTGTACATCTTGACAATAGCCCTTCAGCACAGTTTTCACTAGAAAATGTTACCACATATATAGTCCTTCTCTGTCTGACAGCTGTACATCTTGACAATAGCCCTTCAGCACAGTTTTCACTAGAAAATGTTACCACATATAGTCCTTCTCGTCTGACAGCTGTACATCTTGACAATAGCCCTTCAGCACAGTTTTCACTAGAAAATGTTACCACATATAGTCCTTCTCTGTCTGACAGCTGTACATCTTGACAATAGCCCTTCAGCAAAGTTTTCACTAGAGAAATGTTACCACATATAGTCCTTCTCTGTCTGAGAGGCTGTACATCTTGACAATAGCCCTTCAGCAAAGTTTTCACTAGAAAATGTTACCACATATAGTCCTTCTCTGTCTGACAGGCTACATCTTGACAATAGCCCTTCAGCACAGTTTTCACTTGAAAATGTTACCACATATAGTCCTTCTCTGTCTGAGAGATGTACATCTTGACAATAGCCCTTCAGCACAGTTTTCACTAGAAAATGTTACCACATATAGTCCTTCTACGTCTGACAGCTGTACATCTTGACAATAGCCCTTCAGCACAGTTTTCACTAGAAAATGTTACCACATATAGTCCTTCTCTGTCTGACAGCTGTACATCTTGACAATAGCCCTTCAGCACAGTTTTCACTAGAAAATGTTACCACATATAGTCCTTCCATCGTCTGACAGCTGTACATCTTGACAATAGCCCTTCAGCACAGTTTTCACTAGAAAATGTTACCACATATAGTCCTTCTCGTCTGACAGCTGTACATCTTGACAATAGCCCTTCAGCACAGTTTTCACTAGAAAATGTTACCACATATAGTCCTTCTCGTCTGACAGCTGTACATCTTGACAATAGCCCTTCAGCACAGTTTTCACTAGAAAATGTTACCACATATAGTCCTTCTACGTCTGACAGCTGTACATCTTGACAATAGCCCTTCAGCACAGTTTTCACTAGAAAATGTTACCACATATAGTCCTTCTACGTCTGACAGCTGTACATCTTGACAATAGCCCTTCAGCACAGTTTTCACTAGAAAATGTTACCACATATAGTCCTTCTCTGTCTGACAGCTGTACTAGTCTTGACAATAGCCCTTCAGTCTGACAGTTTTCACTAGAAAATGTTACCACATATACCATATCTTTCTCGTCTGACAGCTGTACATCTTGACAATAGCCCTTCAGCACAGTTTTCACTAGAAAATGTTACCACATATAGTTCTTCTCTGTCTGACGGCTGTACATCTTGACAATAGCCCTTCAGCACAGTTTTCACTAGAAAATGTTACCACATATAGTCCTTCTCTGTCTGACAGCTGTGTACATCTTGACAATAGCCCTTCAGCACAGTTTTCACTAGAAAATGTTACCACATATAGTCCTTCTCTGTCTGACAGCTGTACATCTTGACAATAGCCCTTCAGCACAGTTTTCACTAGAAACTGTTACCACATATAGTCCACTCGTCTGACAGCTGTACATTTTGACAATAGCCCTTCAGCACAGTTTTCACTAGAAAATGTTACCACATATAGTTCTTCTCTGTCTGACAGCTGTACACCTTGACAATAGCCCTTCAGCAAAGTTTTCACTAGAAAATGTTACCACATATAGTCCTTCTCTGTCTGAGAGATGTACATCTTGACAATAGCCCTTCAGCACAGTTTTCACTAGAAAATGTTACCACATATAGTCCTTCTCTGTCTGACAGCTGTACATCTTGACAATAGCCCTTCAGCACAGTTTTCACTAGAAAATGTTACCACATATAGTCCTTCTACGTCTGACAGCTGTACATCTTGACAATAGCCCTTCAGCACAGTTTTCACTAGAAAATGTTACCACATATAGTCCTTCTCTGTCTGACAGCTGTACATCTTGACAATAGCCCTTCAGCACAGTTTTCACTAGAAAATGTTACCACATATAGTCCTTCTCGTCTGACAGCTGTACATTTTGACAATAGCCCTTCAGCACAGTTTTCACTAGAAAATGTTACCACATATAGTTCTTCTCTGTCTGACAGCTGTATACCTTGACAATAGCCCTTCAGCAAAGTTTTCACTAGAAAATGTAACCACATATAGTCCTTCTACGTCTGAGAGCTGTACATCTTGACAATAGCCCTTCAGCACAGTTTTCACTAGAAAATGTTACCACATATAGTCCTTCTCTGTCTGACAGCTGTACATCTTGACAATAGCCCTTCAGCACAGTTTTCACTAGAAAATGTTACCACATATAGTCCTTCTACGTCTGACAGCTGTACATCTTGACAATAGCCCTTCAGCACAGTTTTCACTAGAAAATGTTACCACATATAGTCCTTCTCTGTCTGACAGCTGTACATCTTGACAATAGCCCTTCAGCAAAGTTTTCACTAGAAAATGTTACCACATATAGTCCTTCTCTGTCTGACAGATGTACATCTTGACAATAGCCCTTCAGCACAGTTTTCACTAGAAAATGTTACCACATATAGTCCTTCTCTGTCTGAGAGATGTACATCTTGACAATAGCCCTTCAGCACAGTTTTCACTAGAAAATGTTACCACATATAGTCCTTCTACGTCTGACAGCTGTACATCTTGACAATAGCCCTTCAGCACAGTTTTCACTAGAAAATGTTACCACATATAGCCCTTCTACGTCTGACAGATGTACATCTTGACAATAGCCCTTCAGAACAGTTTTCACTAGAAAATGTTACCACATATAGTCCTTCTCTGTCTGACAGCTGCACATCTTGACAATAGCCCTTCAGCACAGTTTTCACTAGAAAATGTTACCACATAGTCCTTCTACGTCTGACAGTAATACATCTTGACAATAGCCCTTCAGCACAGTTTTCACTAGAAAATGTTACCACATATAGTCCTTCTACGTCTGACAGCTGTACATTTTGACAATAGCCCTTCAGCACAGTTTTCACTAGAAAATGTTACCACATATAGTTCTTCTCTGTCTGACAGCTGTACACCTTGACAATAGCCTTTCAGCAAGTTTTCACTAGAAAATGTTACCACATATAGTCCTTCTCTGTCTGAGATGTACATCTTGACAATAGCCCTTCAGCACAGTTTTCACTAGAAAATGTTACCACATATAGTCCTTCTCGTCTGACAGCTGTACATTTTGAAAATAGCCCTTCAGCACAGTTTTCACTAGAAAATGTTACCACATATAGTCCTTCTCTGTCTGAGAGCTGTACATCTTGACAATAGCCCTTCAGCAAAGTTTTCACTAGAAAATGTTACCACATATAGTCCTTCTCTGTCTGACAGCTGTACATCTTGACAATAGCCCTTCAGCACAGTTTTCACTAGAAAATGTTACCACATATAGTCCTTCTCTGTCTGACAGCTGTACATCTTGACAATAGCCCTTCAGAACAGTTTTCACCAGAAAATGTAACCACATATAGTCCTTCTCGTCTGACAGCTGTACATCTTGACAATAGCCCTTCAGCACAGTTTTCACTAGAAAATGTTACCACATATAGTCCTTCTCTGTCTGACAGCTGTACATCTTGACAATAGCCCTTCAGCAAAGTTTTCACTAGAAAATGTTACCACATATAGTCCTTCTCTGTCTGAGAGATGTACATCTTGACAATAGCCCTTCAGCACAGTTTTCACTAGAAAATGTTACCACATATAGTCCTTCTCTGTCTGACAGCTGTACATCTTGACAATAGCCCTTCAGCACAGTTTTCACTAGAAAATGTTACCACATATAGTCCTTCTCTGTCTGAGAGCTGTACATCTTGACAATAGCCCTTCAGCACAGTTTTCACTAGAAAATGTTACCACATATAGTCCTTCTACGTCTGACAGCTGTACGTCAATGACAATAGCCCTTCAGCACAGTTTTCACTAGAAAATGTTACCACATATAGTCCTTCTACGTCTGACAGCTGTACATCTTGACAATAGCCCTTCAGCACAGTTTTCACTAGAAAATGTTACCACATATAGTCCTTCTCTGTCTGACAGCTGTACATCTTGACAATAGCCCTTCAGCACAGTTTTCACTAGAAAATGTTACCACATATAGTCCTTCTCGTCTGACAGCTGTACATCTTGACAATAGCCCTTCAGCACAGTTTTCACATAGAAAATGTTACCACATATAGTCCTTCTCTGTCTGAGAGATGTACGCATCTTGACAATAGCCCTTCAGCACAGTTTTCACTAGAAAATGTTACCACATATAGTCCTTCTCTGTCTGAGAGATGTACATCTTGACAATAGCCCTTCAGCAAAGTTTTCACTAGAAAATGTTACCACATATAGTCCTTCTCTGTCTGACAGCTGTATCTTGACAATAGCCCTTCAGCACAGTTTTCACTAGAAAATGTTTACCACATATAGTCCTTCTCTGTCTGACAGCTGTACATCTTGACAATAGCCCTTCAGCACAGTTTTCACTGAAAATGTTACCACATATAGTCCTTCTCGTCTGACAGCTGTACATCTTGACAGCCAGCCCTTCAGCACAGTTTTCACTAGAAAATGTTACCACATATAGTCCTTCTCTGTCTGACAGCTGTACATCTTGACAATAGCCCTTCAGCACAGTTTTCACTAGAAAATGTTACCACATATAGTCCTTCTACGTCTGACGGCTGTACATCTTGACAATAGCCCTTCAGGCAGGTTTCACTGAAATGTTACCACATATAGTCCTTCTACGTCTGACAGCTGTACATTTTGACAATAGCCCTTCAGCACAGTTTTCACTAGAAAATGTTACCACATATAGTTCTTCTCTGTCTGACAGCTGTACATCTTGACAATAGCCCTTCAGCACAGTTTTCACTGAAAATGTTACCACATATAGTCCTTCTCTGTCTGACAGCTGTACATCTTGACAATAGCCCTTCAGCACAGTTTTCACTAGAAAATGTTACCACATATAGTCCTTCTCTGTCTGACAGCTGTACATCTTGACAATAGCCCTTCAGCACAGTTTTCACTAGAAAATGTTACCACATATAGTCCTTCTCTGTCTGACAGCTGTACATCTTGACAATAGCCCTTCAGCACAGTTTTCACTAGAAAATGTTACCACATATAGTCCTTCTACTGTCTGACAGCTGTACATCTTGACAATAGCCCTTCAGCACAGTTTTCACTAGAAAATGTTACCACATATAGTCCTTCTCTGTCTGACAGCTGTACATCTTGACAATAGCCCTTCAGCACAGTTTTCACTAGAAAATGTTACCACATATAGTCCTTCTACGTCTGACAGCTGTACATTTGACAATAGCCCTTCAGCACAGTTTTCACTAGAAAATGTTACCACATATAGTTCTTCTCTGTCTGACAGCTGTACACCTTGACAATAGCCCTTCAGCAAAGTTTTCACTAGAAAATGTTACCACATATAGTCCTTCTCTGTCTGAGAGATGTACATCTTGACAATAGCCCTTCAGCACAGTTTTCACTAGAAAATGTTACCACATATAGTCCTTCTACGTCTGACAGCTGTACATCTTGACAATAGCCCTTCAGCACAGTTTTCAATGAAAAAATGTTACCACATATAGTCCTTCTCTGTCTGACAGCTGTACATCTTGACAATAGCCCTTCAGCACAGTTTTCACTAGAAAATGTTACCACATATAGTCCTTCTACGTCTGACAGCTGTACGTCTTGACAATAGCCCTTCAGCACAGTTTTCACTAGAAAATGTTACCACATATAGTCCTTCTCTGTCTGACAGCTGTACATCTTGACAATAGCCCTTCAGCACAGTTTTCACTAGAAACTGTTACCACATATAGTCCTTCTACGTCTGACAGCTGTACATCTTGACAATAGCCCTTCAGCACAGTTTTCACTAGAAAATGTTACCACATATAGTTCTTCTCTGTCTGACAGCTGTACACCTTGACAATAGCCCTTCAGCAAAGTTTTCACTAGAAAATGTTACCACATATAGTCCTTCTCTGTCTGACAGATGTACATCTTGACAATAGCCCTTCAGCAAAGTTTTCACTAGAAAAAATGTTACCACATATAGTCCTTCTCTGTCTGAGAGCTGTACATCTTGACAATAGCCCTTCAGCACAGTTTTCACTAGAAAATGTTACCACATATAGTCCTTCTGTCTGAGATGTACATCTTGACAATAGCCCTTCAGCACAGTTTTCACTAGAAAATGTTACCACATATAGTCCTTCTCTGTGAGATGTACATCTTGACAATAGCCCTTCAGCAAGTTTTCACTAGAAAATGTTACCACATATAGTCCTTCTACGTCTGACAGCTGTACATCTTGACAATAGCCCTTCAGCACAGTTTTCACTAGAAAATGTTACCACATATAGTCCTTCTCTGTCTGACAGCTGTACATCTTGACAATAGCCCTTCAGCAAAGTTTTCACTAGAAAATGTTACCACATATAGTCCTTCTCTGTCTGACAGCTGTACATCTTGACAATAGCCCTTCAGCACAGTTTTCACTAGAAAATGTTACCACATATAGTCCTTCTACGTCTGACAGCTGTATCTTGACAATAGCCCTTCAGCACAGTTTTCACTAGAAAATGTTACCACATATAGTCCTTCTCTGTCTGACAGCTGTACATCTTGACAATAGCCCTTCAGCACAGTTTTCACTAGAAAATGTTACCACATATAGTCTTCTCTCTGACAGCTGTACTCTTGACAATAGCCCTTCAGCACAGTTTTCACTAGAAAATGTTACCACATATAGTCCTTCTCGTCTGACAGCTGTACATCTTGACAATAGCCCTTCAGCACAGTTTTCACTAGAAATGTTACCACATATAGTCCTTCTCTGTCTGACGGCTGTACATCTTTGACAATAGCCCTTCAGCACAGTTTTCACTGAAAATGTTACCACATATAGTCCTTCTCTGTCTGAGAGCTGTACATCTTGACAATAGCCCTTCAGCACAGTTTTCACTAGAAAATGTTACCACATATAGTCCTTCTACGTCTGACAGCTGTACATCTTGACAATAGCCCTTCAGCACAGTTTTCACTAGAAAATGTTACCACATATAGTCCTTCTCTGTCTGACAGCTGTGTACGTCTTGACAATAGCCCTTCAACACAGTTTTCACTAGAAAATGTTACCACATATAGTCCTTCTCGTCTGACAGCTGTACGTCTTGACAATAGCCCTTCAGCACAGTTTTCACATAGAAAATGTTACCACATATAGTCCTTCTCTGTCTGAGATGTACATCTTGACAATAGCCCTTCAGCAAGTTTTCACTAGAAAATGTTACCACATATAGTCCTTCTCTGTCTGAGAGCTGTACATCTTGACAATAGCCCTTCAGCACAGTTTTCAATGTTACACCACATATAGTCCTTCTCTGTCTGACAGCTGTACATACAATAGCCCTTCAGCACAGTTTTCACTAGAAAATGTTTACCACATATAGTCCTTTCTGCTGAGAGCTGTGCATCTTGACAATAGCCCTTCAGCACAGTTTTCACTAGAAAATGTTACCACATATGGTCCTTCCATCTCGAGAGATGTACATCTTGACAATAGCCCTTCAGCACAGTTTTCACAGAATTTTACATATAGTCCTTCTGCGTCTGACAGTGTACATCTTGACAATAACCCTTCAGCACGGTTT
>NC_134831.1:101471104-101552527 GCF_004210375.1 Tachypleus tridentatus
TGAGAGTTAACTTTGTAAGAGAATGAAACTTCAGAATCAGAGAAATACTGGTATTATATTTCATTAGAGAATGGTGAGAGTTAACTTTGTAAGAGAATGAAACTTCAGAATCAGAGAAATACTGGTATTATATTTCATTAGAGAATGGTGAGAGTTAACTTTGTAAGAGAATGAAACTTCAGAATCAGAGAAATACTGGTATTATATTTCATTAGAGAATGGTGAGAGTTAACTTTGTAAGAGAATGAAACTTCAGAATCTGAGATATACTAGTATTATATTTCATTAGAGAATGGTGAGAGTTAACTTTGTAAGAGAATGAAACTTCAGAATCAGAGAAATACTGGTATTATATTTCATTAGAGAATGGTGAGAGTTAACTTTGTAGAAATACTGAGAATGTATTATTATATTTCATTAGAGAATGGTGAGAGTTAACTTTGTTAAACTTACTGGTAATATTTCATTAGAGAATGAGAACTTTGTAGAAATGAAACAGAATCAGAAAATACTGGTATTATATTTCATTAGAGAATGGTGAGAGTTAACTTTGTAAGAGAATGAAACTTCAGAATCAGAGAAATACTGGTATTATATTTCATTAGAGAATGGTGAGAGTTAACTTTGTAAGAGAATGAAACTTCAGAATCAGAGAAATACTGGTATTATATTTCATTAGAGAATGGTGAGAGTTAACTTTGTAAGAGAATGAAACTTCAGAATCAGAGAAATACTGGTATTATATTTCATTAGAGAATGGTGAGAGTTAACTTTGAAGAGAATGAAACTTCAGAATCAGAGAAATACTGGTATTATATTTCATTAGAGAATGGTGAGAGTTAACTTTGTAAGAGAATGAAACTTCAGAATCAGAGAAATACTGGTATTATATTTCATTAGAGAATGGTGAGAGTTAACTTTGTAAGAGAATGAAACTTCAGAATCAGAGAAATACTGGTATTATATTTCATTAGAGAATGGTGAGAGTTAACTTTGTAAGAGAATGAAACTTCAGAATCAGAGAAATACTGGTATTATATTTCATTAGAGAATGGTGAGAGTTAACTTTGTAAGAGAATGAAACTTCAGAATCAGAGAAATACTGGTATTATATTTCATTAGAGAATGGTGAGAGTTAACTTTGTAAGAGAATGAAACTTCAGAATCAGAGAAATACTGGTATTATATTTCATTAGAGAATGGTGAGAGTTAACTTTGTAAGAGAATGAAACTTCAGAAATGGTGAGAGTCAGAGAAATACTGGTATTATATTTCATTAGAGAATGGTGAGAGTTAACTTTGTAAGAGAATGAAACTTTGTAGAGAAGAATCAGAGAAATACTGGTATTATATTTCATTAGAGAATGGTGAGAGTTAACTTTGTAAGAGAATGAAACTTCAGAATCAGAGAAATACTGGTATTATATTTCATTAGAGAATGGTGAGAGTTAACTTTGTAAGAGAATGAAACTTCAGAATCAGAGAAATACTGGTATTATATTTCATTAGAGAATGGTGAGAGTTAACTTTGTAAGAGAATGAAACTTCAGAATCAGAGAAATACTGGTATTATATTTCATTAGAGAATGGTGAGAGTTAACTTTGTAAGAGAATGAAACTTCAGAAAATACAGAGAAATACTGGTATTATATTTCATTAGAGAATGGTGAGAGTTAACTTTGTAAGAGAATGAAACTTCAGAATCAGAGAAATACTGGTATTATATTTCATTAGAGAATGGTGAGAGTTAACTTTGTAAGAGAATGAAACTTCAGAATCAGAGAAATACTGGTATTATATTTCATTAGAGAATGGTGAGAGTTAACTTTGTAAGAGAATGAAACTTCAGAATCAGAGAAATACTGGTATTATATTTCATTAGAGAATGGTGAGAGTTAACTTTGTAAGAGAATGAAACTTCAGAATCAGAGAAATACTGGTATTATATTTCATTAGAGAATGGTGAGAGTTAACTTTGTAAGAGAATGAAACTTCAGAATCAGAGAAATACTGGTATTATATTTCATTAGAGAATGGTGAGAGTTAACTTTGTAAGAGAATGAAACTTCAGAATCAGAGAAATACTGGTATTATATTTCATTAGAGAATGGTGAGAGTTAACTTTGTAAGAGAATGAAACTTCAGAATCAGAGAAATACTGGTATTATATTTCATTAGAGAATGGTGAGAGTTAACTTTGTAAGAGAATGAAACTTCAGAATCAGAGAAATACTGGTATTATATTTCATTAGAGAATGGTGAGAGTTAACTTTGTAAGAGAATGAAACTTCAGAATCAGAGAAATACTGGTATTATATTTCATTAGAGAATGGTGAGAGTTAACTTTGTAAGAGAATGAAACTTCAGAATCAGAGAAATACTGGTATTATATTTCATTAGAGAATGGTGAGAGTTAACTTTGTAAGAGAATGAAACTTCAGAATCAGAGAAATACTGGTATTATATTTCATTAGAGAATGGTGAGAGTTAACTTTGTAAGAGAATGAAACTTCAGAATCAGAGAAATACTGGTATTATATTTCATTAGAGAATGGTGAGAGTTAACTTTGTAAGAGAATGAAACTTCAGAATCAGAGAAATACTGGTATTATATTTCATTAGAGAATGGTGAGAGTTAACTTTGTAAGAGAATGAAACTTCAGAATCAGAGAAATACTGGTATTATATTTCATTAGAGAATGGTGAGAGTTAACTTTGTAAGAGAATGAAACTTCAGAATCAGAGAAATACTGGTATTATATTTCATTAGAGAATGGTGAGAGTTAACTTTGTAAGAGAATGAAACTTCAGAATCAGAGAAATACTGGTATTATATTTCATTAGAGAATGGTGAGAGTTAACTTTGTAAGAGAATGAAACTTCAGAATCAGAGAAATCAGAGAAATACTGGTATTATATTTCATTAGAGAATGGTGAGAGTTAACTTTGTAAGAGAATGAAACTTCAGAATCAGAGAAATACTGGTATTATATTTCATTAGAGAATGGTGAGAGTTAACTTTGTAAGAGAATGAAACTTCAGAATCAGAGAAATACTGGTATTATATTTCATTAGAGAATGGTGAGAGTTAACTTTGTAAGAGAATGAAACTTCAGAATCAGAGAAATACTGGTATTATATTTCATTAGAGAATGGTGAGAGTTAACTTTGTAAGAGAATGAAACATCAGAAGCAGAAAAATACTGGTATTATATTTCATTAGAGAATGGTGAGAGTTAACTTTGTAAGAGAATGAAACTTCAGAATCAGAGAAATACTGGTATTATATTTCATTAGAGAATGGTGAGAGTTAACTTTGTAAGAGAATGAAACTTCAGAAATCAGAGAAAATACTGGTATTATATTTCATTAGAGAATGGTGAGAGTTAACTTTGTAAGAGAATGAAACTTCAGAATCAGAGAAATACTGGTATTATATTTCATTAGAGAATGGTGAGAGTTAACTTTGTAAGAAGAATGAAACTTCAGAATCAGAGAAATACTGGTATTATATTTCATTAGAGAATGGTGAGAGTTAACTTTGTAAGAGAATGAAACTTCAGAATCAGAGAAATACTGGTATTATATTTCATTAGAGAATGGTGAGAGTTAACTTTGTAAGAAACTCAGAAAATGAAACTTCAGAATGAAACAGAGAAATACTGGTATTATATTTCATTATAGAATTGTGAGAGTTAACTTTGTAAGAGAATGAAACTTCAGTATGAGAGAAATACTGGTATTATATTTCATTAGAGAATGGTGAGAGTTAACTTTGTTAAACTTCAGAATCAGAGAAATACTGGTATTATATTTCATTAGAGAATGGTGAGAGTTAACTTTGTAAGAGAATGAAACTTCAGAATCAGAGAAATACTGGTATTATATTTCATTAGAGAATGGTGAGAGTTAACTTTGTAAGAGAATGAAACTTCAGAAGAATGGTGAGAGAAATACTGGTATTATATTTCATTAGAGAATGGTGAGAGTTAACTTTGTAAGAGAATGAAACTTCAGAATCAGAGAAATACTGGTATTATATTTCATTAGAGAATGGTGAGAGTTAACTTTGTAAGAGAATGAAACTTCAGAATCAGAGAAATACTGGTAACTTTGTAAGAGAATGAAACTTCAGAATCAGAGAAAATACTGGTATTATATTTCATTAGAGAATGGTGAGAGTTAACTTTGTAAGAGAATGAAACTTCAGAATCAGAGAAATACTGGTATTATATTTCATTAGAGAATGGTGAGAGTTAACTTTGTAAGAGAATGAAACTTCAGAATCAGAGAAATACTGGTATTATATTTCATTAGAGAATGGTGAGAGTTAACTTTGTAAGAGAATGAAACTTCAGAATCAGAGAAATACTGGTATTATATTTCATTAGAGAATGGTGAGAGTTAACTTTGAGAATGAAACTTCAGAATGAGAAATACTGGTATTATATTTCATTAGAGAATGGTGAGAGTTAACTTTGTAAGAGAATGAAACTTTAAGAATCAGAGAAATACTGGTATTATATTTCATTAGAGAATGGTGAGAGTTAACTTTGTAAGAGAATGAAACTTCAGAATCAGAGAAATACTGGTATTATATTTCATTAGAGAATGGTGAGAGTTAACTTTGTAAGAGAATGAAACTTCAGAATCAGAGAAATACTGGTATTATATATTATTAGAGAATGGTGAGAGTTAACTTTGTAAGAGAATGAAACTTCAGAATCAGAGAAATACTGGTATTATATTTCATTAGAGAATGGTGAGAGTTAACTTTGTAAGAGAATGAAACTTCAGAATCAGAGAAATACTGGTATTATATTTCATTAGAGAATGGTGAGAGTTAACTTTGTAAGAGAATGAAACTTCAGAATCAGAGAAATACTGGTATTATATTTCATTAGAGAATGGTGAGAGTTAACTTTGTAAGAGAATGAAACTTAGAGAATGGTGAGAGTTAACTTTGTAGAAATGAAACAGAGAAATACTGGTATTATATTTCATTAGAGAATGGTGAGAGTTAACTTTGTAAGAGAATGAAACTTCAGAAATAGAGAAATACTGGTATTATATTTCATTAGAGAATGGTGAGAGTTAACTTTGTAAGAGAATGAAACTTCAGAATCAGAGAAATACTGGTATTATATTTCATTAGAGAATGGTGAGAGTTAACTTTGTAAGAGAATGAAACTTCAGAATCAGAGAAATACTGGTATTATATTTCATTAGAGAATGGTGAGAGTTAACTTTGTAAGAGAATGAAACTTCAGAATCAGAGAAATACTGGTATTATATTTCATTAGAGAATGGTGAGAGTTAACTTTGTAAGAGAATGAAACTTCAGAATCAGAGAAATACTGGTATTATATTTCATTAGAGAATGGTGAGAGTTAACTTTGTAAGAGAATGAAACTTCAGAATCAGAGAAATACTGGTATTATATTTCATTAGAGAATGGTGAGAGTTAACTTTGTAAGAGAATGAAACTTCAGAATCAGAGAAATACTGGTATTATATTTCATTAGAGAATGGTGAGAGTTAACTTTGTAAGAGAATGAAACTTCAGAATCAGAGAAATACTGGTATTATATTTCATTAGAGAATGGTGAGAGTTAACTTTGTAAGAGAATGAAACTTCAGAATCAGAGAAATACTGGTATTATATTTCATTAGAGAATGGTGAGAGTTAACTTTGTAAGAGAATGAAACTTCAGAATCAGAGAAATACTGGTATTATATTTCATTAGAGAATGGTGAGAGTTAACTTTGTAAGAGAATGAAACTTCAGAATCAGAGAAATACTGGTATTATATTTCATTAGAGAATGGTGAGAGTTAACTTTGTAAGAGAATGAAACTTCAGAATCAGAGAAATACTGGTATTATATTTCATTAGAGAATGGTGAGAGTTAACTTTGTAAGAGAATGAAACTTCAGAATCAGAGAAATACTGGTATTATATTTCATTAGAGAATGGTGAGAGTTAACTTTGTAAGAGAATGAAACTTCAGAATCAGAGAAATACTGGTATTATATTTCATTAGAGAATGGTGAGAGTTAACTTTGTAAGAGAATGAAACTTCAGAATCAGAGAAATACTGGTATTATATTTCATTAGAGAATGGTGAGAGTTAACTTTGTAAGAGAATGAAACTTCAGAATCAGAGAAATACTGGTATTATATTTCATTAGAGAATGGTGAGAGTTAACTTTGTAAGAGAATGAAACTTCAGAATCAGAGAAATACTGGTATTATATTTCATTAGAGAATGGTGAGAGTTAACTTTGTAAGAGAATGAAACTTCAGAATCAGAGAAATACTGGTATTATATTTCATTAGAGAATGGTGAGAGTTAACTTTGTAAGAGAATGAAACTTCAGAATCAGAGAAATACTGGTATTATATTTCATTAGAGAATGGTGAGAGTTAACTTTGTAAGAGAATGAAACTTCAGAATCAGAGAAAATACTGGTATTATATTTCATTAGAGAATGGTGAGAGTTAACTTTGTAAGAGAATGAAACTTCAGAATCAGAGAAATACTGGTATTATATTTCATTAGAGAATGGTGAGAGTTAACTTTGTAAGAGAATGAAACTTCAGAATCAGAGAAATACTGGTATTATATTTCATTAGAGAATGGTGAGAGTTAACTTTGTAAGAGAATGAAACTTCAGAATCAGAGAAATACTGGTATTATATTTCATTAGAGAATGGTGAGAGTTAACTTTGTAAGAGAATGAAACTTCAGAAATGAAACTTCAGAATCAGAGAAATACTGGTATTATATTTCATTAGAGAATGGTGAGAGTTAACTTTGTAAGAGAATGAAACTTCAGAATCAGAGAAATACTGGTATTATATTTCATTAGAGAATGGTGAGAGTTAACTTTGTAAGAGAATGAAACTTCAGAATCAGAGAAATACTGGTATTATATTTCATTAGAGAATGGTGAGAGTTAACTTTGTAAGAGAATGAAACTTCAGAATACAGAGAAAACTACTGAGAATGGTGAGAGTTAACTTTGTAAGAGAATGAAACTTCAGAATCAGAGAAATACTGGTATTATATTTCATTAGAGAATGGTGAGAGTTAACTTTGTAAGAGAATGAAACTTCAGAATCAGAGAAATACTGGTATTATATTTCATTAGAGAATGGTGAGAGTTAACTTTGTAAGAGAATGAAACTTCAGAATCAGAGAAATACTGGTATTATATTTCATTAGAGAATGGTGAGAGTTAACTTTGTAAGAGAATGAAACTTCAGAATCAGAGAAATACTGGTATTATATTTCATTAGAGAATGGTGAGAGTTAACTTTGTAAGAGAATGAAACTTCAGAATCAGAGAAATACTGGTATTATATTTCATTAGAGAATGGTGAGAGTTAACTTTGTAAGAGAATGAAACTTCAGAATCAGAGAAATACTGGTATTATATTTCATTAGAGAATGGTGAGAGTTAACTTTGTAAGAGAATGAAACTTCAGAATCAGAGAAATACTGGTATTATATTTCATTAGAGAATGGTGAGAGTTAACTTTGTAAGAGAATGAAACTTCAGAATCAGAGAAATACTGGTATTATATTTCATTAGAGAATGGTGAGAGTTAACTTTGTAAGAGAATGAAACTTCAGAATCAGAGAAATACTGGTATTATATTTCATTAGAGAATGGTGAGAGTTAACTTTGTAAGAGAATGAAACTTCAGAATCAGAGAAATACTGGTATTATATTTCATTAGAGAATGGTGAGAGTTAACTTTGTAAGAGAATGAAACTTCAGAAATGGTCAGAGAAATACTGAATCAGTATTATATTTTCATTAGAGAATGGTGAGAGTTAATTTTGTAAGAGAATGAAACTTCAGAATCAGAGAAATACTGGTATTATATTTCATTAGAGAATGGTGAGAGTTAACTTTAAAAGAATGAAAATGAAACTTCAGAATCAGAGAAATACTGAGAAATACTTGCATTATATTTCATTAGAGAAAGGTGAGAATTAACTTTGGAAGAGAATGAAATTTCAGAACCAGAGAAATACTGGTATTATATTTAATTAAAGAATGGTGAGAGTTAAATTTATAAGAGAATGAAACTTGAGAATCAGAGAAATACTGGTATTATATTTCATTAGAGAATGGTGAGAGTTAACTTTGTAAGAGAATGAAACTTCAGAATCAGAGAAATACTGGTATTATATTTCATTAGAGAATGGTGAGAGTTAACTTTGTAAGAGAATGAAACTTCAGAATCAGAGAAATACTGGTATTATATTTCATTAGAGAATGGTGAGAGTTAACTTTGAAACTTCAAGAGAAATGAATATTTCAGAAATGGTGAGAGTTAACAGAGAAAAACTTCACTGGTACTTATATTTCATTAGAGAATGGTGAGAGTTAACTTTGTAAGAGAATGAAACTTCAGAATCAGAGAAATACTGGTATTATATTTCATTAGAGAATGGTGAGAGTTAACTTTGTAAGAGAATGAAACTTCAGAATCAGAGAAATACTGGTATTATATTTCATTAGAGAATGGTGAGAGTTAACTTTGTAAGAGAATGAAACTTCAGAATCAGAGAAATACTGGTATTATATTTCATTAGAGAATGGTGAGAGTTAACTTTGTAAGAGAATGAAACTTCAGAATCAGAGAAATACTGGTATTATATTTCATTAGAGAATGGTGAGAGTTAACTTTGTAAGAGAATGAAACTTCAGAATCAGAAATACTGGTATTATATTTCATTAGAGAATGGTGAGAGTTAACTTTGTAAGAGAATGAAACTTCAGAATCAGAGAAATACTGGTATTATATTTCATTAGAGAATGGTGAGAGTTAACTTTGTAAGAGAATGAAACTTTGTAAGAGAATGAAACTTCAGAATCAGAGAAATACTGGTATTATATTTCATTAGAGAATGGTGAGAGTTAACTTTGTAAGAGAATGAAACTTCAGAATCAGAGAAATACTGGTATTATATTTCATTAGAGAATGGTGAGAGTTAACTTTGTAAGAGAATGAAACTTCAGAATCAGAGAAATACTGGTATTATATTTCATTAGAGAATGGTGAGAGTTAACTTTGTAAGAGAATGAAACTTCAGAATCAGAGAAATACTGGTATTATATTTCATTAGAGAATGGTGAGAGTTAACTTTGTAAGAGAATGAAACTTCAGAATCAGAGAAATACTGGTATTATATTTCATTAGAGAATGGTGAGAGTTAACTTTGTAAGAGAATGAAACTTCAGAATCAGAGAAATACTGGTATTATATTTCATTAGAGAATGGTGAGAGTTAACTTTGTAAGAGAATGAAACTTCAGAATCAGAGAAATACTGGTATTATATTTCATTAGAGAGATGGTGAGAGTTACTTTGTAAGAGAATGAAACTTCAGAATCAGAGAAATACTGGTATTATATTTCATTAGAGAATGGTGAGAGTTAACTTTGTAAGAGAATGAAACTTCAGAATCAGAGAAATACTGGTATTATATTTCATTAGAGAATGGTGAGAGTTAACTTTGTAAGAGAATGAAACTTCAGAATCAGAGAAATACTGGTATTATATTTCATTAGAGAATGGTGAGAGTTAACTTTGTAAGAGAATGAAACTTCAGAATCAGAGAAATACTGGTATTATATTTCATTAGAGAATGGTGAGAGTTAACTTTGTAAGAGAATGAAACTTCAGAATCAGAGAAATACTGGTATTATATTTCATTAGAGAATGGTGAGAGTTAACTTTGTAAGAGAATGAAACTTCAGAATCAGAGAAATACTGGTATTATATTTCATTAGAGAATGGTGAGAGTTAACTTTGTAAGAGAATGAAACTTGAAAATCAGAGAAATACTGGTATTATATTTCATTAGAGAATGGTGAGAGTTAACTTTGTAAGAGAATGAAACTTCAGAATCAGAGAAATACTGGTATTATATTTCATTAGAGAATGGTGAGAGTTAACTTTGTAAGAGAATGAAACTTCAGAAATCAGAGAAATACTGGTATGGTATTATATTTCATTAGAGAATGGTGAGAGTTAACTTTGTAAGAGAATGAAACTTCAGAATCAGAGAAATACTGGTATTATATTTCATTAGAGAATGGTGAGAGTTAACTTTGTAAGAGAATGAAACTTCAGAATCAGAGAAATACTGGTATTATATTTCATTAGAGAATGGTGAGAGTTAACTTTGTAAGAGAATGAAACTTCAGAATCAGAGAAATACTGGTATTATATTTCATTAGAGAATGGTGAGAGTTAACTTTGTAAGAGAATGAAACTTCAGAATCAGAGAAATACTGGTATTATATTTCATTAGAGAATGGTGAGAGTTAACTTTGTAAGAGAATGAAACTTCAGAATCAGAGAAATACTGGTATTATATTTCATTAGAGAATGGTGAGAGTTAACTTTGTAAGAGAATGAAACTTCAGAATCAGAGAAATACTGGTATTATATTTCATTAGAGAATGGTGAGAGTTAACTTTGTAAGAGAATGAAACTTCAGAATCAGAGAAATACTGGTATTATATTTCATTAGAGAATGGTGAGAGTTAACTTTGTAAGAGAATGAAACTTCAGAATCAGAGAAATACTGGTATTATATTTCATTAGAGAATGGTGAGAGTTAACTTTGTAAGAGAATGAAACTTCAGAATCAGAGAAATACTGGTATTATATTTCATTAGAGAATGGTGAGAGTTAACTTTGTAAGAGAATGAAACTTCAGAATATGAGATATACTGGTATTATATTTCATTAGAGAATGGTGAGAGTTAACTTTGTAAGAGAATGAAACTTCAGAATCAGAGAAATACTGGTATTATATTTCATTAGAGAATGGTGAGAGTTAACTTTGTAAGAGAATGAAACTTCAGAATCAGAGAAATACTGGTATTATATTTCATTAGAGAATGGTGAGAGTTAACTTTGTAAGAGAATGAAACTTCAGAATCAGAGAAATACTGGTATTATATTTCATTAGAGAATGGTGAGAGTTAACTTTGTAAGAGAATGAAACTTCAGAATCAGAATCAGAAATACTGAAGAATGGTGAGAGTACTGGTATTATATTTCATTAGAGAATGGTGAGAGTTAACTTTGTAAGAGAATGAAACTTCAGAATCAGAGAAATACTGGTATTATATTTCATTAGAGAATGGTGAGAGTTAACTTTGTAAGAGAATGAAACTTCAGAATCAGAGAAATACTGGTATTATATTTCATTAGAGAATGGTGAGAGTTAACTTTGTAAGAGAATGAAACTTCAGAATCAGAGAAATACTGGTATTATATTTCATTAGAGAATGGTGAGAGTTAACTTTGTAAGAGAATGAAACTTCAGAATCAGAGAAATACTGGTATTATATTTCATTAGAGAATGGTGAGAGTTAACTTTGTAAGAGAATGAAACTTCAGAATCAGAGAAATACTGGTATTATATTTCATTAGAGAATGGTGAGAGGTTAACTTTTTGTAAGAGAATGAAACTTCAGAATCAGAGAAATACTGGTATTATATTTCATTAGAGAATGGTGAGAGTTAACTTTGTAAGAGAATGAAACTTCAGAATCAGAGAAATACTGGTATTATATTTCATTAGAGAATGGTGAGAGTTAACTTTGTAAGAGAATGAAACTTCAGAATCAGAGAAATACTGGTATTATATTTCATTAGAGAATGGTGAGAGTTAACTTTGTAAGAGAATGAAACTTCAGAATCAGAGAAATACTGGTATTATATTTCATTAGAGAATGGTGAGAGTTAACTTTGTAAGAGAATGAAACTTCAGAATCAGAGAAATACTGGTATTATATTTCATTAGAGAATGGTGAGAGTTAACTTTGTAAGAGAATGAAACTTCAGAATCAGAGAAATACTGGTATTATATTTCATTAGAGAATGGTGAGAGTTAACTTTGTAAGAGAATGAAACTTCAGAATCAGAGAAATACAGAGAAATACTGGTATTATATTTCATTAGAGAATGGTGAGAGTTAACTTTGTAAGAGAATGAAACTTCAGAAAATACTGGTATTATATTTCATTAGAGAATGGTGAGAGTTAACAGAGAAATACTGGTATTATATTTCATTAGAGAATGGTGAGAGTTAACTTTGTAAGAGAATGAAACTTCAGAATCAGAGAAATACTGGTATTATATTTCATTAGAGAATGGTGAGAACTTTGTAAGAGAATAAACTTCAGAATGTAATATTTCATTAGAGAATGGTGAAAACTTTGTAAGAGAATGAAACAGAATCAGAGAAATACTGGTATTATATTTCATTAGAGAATGGTGAGAGTTAACTTTGTAAGAGAATGAAACTTCAGAATCAGAGAAATACTGGTATTATATTTCATTAGAGAATGGTGAGAGTTAACTTTGTAAGAGAATGAAACTTCAGAATCAGAGAAATACTGGTATTATATTTCATTAGAGAATGGTGAGAGTTAACTTTGTAAGAGAATGAAACTTCAGAATCAGAGAAATACTGGTATTATATTTCATTAGAGAATGGTGAGAGTTAACTTTGTAAGAGAATGAAACTTCAGAATCAGAGAAATACTGGTATTATATTTCATTAGAGAATGGTGAGAGTTAACTTTGTAAGAGAATGAAACTTCAGAATCAGAGAAATACTGGTTTTATATTTCATTAAATAATGGTATTATATTTCATTAGAGAATGGTGAGAGTTAACTTTGTAAGAGAATGAAACTTCAGAATCAGAGAAATACTGGTATTATATTTCATTAGAGAATGGTGAGAGTTAACTTTGTAAGAGAATGAAACTTCAGAATCAGAGAAATACTGGTATTATATTTCATTAGAGAATGGTGAGAGTTAACTTTGTAAGAGAATGAAACTTCAGAATCAGAGAAATACTGGTATTATATTTCATTAGAGAATGGTGAGAGTTAACTTTGTAAGAGAATGAAACTTCAGAATCAGAGAAATACTGGTATTATATTTCATTAGAGAATGGTGAGAGTTAACTTTGTAAGAGAATGAAACTTCAGAATCAGAGAAATACTGGTATTATATTTCATTAGAGAATGGTGAGAGTTAACTTTGTAAGAGAATGAAACTTCAGAATCAGAGAAATACTGGTATTATATTTCATTAGAGAATGGTGAGAGTTAACTTTGTAAGAGAATGAAACTTCAGAATCAGAGAAATACTGGTATTATATTTCATTAGAGAATGGTGAGAGTTAACTTTGTAAGAGAATGAAACTTCAGAATCAGAGAAATACTGGTATTATATTTCATTAGAGAATGGTGAGAGTTAACTTTGTAAGAGAATGAAACTTCAGAATCAGAGAAATACTGGTATTATATTTCATTAGAGAATGGTGAGAGTTAACTTTGTAAGAGAATGAAACTTCAGAATCAGAGAAATACTGGTATTATATTTCATTAGAGAATGGTGAGAGTTAACTTTGTAAGAGAATGAAACTTCAGAATCAGAGAAATACTGGTATTATATTTCATTAGAGAATGGTGAGAGTTAACTTTGTAAGAGAATGAAACTTCAGAATCAGAGAAATACTGGTATTATATTTCATTAGAGAATGGTGAGAGTTAACTTTGTAAGAGAATGAAACTTCAGAATCAGAGAAATACTGGTATTATATTTCATTAGAGAATGGTGAGAGTTAACTTACTGGTATTATATTTCATTAGAGAATGGTGAAGTTAACTTTGTAAGAGAATCTTCAGAATCAGAGAAATACTGGTATTATATTTCATTAGAGAATGGTGAGAGTTAACTTTGTAAGAGAATGAAACTTCAGAATCAGAGAAATACTGGTATTATATTTCATTAGAGAATGGTGAGAGTTAACTTTGTAAGAGAATGAAACTTCAGAATCAGAGAAATACTGGTATTATATTTCATTAGAGAATGGTGAGAGTTAACTTTGTAAGAGAATGAAACTTCAGAATCAGAGAAATACTGGTATTATATTTCATTAGAGAATGGTGAGAGTTAACTTTGTAAGAGAATGAAACTTCAGAATCAGAGAAATACTGGTATTATATTTCATTAGAGAATGGTGAGAGTTAACTTTGTAAGAGAATGAAACTTCAGAATCAGAGAAATACTGGTATTATATTTCATTAGAGAATGGTGAGAGTTAACTTTGTAAGAGAATGAAACTTCAGAATCAGAGAAATACTGGTATTATATTTCATTAGAGAATGGTGAGAGTTAACTTTGTAAGAGAATGAAACTTCAGAATCAGAGAAATACTGGTATTATATTTCATTAGAGAATGGTGAGAGTTAACTTTGTAAGAGAATGAAACTTCAGAATCAGAGAAATACTGGTATTATATTTCATTAGAGAATGGTGAGAGTTAACTTTGTAAGAGAATGAAACTTCAGAATCAGAGAAATACTGGTATTATATTTCATTAGAGAATGGTGAGAGTTAACTTTGTAAGAGAATGAAACTTCAGAATCAGAGAAATACTGGTATTATATTTCATTAGAGAATGGTGAGAGTTAACTTTGTAAGAGAATGAAACTTCAGAATCAGAGAAATACTGGTATTATATTTCATTAGAGAATGGTGAGAGTTAACTTTGTAAGAGAATGAAACTTCAGAATCAGAGAAATACTGGTATTATATTTCATTAGAGAATGGTGAGAGTTAACTTTGTAAGAGAATGAAACTTCAGAATCAGAGAAATACTGGTATTATATTTCATTAGAGAATGGTGAGAGTTAACTTTGTAAGAGAATGAAACTTCAGAATCAGAGAAATACTGGTATTATATTTCATTAGAGAATGGTGAGAGTTAACTTTGTAAGAGAATGAAACTTCAGAATCAGAGAAATACTGGTATTATATTTCATTAGAGAATGGTGAGAGTTAACTTTGTAAGAGAATGAAACTTCAGAATCAGAGAAATACTGGTATTATATTTCATTAGAGAATGGTGAGAGTTAACTTTGTAAGAGAATGAAACTTCAGAATCAGAGAAATACTGGTATTATATTTCATTAGAGAATGGTGAGAGTTAACTTTGTAAGAGAATGAAACTTCAGAAATGGTGAGAGTCAGAGAATGGTGATAACTTTGTAAGAGAATGAAACTGGTATTATATATTTCATTAGAGAATGGTGAGAGTTAACTTTGTAAGAGAATGAAACTTCAGAATCAGAGAAATACTGGTATTATATTTCATTAGAGAATGGTGAGAGTTAACTTTGTAAGAGAATGAAACTTCAGAATCAGAGAAATACTGGTATTATATTTCATTAGAGAATGGTGAGAGTTAACTTTGTAAGAGAATGAAACTTCAGAATCAGAGAAATACTGGTATTATATTTCATTAGAGAATGGTGAGAGTTAACTTTGTAAGAGAATGAAACTTCAGAATCAGAGAAATACTGGTATTATATTTCATTAGAGAATGGTGAGAGTTAACTTTGTAAGAGAATGAAACTTCAGAATCAGAGAAATACTGGTATTATATTTCATTAGAGAATGGTGAGAGTTAACTTTGTAAGAGAATGAAACTTCAGAATCAGAGAAATACTGGTATTATATTTCATTAGAGAATGGTGAGAGTTAACTTTGTAAGAGAATGAAACTTCAGAATCAGAGAAATACTGGTATTATATTTCATTAGAGAATGGTGAGAGTTAACTTTGTAAGAGAATGAAACTTCAGAATCAGAGAAATACTGGTATTATATTTCATTAGAGAATGGTGAGAGTTAACTTTGAATCAGAGAAATAATTATATTTCAGAAATGAAACTTAGAGAATGGTGAGAATTCAGAGAAATACTGGTATTATATTTCATTAGAGAATGGTGAGAGTTAACTTTGTAAGAGAATGAAACTTCAGAATCAGAGAAATACTGGTATTATATTTCATTAGAGAATGGTGAGAGTTAACTTTGTAAGAGAATGAAACTTCAGAATCAGAGAAATACTGGTATTATATTTCATTAGAGAATGGTGAGAGTTAACTTTGTAAGAGAATGAAACTTCAGAATCAGAGAAATACTGGTATTATATTTCATTAGAGAATGGTGAGAGTTAACTTTGAAAGAGAATTGAGAAATACTAGAAGAGTTAACTTTGTAAGAGAATGAAACTTCAGAATCAGAGAAATACTGGTATTATATTTCATTAGAGAATGGTGAGAGTTAACTTTGTAAGAGAATGAAACTTCAGAATCAGAGAAATACTGGTATTATATTTCATTAGAGAATGGTGAGAGTTAACTTTGTAAGAGAATGAAACTTCAGAATCAGAGAAATACTGGTATTATATTTCATTAGAGAATGGTGAGAGTTAACTTTGTAAGAGAATGAAACTTCAGAATCAGAGAAATACTGGTATTATATTTCATTAGAGAATGGTGAGAGTTAACTTTGTAAGAGAATGAAACTTCAGAATCAGAGAAATACTGGTATTATATTTCATTAGAGAATGGTGAGAGTTAACTTTGTAAGAGAATGAAACTTCAGAATCAGAGAAATACTGGTATTATATTTCATTAGAGAATGGTGAGAGTTAACTTTGTAAGAGAATGAAACTTCAGAATCAGAGAAATACTGGTATTATATTTCATTAGAGAATGGTGAGAGTTAACTTTGTAAGAGAATGAAACTTCAGAATCAGAGAAATACTGGTATTATATTTCATTAGAGAATGGTGAGAGTTAACTTTGTAAGAGAATGAAACTTCAGAATCAGAGAAATACTGGTATTATATTTCATTAGAGAATGGTGAGAGTTAACTTTGTAAGAGAATGAAACTTCAGAATCAGAGAAATACTGGTATTATATTTCATTAGAGAATGGTGAGAGTTAACTTTGTAAGAGAATGAAACTTCAGAATCAGAGAAATACTGGTATTATATTTCATTAGAGAATGGTGAGAGTTAACTTTGTAAGAGAATGAAACTTCAGAATCAGAGAAATACTGGTATTATATTTCATTAGAGAATGGTGAGAGTTAACTTTGTAAGAGAATGAAACTTCAGAATCAGAGAAATACTGGTATTATATTTCATTAGAGAATGGTGAGAGTTAACTTTGTAAGAGAATGAAACTTCAGAATCAGAGAAATACTGGTATTATATTTCATTAGAGAATGGTGAGAGTTAACTTTGTAAGAGAATGAAACTTCAGAATCAGAGAAATACTGGTATTATATTTCATTAGAGAATGGTGAGAGTTAACTTTGTAAGAGAATGAAACTTCAGAATCAGAGAAATACTGGTATTATATTTCATTAGAGAATGGTGAGAGTTAACTTGTAAGAGAATGAAACTTCAGAATAAGAGAAACTTTGAAACTTCAGAATCAGAGAAATACTGGTATTATATTTCATTAGAGAATGGTGAGAGTTAACTTTGTAAGAGAATGAAACTTCAGAATCAGAGAAATACTGGTATTATATTTCATTAGAGAATGGTGAGAGTTAACTTTGTAAGAGAATGAAACTTCAGAATCAGAGAAATACTGGTATTATATTTCATTAGAGAATGGTGAGAGTTAACTTTGTAAGAGAATGAAACTTCAGAATCAGAGAAATACTGGTATTATATTTCATTAGAGAATGGTGAGAGTTAACTTTGTAAGAGAATGAAACTTCAGAATCAGAGAAATACTGGTATTATATTTCATTAGAGAATGGTGAGAGTTAACTTTGTAAGAGAATGAAACTTCAGAATCAGAGAAATACTGGTATTATATTTCATTAGAGAATGGTGAGAGTTAACTTTGTAAGAGAATGAAACTTCAGAATCAGAGAAATACTGGTATTATATTTCATTAGAGAATGGTGAGAGTTAACTTTGTAAGAGAATGAAACTTCAGAATCAGAGAAATACTGGTATTATATTTCATTAGAGAATGGTGAGAGTTAACTTTGTAAGAGAATGAAACTTCAGAATCAGAGAAATACTGGTATTATATTTCATTAGAGAATGGTGAGAGTTAACTTTGTAAGAGAATGAAACTTCAGAATCAGAGAAATACTGGTATTATATTTCATTAGAGAATGGTGAGAGTTAACTTTGTAAGAGAATGAAACTTCAGAATCAGAGAAATACTGGTATTATATTTCATTAGAGAATGGTGAGAGTTAACTTTGTAAGAGAATGAAACTTCAGAATCAGAGAAATACTGGTATTATATTTCATTAGAGAATGGTGAGAGTTAACTTTGTAAGAGAATGAAACTTCAGAATCAGAGAAATACTGGTATTATATTTCATTAGAGAATGGTGAGAGTTAACTTTGTAAGAGAATGAAACTTCAGAATCAGAGAAATACTGGTATTATATTTCATTAGAGAATGGTGAGAGTTAACTTTGTAAGAGAATGAAACTTCAGAATCAGAGAAATACTGGTATTATATTTCATTAGAGAATGGTGAGAGTTAACTTTGTAAGAGAATGAAACTTCAGAATCAGAGAAATACTGGTATTATATTTCATTAGAGAATGGTGAGAGTTAACTTTGTAAGAGAATGAAACTTCAGAATCAGAGAAATACTGGTATTATATTTCATTAGAGAATGGTGAGAGTTAACTTTGTAAGAGAATGAAACTTCAGAATCAGAGAAATACTGGTATTATATTTCATTAGAGAATGGTGAGAGTTAACTTTGTAAGAGAATGAAACTTCAGAATCAGAGAAATACTGGTATTATATTTCATTAGAGAATGGTGAGAGTTAACTTTGTAAGAGAATGAAACTTCAGAATCAGAGAAATACTGGTATTATATTTCATTAGAGAATGGTGAGAGTTAACTTTGTAAGAGAATGAAACTTCAGAATCAGAGAAATACTGGTATTATATTTCATTAGAGAATGGTGAGAGTTAACTTTGTAGGGAAATGAAACTTCAGAATCAGAGAAATACTGGTATTATATTTCATTAGAGAATGGTGAGAGTTAACTTTGTAAGAGAATGAAACTTCAGAATCAGAGAAATACTGGTATTATATTTCATTAGAGAATGGTGAGAGTTAACTTTGTAAGAGAATGAAACTTCAGAATCAGAGAAATACTGGTATTATATTTCATTAGAGAATGGTGAGAGTTAACTTTGTAAGAGAATGAAACTTCAGAATCAGAGAAATACTGGTATTATATTTCATTAGAGAATGGTGAGAGTTACCTTTGTAAGAGAATGAAACTTTGTAAGAGAATGAAACTTCAGAATCAGAGAAATACTGGTATTATATTTCATTAGAGAATGGTGAGAGTTAACTTTGTAAGAGAATGAAACTTCAGAATCAGAGAAATACTGGTATTATATTTCATTAGAGAATGGTGAGAGTTAACTTTGTAAGAGAATGAAACTTCAGAATCAGAGAAATACTGGTATTATATTTCATTAGAGAATGGTGAGAGTTAACTTTGTAAGAGAATGAAACTTCAGAATCAGAGAAATACTGGTATTATATTTCATTAGAGAATGGTGAGAATGAAACTTAGAGAAATTGGTATTATATTTCATTAGAGAATGGTGAGAGTTAACTTGTAAGAGAATGAAACTTCAGAATCAGAGAAATACTGGTATTATATTTCATTAGAGAATGGTGAGAGTTAACTTTGTAAGAGAATGAAACTTCAGAATCAGAGAAATACTGGTATTATATTTCATTAGAGAATGGTGAGAGTTAACTTTGTAAGAGAATGAAACTTCAGAATCAGAGAAATACTGGTATTATATTTCATTAGAGAATGGTGAGAGTTAACTTTGTAAGAGAATGAAACTTCAGAATCAGAGAAATACTGGTATTATATTTCATTAGAGAATGGTGAGAGTTAACTTTGTAAGAGAATGAAACTTCAGAATCAGAGAAATACTGGTATTATATTTCATTAGAGAATGGTGAGAGTTAACTTTGTAAGAGAATGAAACTTCAGAATCAGAGAAATACTGGTATTATATTTCATTAGAGAATGGTGAGAGTTAACTTTGTAAGAGAATGAAACTTCAGAATCAGAGAAATACTGGTATTATATTTCATTAGAGAATGGTGAGAGTTAACTTTGTAAGAGAATGAAACTTCAGAATCAGAGAAATACTGGTATTATATTTCATTAGAGAATGGTGAGAGTTAACTTTGTAAGAGAATGAAACTTCAGAATCAGAGAAATACTGGTATTATATTTCATTAGAGAATGGTGAGAGTTAACTTTGTAAGAGAATGAAACTTCAGAATCAGAGAAATACTGGTATTATATTTCATTAGAGAATGGTGAGAGTTAACTTTGTAAGAGAATGAAACTTCAGAATCAGAGAAATACTGGTATTATATTTCATTAGAGAATGGTGAGAGTTAACTTTGTAAGAGAATGAAACTTCAGAATCAGAGAAATACTGGTATTATATTTCATTAGAGAATGGTGAGAGTTAACTTTGTAAGAGAATGAAACTTCAGAATCAGAGAAATACTGGTATTATATTTCATTAGAGAATGGTGAGAGTTAACTTTGTAAGAGAATGAAACTCGAAAATCAGAGAAACACTGGTATTATATTTCATTAGAGAATGGTGAGAAACTTTGTAAAAGAATGAAACTTCAGAATCAGAGAAATACTGGTATTATATTTCATTAGAGAATGGTGAGAGTTAACTTTGTAAGAGAATGAAACTTCAGAATCAGAGAAATACTGGTATTATATTTCATTAGAGAATGGTGAGAGTTAACTTTGTAAGAGAATGAAACTTCAGAATCAGAGAAATACTGGTATTATATTTCATTAGAGAATGGTGAGAGTTAACTTTGTAAGAGAATGAAACTTCAGAATCAGAGAAATACTGGTATTATATTTCATTAGAGAATGGTGAGAGTTAACTTTGTAAGAGAATGAAACTTCAGAATCAGAGAAATACTGGTATTATATTTCATTAGAGAATGGTGAGAGTTAACTTTGTAAGAGAATGAAACTTCAGAATCAGAGAAATACTGGTATTATATTTCATTAGAGAATGGTGAGAGTTAACTTTGTAAGAGAATGAAACTTCAGAATCAGAGAAATACTGGTATTATATTTCATTAGAGAATGGTGAGAGTTAACTTTGTAAGAGAATGAAACTTCAGAATCAGAGAAATACTGGTATTATATTTCATTAGAGAATGGTGAGAGTTAACTTTGTAAGAGAATGAAACTTCAGAAAGAGAGAAATACTGGTATTATATTTCATTAGAGAATGGTGAGAATGTTAACTTACTGGTATTATATTTCATTAGAGAATGAGAACTTCAGAGAATGAAACTTCAGAATCAGAGAAATACTGGTATTATATTTCATTAGAGAATGGTGAGAGTTAACTTTGTAAGAGAATGAAACTTCAGAATCAGAGAAATACTGGTATTATATTTCATTAGAGAATGGTGAGAGTTAACTTTGTAAGAGAATGAAACTTCAGAATCAGAGAAATACTGGTATTATATTTCATTAGAGAATGGTGAGAGTTAACTTTGTAAGAGAATGAAACTTCAGAATCAGAGAAATACTGGTATTATATTTCATTAGAGAATGGTGAGAGTTAACTTTGTAAGAGAATGAAACTTCAGAATCAGAGAAATACTGGTATTATATTTCATTAGAGAATGGTGAGAGTTAACTTTGTAAGAGAATGAAACTTCAGAATCAGAGAAATACTGGTATTATATTTCATTAGAGAATGGTGAGAGTTAACTTTGTAAGAGAATGAAACTTCAGAATCAGAGAAATACTGGTATTATATTTCATTAGAGAATGGTGAGAGTTAACTTTGTAAGAGAATGAAACTTCAGAATCAGAGAAATACTGGTATTATATTTCATTAGAGAATGGTGAGAGTTAACTTTGTAAGAGAATGAAACTTCAGAATCAGAGAAATACTGGTATTATATTTCATTAGAGAATGGTGAGAGTTAACTTTGTAAGAGAATGAAACTTCAGAATCAGAGAAATACTGGTATTATATTTCATTAGAGAATGGTGAGAGTTAACTTTGTAAGAGAATGAAACTTCAGAATCAGAGAAATACTGGTATTATATTTCATTAGAGAATGGTGAGAGTTAACTTTGTAAGAGAATGAAACTTCAGAATCAGAGAAATACTGGTATTATATTTCATTAGAGAATGGTGAGAGTTAACTTTGTAAGAGAATGAAACTTCAGAAATGGTGAGAGTTAACAGAGAAATACTGGTATTATATTTCATTAGAGAATGGTGAGAGTTAACTTTGTAAGAGAATGAAACTTCAGAATCAGAGAAATACTGGTATTATATTTCATTAGAGAATGGTGAGAGTTAACTTTGTAAGAGAATGAAACTTCAGAATCAGAGAAATACTGGTATTATATTTCATTAGAGAATGGTGAGAGTTAACTTTGTAAGAGAATGAAACTTCAGAATTCATTAGAGAATTAGAGAATGGTGAGAGTTAACTTTGTAAGAGAATGAAACTTCAGAATCAGAGAAATACTGGTATTATATTTCATTAGAGAATGGTGAGAGTTAACTTTGTAAACTTGTAGAATGAAAAATACTGGTATTAATTTCATTAGAGAATGGTGAGAAACTTTGTAAGAGAATGGTATTATATTTTCATTAGAGAATGGTGAGAGTTAACTTTGTAAGAGAATGAAACTTCAGAAATGAAACTTCAGAGAAAATACTGGTATTATATTTCATTAGAGAATGGTGAGAGTTAACTTTGTAAGAGAATGAAACTTCAGAATCAGAGAAATACTGGTATTATATTTCATTAGAGAATGGTGAGAGTTAACTTTGTAAGAGAATGAAACTTCAGAAATCAGAGAAATACTGGTATTATATTTCATTAGAGAATGGTGAGAGTTAACTTTGTAAGAGAATGAAACTTCAGAATCAGAGAAATACTGGTATTATATTTCATTAGAGAATGGTGAGAGTTAACTTTGTAAGAGAATGAAACTTCAGAATCAGAGAAATACTGGTATTATATTTCATTAGAGAATGGTGAGAGTTAACTTTGTAAGAGAATGAAACTTCAGAATCAGAGAAATACTGGTATTATATTTCATTAGAGAATGGTGAGAGTTAACTTTGTAAGAGAATGAAACTTCAGAATCAGAGAAATACTGGTATTATATTTCATTAGAGAATGGTGAGAGTTAACTTTGTAAGAGAATGAAACTTCAGAACCAGAGAAATACTGGTATTATATTTCATTAGAGAATGGTGAGAACTAACTTTGTAAGAGAATGAAAACTTCAGAATCAGAGAAATACTGGTATTATATTTCATTAGAGAATGGTGAGAGTTAACTTTGTAAGAGAATGAAACTTCAGAATCAGAGAAATACTGGTATTATATTTCATTAGAGAATGGTGAGAGTTAACTTTGTAAGAGAATGAAGTTAACTTCAGAATCTTCAGAATCAGAGAAATACTGGTATTATATTTCATTAGAGAATGGTGAGAGTTAACTTTGTAAGAGAATGAAACTTCAGAATCAGAGAAATACTGGTATTATATTTCATTAGAGAATGGTGAGAGTTAACTTTGTAAGAGAATGAAACTTCAGAATCAGAGAAATACTGGTATTATATTTCATTAGAGAATGGTGAGAGTTAACTTTGTAAGAGAAATGGTGAATGAAACTTCAGAATCAGAGAAATACTGGTATTATATTTCATTAGAGAATGGTGAGAGTTAACGTGAAGCTGAAGATGTAGATAAACCCTGACGAATGATTCTTTCATTCGTAAATGTAAAGCAAGAATAATTCATAAATGTCTTAAAATAAAAATAGGTTTTTGAAAGAAAAGAAGAACAAGTTAAAAAGACGTGGTGAAACCTTCCAACGATTAATAATAAACAACGTGAGAAATTATGTAGCTAAAATTAAATATAGAATTCTAAAGAAAACAGATATGATGCACAGAAAGGCTGTCATCACTTCACTAAACAACGGGAACACCTGGTAGTTGAGTGAAAAGCTTTAGGGTTACAACGTTAGGAATCGGGTTTCGATACTCGCGGTGGCAGAGCACAGATAATCTATTGTGTATCATTGTGCTTGACACCAAATATACAAAAATAAACAACTAAAAATTTGTTTTTTTTTTGTTAGTTTTGAATTTCGTGCAAAGCTACACAAGGGCTGTCTGCGTTACCTGTCCCTAATTTAGCAGTGTAAGACAAGAGGGAAGGCAGCTAATCATCACCGCCCACCACCAACTCTTGGGCTAATCTTGTACCAACGAATAGTGAGATTGACAGTCACACAATAACGCTCCACGACTGAAAGGGCGAACATGTTTTGTGTGACGGGGATTCGAACCCACCACTCTCAGATTACGAGTCGAACGCCCTAACCACCTGGCCATGCCGGGTCATTACTAAAGTGATGGAATACTAGAGGGTATTAGATATGGAAAGAAACAACCACAAGAGAACCTGGCGAAAACACCTGTTTCCGTCTTGGAACTGCGGTCGTGAAGAACCTGGAGTTTCTGGAGCAGGAGGGAGAGAAGAAACTAAAGTTGTATAGATTCTGTTATCTGATGTGCCTAGCATGGGGGACTCGAACCATGGATTTTACCATTGTAAGTCCATAAACTTATCGTTGTCCCACTCCGTGACACGAGATAGAGGAAGAAATTGAATTATAGTAAAAGTTTTATATATATTATTAATCTCACTAGCTGCTGTGTCCGCCGCTGGGTATCAAATCTTGAATTTTAGCACTGTAAGTACATACCTGTCGCAGCTGGGGGACGTGAGACAGAGAAACACTAAATTACAGTAAAAAAGTTGCATAGTTACTCCTTTCACTAAACTGCGAAAGCTTTGACAGTGGAGTATTACAAATCGTGGCGTTCAACGAAAAAAACAAACAAAGAACACCACTGGTTCTATTTCCATTCACGTTTATAACAGTTCACACAATCTTCTACTCGCATATCCCTTCAGGCTGAGGGCGGATCGTATATATGTTACTCCTCGCTAGCTAGCTAAGCCTATAATCAAACCATTCACAAGAATGCACATCGCACGAGTGAATGGAATCACTACAACTGAGTGAGTGGCCACAGAAACTTCATTTGTTCATTCCTTCACTACCGGTATAGTATCCCGTTATCACTTGCCTGCGTCTGTCTTCGTTCGTTTCGGGTGAATGGAATCACTACAACTGAGTGAGTCGCCACAGAAACTTCATTTGTTCATTCCTTCACTACCGGTATAGTATCCCGTTATCATTTGCCTGCGTCTGTCTTCGTTCGTTTCGGAATAACTAGGTAGGAGACACCCTGGGGGGTGTTTACTATCCACGCTATTCCCAAGCATTAGAAAAGATAGCGAGAGATAAAACACGATAAAGGGAGACCACCTCGGTTACCAATTTAACAGGTTTTTCAAGTTCTGATTGAGCAGTCAACTAATTTTGTGTCAGTGTCATCTGTTGACAATTTTGTGTCAGTGCCATCTGTTGACAATTTATATTTAAATGATGAGCTTAAGAAATAGTCAAAATGACGTAATAGAAATTTACCCGACTTTATGAAGAATAGGAACAAACGTGAAATATGTTTATGTAACAGTGTGTTTGTTTTTGAAATTCGAGCAAAGCTACACGAGGGTTATCTGCGCTAGCCGTCTCTAATTTAACAGATTAAGACTAGATGGAAAACAGCTAGTCATTACCACCCATCGTCAACTCTTGGGCTACTCTTTTACCAACAAATAGTGGAATTGACTGTACATTAAAACGCCCCTACGTCTGAAGGGGCGAGCATGTTTGATTTGACGGGGATTCGAACCTGCGAACTTCGGATTAGAAGTCGAGTGGCTTAACCACCGGACTATGCCGGGTCCTTGGATGTTTATTGTTTCTTAATTTTGTTTTTTGGGTGTCCTATCTCTAGGGTGAGGATATATATATATATATATATATATAAAGTAAAGGTTTGGATGAATTACCAGTTTTGGGGGGTTATGAATTACCAATCTTGGAGTCCGTGGATATGAGCTGTGAAAAAATAAACTATTAATTTTTCAGAGGTTCTGTCGATCCAAGAATTCAGTGAAGAAGTATTTTTTTCATTAAATACTGATTTTGTTGGTGTTGTGTTTTACCCACTGTAAGGACGTCCATTTATTGATTTGGAAGTATCACATATTTCATATTATCTATCCTTGTGTCAGTTTAATATGTATTAGGAATGTATATAACTCATATTGTTAAATCTGTATTGTGAAAGTCACACCTGTTGTCTTCGATTTGTAGAAGATTCTCGAGTGTAAGAATCAACAATATGTGTTTTACAAAAGCTCTCGTGTATCACCTGTAGAACCAGGTGGTTAAGGCACTCGACTTGTAATCTGAGGGCCACGGGTTCGAATCCCCGTCGCACCGAACATGCTCGCCCTCTCAGCCGTGAGGGCGTTATAATGTAACAGTCAATCCCACTATTCGTTGGTAAAAGAGTAGTCCAAGAGTTGGCGGTGGGTGGTGATGACTAGCTGCCTTCCCTCTAGCCTTACTCTTCTAAATTAGGGACGGCTAGCGCAGATAGCCCTCGTGCAGCTTTGCGCGAAATTCAAAAAACAATCTTCAACTATTGTTGCCAAGTAAACTTTCTCGAATATTTCCTTAAAGCTCCTAAACCGACACGCCGAGAATTAGTTATATGTAATAATGTTGGTCTGCTGCACTCAGTATACTACAAGCCCCGAAACTTATAATTGTGACAAACGTTTAATCGGAAAACTAAAGATACTTGAATAGGAATGTTTATATATTTCTAATATTACAAACTTCAGTGAATCAACTTCGGATGTTAGTATTTCTACGCGGACATGAGATATTTTCGTCAGGGAAAAGAATCATCTGAGAAGAATAGAGACAGCTAGCATTCTCGTCAAGTGAAGTGTGTCTGTGTGTCAACATTAAAGTAATTTGAGCTTCGTGAACCGTCAACAAAGTACTCAGTTCAAGGCCGAATAGAGGACATATTGTTTGTAAACTTTTTGCGTATAAATCATTATTTGTTTTAACTGTTATTTAAATTATATTGTTTGTATATTAAAGTACATTTATATTAAGAAATAAAACTGTGTATCAATCTTGTTGGAAAATATCATGATTGTATTTATGTTGACATTTATTTAACTTTAAATTAAAATGTCCAGCTATTTGAAATCGTAATACGTAACATAATATATCGGAGATTTGTCCAAGATAAATTATAGTGGTGTCCAAAATTTGAATCAGAGAAAAAATGTAAAATAAATTGAACTTCCAGCCAAAGCTGATATTTATTAAGTCCAATAACTGATCTTATCTGATTATAAAGGCTTTCTTTAATCACCCTTTCTCAAACATATGTAAAAATATAACAAAAGCAAATTTCTCGTAACTGCTAAAATCTTAGAGGTCAAAACTCAATGAAAAAAATGAACTAAAAAGCGGATTGTTGAAATATTAGTTGATGATGGTTTATCTGGGGAAGCATTAGGGGTATACTCTAGTGTCTCCATTAGCCAATTAGAGTTGAGTGATAAAGATAAGTCAGAAATCGAATTAAAATTCAAATAAATCGAGCTTGAACAAGTCTGTATCGAAGTCCAGAAAGAGCAAGCTTATGCTAAAACTAGAAAATGGAAAGAGCAAGCCTACATTGAAGTGAAAAGAGAAAGTAGACACTTCGAGGCCGAACAAGCCCGTATCGAAGCTGAAAAAGAGCAACCAGTATCTGAGGAAGAAATTAGGCTGAAAGAAATGGAAATTAGACCTAAACTCCTATAAGCAAATGAGAACTTTAAACTTAATTGATATATTAAAGTATCACAATTTTATTGAAATGAAGTTGAGAAATATTTCAAATACTTTGAGAAAATTGTCCAAACCACGGAATGACCAAACGAAATATTGTCGTTTTGTCTGGTAAAGTACAAGAAGCTTATGATTATCTTTCTCTCTAGAAAATTGCACCAATTATGATAAAGCAGCTATTCTCAAAACATACAAGTTAATACTGAAGGTTTATCAAGATAGCTAAACTTGTGTGGAATTTGATAAAATAGATTTATTTTGATCAATGGTGTAATTCTATGCATATTGGAAACAGTTTTGACCGATTAAGAGAATTACGTCTAATTGAAGAACTTAACGTTGTGTGACGACCTCAAATTTTGATGAAAAGAAACTTGAAACACTAGAGGAGGAATCATTCTTTCAATGATTACACTTTAACACATAAAATCACTTTCATAAAAAGAAATTCCTGCCAGTTCAGCAAAAAACCTGTGGCTGTTGAATCCACTAGAGTCGAGAATTCTTCTAAACAAATCTAACTCTTCTAGTTTAAAATTTTCTGACAGTCAGGATAAAATTTAATCAAAACAGTCAAGGCTTGTCTGCTATTTTTGTAAAAAAAACATGGTCACATCACGTCTCCTTATTAGAATTTGAAAAAGAAAAGAGAAAAGAAGGCAGTAAGTACACAGTGCGTTGGTATCCATATATGGTCGTAGTTTCACCAGATTACCCGATGTTGTTGATTTGACCACTGATATAAAGGTTGATGTTATTAGGGATAAATTTAGACCTTTTGTGTCTATTGGCTCTGTGTCTTTTACAAAGGATACTGCTAATTCCATACCCATATGTATTCTGCGTGATACTAGGGTAACTCCAATATTGTTGTTAGAAGGTGTACTGCCATTTATAATATCAGACCTAGTTTCGGGACTATTTGTGGTTGGAGCAAGGCCTACTCTGCCAGTTTAAAGTGTATCATTATTGTTGGGAAACGATTTGGCTGGGGGAAAGTTGTTGTCGAACCCAAAATAGTTATCGAGCCAATCACTGTTTCATCTAAGAATGGTGTTTTTGTTGAGGAGAATCTAGACGCGTTTCCTTCCTGTATTGTGACTTGAGCTCAGGCAAAGAAGTTAGGCCAAAAAACAAACGATAGATACTTGTTTAGAAGACGATCCTATATATTTGTCTCAGACATTTTTTGTATCCGATAGGGATCTTATGAGTAATTGTCCTACTGAAAAATTCATTGGTGAGTGACAATGATGGACATGTGATTCAGATGGTGAAGTACTGTTTGCTAGAAGTAAACTGACTGATGAATGATGGACATGAGGGACATGATTCAGATGGTGAAGTACTGTTTGCTAGAAGTAAACTGACTGATGAATGATGGACATGAGGGATATGATTCAGTTGGTGAACTACTGTTTCCTAGAAGTAAACTGACTGATGAATGATGGACATGAGGGACATGATTCAGTTGGTGAAGTACTGTTTGCTAGAAGTAAACTGACTGATGAATGATGGACATGAGGGATATGATGAGGTGAAGTACTGTTTGCTAGAAGTAAACTGACTGATGAATGATGGACATGAGGGACATGATTCAGTTGGTGAAGTACTGTTTGCTAGAAGTAAACTGACTGATGAATGATGGACATGAGGGACATGATTCAGTTGGTGAAGTACTGTTTGCTAGAAGTAAACTGACTGATGAATGATGGACATGAGGGATATGATTCAGTTGGTGAAGTACTGTTTGCTAGAAGTAAACTGACTGATGAATGATGGACATGAGGGATATGATTCAGTTGGTGAAGTACTGTTTGCTAGAAGTAAACTGACTGATGAATGATGGACATGAGGGACATGATTCAGTTGGTGAAGTACTGTTTGCTAGAAGTAAACTGACTGATGAATGATGGACATGAGGGATATGATTCAGTTGGTGAAGTACTGTTTGCTAGAAGTAAACTGACTGATGAATGATGGACATGAGGGATATGATGAGGTGAAGTACTGTTTGCTAGAAGTAAACTGACTGATGAATGATGGACATGAGGGACATGATTCAGTTCGTGAAGTATTGTTTGCTAGAAGTAAACTGACTGATGAATGATGGACATGAGGGATATGATGAGGTGAACTACTGTTTGCTAGAAGTAAACTGACTGATGAATGATGGACATGAGGGACATGATTCAGTTCGTGAAGTATTGTTTGCTAGAAGTAAACTGACTGATGAATGATGGACATGAGGGACATGATTCAGTTCGTGAAGTATTGTTTGCTAGAAGTAAACTGACTGATGAATGATGGACATGAGGGACATGATTCAGTTGGTGAAGTAATGTTTGCTAGAAGTAAACTGACTGATGAATGATGGACATGATTCAGTTGGTGAAGTACTGTTTGCTAGAAGTAAACTGACTGATGAGCAAGAAATGGATCCACAGCTTTTCACCATTTATATATGCAGTCACAAAAGATGAACTGGAGAAAGTTCCAAATGATTACTTTTTCAAAAATAGTGTGCCAGTGAGAAAATGGAGACCACCAAATGTGCGAGCTTCAGAGAACTGTGCTGTAGTTTATCAAATCATTGTTCACAAAGGATATCATTCTAAAATATTGAAAGTTGCCCGGGAATTTCATGTGAATCCACTCAATTACCTAAATAATCTATCTCCTTAAGAAATATTTCAACAACAAAAGGTTAAGGTTTTGATTAATTTCTTCAGTTTTGTTGGCTTGCCAAAAGAAATTGAGTTTGATCAGGGATCAAAGTTTATGTTTAGGTTGTTTCAACAGGTTTTTTACCAGCTCGGTGATAAACAGATCAAAGCTATTGCATGCCATCCCGAATCAAAAAAAGGGCTCTTGAAAAATTCCATTTTCCTTTGAAAAACATGATGCGAACTTACTGTCTCGACAATGAGAAGGATTAGAATGAAGGAGTTAAGTTATTATTATTTGCTGTTCGTGATTTAATTCAGGAGTCGTTAGGGTGTAGCCCGGTCCAGTTGGTGTTTGGTCATTCAGTACATGGTTCTTTGAAGTTGCTGAAGGAACAATGGTTGGTAGATGACTTGGACGAAATGCAATTACTGGGTTAAGTTTCCAAGTTTTGGTCCAGACTGTTAGGTGCTTGTGAATTGGTTTGAATATTTTGAAGTCAACCTAAGCTAGAATGAAAAATATTTTGGACCTTAAGGCTGAAGAGCGTAAGTTCCATCCCAGTGACATAGTCTTAGTATTGTTACTCATTACGGGACATCCACTCAAAACTAGGTACCATGGTCTCTTTGAGGTTGCTTAGAAAGTTAATGAACAGATTATGTTGTAAAAACACCCGATCGTTGAAAGGCTACCCAGCTGTGTCACATCAATGTGTTGAAACCCTATCACATTCAAGGAGCATCTGAAAGTATAACAACTGTTTAATGTTCTTCTGATACTTTTAACTCAGATACGCGTAAATTTCAAAATATTGGAGATGAATGCCACATCACACTGAGTAATTCTGACATTGTGGCCAATCTTGATTCAAAGCTCGATCACTTGCTTCCCAAAGAAAAAGTCAACTTGTTGATTGAACATGGATGTATATTTGGCTTGTTGATTGAACATGGATGTATATTTGGCTTGTTGATTGAACATGGATATATATTTGGCTTGTTGATTGAACATGGATGTATATTTGGCTTGTTGATTTTAATAACTTACCAACTTTAAATTTTATTTCATTTTAATAACTTACCAACTTTAAATTTTATTTCATTTTAATAACTTACCAACTTTAAATTTTATTTCATTTTAATAACTAACCAAGTTTAAATTTCGAACAGTTAGTAATAGTGACAACTTTAACGACTACTAAGGCATATGGGTAACAACTACTGTAGCAGATGGGTAACAACTGTTGGTGACGACTATTGTAACTGAGGTAAACTATGTTTTCTGTAATCTGTAATCGTTACTAAGTGTTTTACTTGTGCCAGGTTGCCCTATCTCTCAAAGAAGGGATTGGTTTTGGTACTAAACATTCAGTACTATGAGTCCATAGTAAAGTTTGGTCATCCTGGGTTCTTGTGTTCCACTGCATGTGATGGAATGTCCATCAGGCTTTAGTAACATTGTTTCATATTAACACACAGGTTAGTTTTCACATTAACGTCATGTATATATGTACATTTTTGGATTATAACAATAACTTGAACCATGGATGTTTTGTGTCCAGTTGTTATAACAATAACTCGAACCATGGATGTTTTGTGTCCAGTTGTTATAACAATAATTCGAACCATGGATGTTTTGTGTCCAGTTGTTATAACAATAACTCGAACCATGGATGTTTTGTGTCCAGTTGTTATAACAATAATTTGAACCATGGATGTTTTGTGTCCAGTTGTTATAACAATAACTTGAACCATGGATGTTTTGTAAATGTGTCCAGTTGTTATAACAATAACTTGAACCATGGATGTTTTGTAAATGTGTCCAGTTGTTATAACAATAACTCGAACCATGGATGTTTTGTGTCCAGTTGTTATAACAATAACTTGAACCATGGATGTTTTGTGTCCAGTTGTTATAACAATAACTTGAACCATGGATGTTTTGTAAATGTCCAGTTGTTATAACAATAACTTGAACCATGGATGTTTTGTAAATGTGTCCAGTTGTTATAACAATAACTTGAACCATGGATGTTTTGTGTCCAGTTGTTATAACAATAACTTGAACCATGGATGTTTTGTGTGTGTCCAGTTGTTATAACAATAACTTGAACCATGGATGTTTTGTGTCCAGTTGTTATAACAATAACTCGAACCATGGATGTTTTGTGTCCAGTTGTTATAACAATAACTCGAACCATGGATGTTTTGTGTCCAGTTGTTATAACAGTAACTCGAACCATGGATGTTTTGTGTCCAGTTGTTATAACAATAACTCGAACCATGGATGTTTTGTGTCCAGTTGTTATAACAATAACTCGAACCATGGATGTTTTGTGTCCAGTTGTTATAACAATAACTCGAACCATGGATGTTTTGTGTCCAGTTGTTATAACAATAACTCGAACCATGGATGTTTTGTAAATGTGTCCAGTTGTTATAACAGTAACTCGAACCATGGATGTTTTGTAAATGTGTCCAGTTGTTATAACAATAACTCGAACCATGGATGTTTTGTAAATGTGTCCAGTTGTTATAACAGTAACTCGAACCATGGATGTTTTGTAAATGTGTCCAGTTGTTATAACAGTAACTCGAACCATGGATGTTTTGTAAATGTGTCCAGTTGTTATAACAGTAACTCGAACCATGGATGTTTTGTAAATGTGTCCAGTTGTTATAACAGTAACTCGAACCATGGATGTTTTGTAAATGTGTCCAGTTGTTATAACAATAACTCGAACCATGGATGTTTTGTGTCCAGTTGTTATAACAATAACTCGAACCATGGATGTTTTGTGTCCAGTTGTTATAACAATAACTCGAACCATGGATGTTTTGTGTCCAGTTGTTATAACAATAACTCGAACCATGGATGTTTTGTGTCCAGTTGTTATAACAATAACTCGAACCATGGATGTTTTGTGTCCAGTTGTTATAACAATAACTCGAACCATGGATGTTTTGTGTCCAGTTGTTATAACAATAACTCGAACCATGGATGTTTTGTAAATGTGTCCAGTTGTTATAACAATAACTTGAACCATGGATGTTTTGTAAATGTGTCCAGTTGTTATAACAGTAACTTGAACCATGGATGTTTTGTAAATGTGTCCAGTTGTTATAACAATAACTCGAACCATGGATGTTTTGTAAATGTATCCAGTTGTTATAACAATAACTCGAACCATGGATGTTTTGTAAATGTGTCCAGTTGTTATAACAATAACTCGAACCATGGATGTTTTGTAAATGTGTCCAGTTGTTATAACAGTAACTCGAACCATGGATGTTTTGTAAATGTGTCCAGTTGTTATAACAGTAACTCGAACCATGGATGTTTTGTAAATGTGTCCAGTTGTTATAACAATAACTCGAACCATGGATGTTTTGTAAATGTGTCCAGTTGTTATAACAGTAACTCGAACCATGGATGTTTTGTAAATGTGTCCAGTTGTTATAACAATAACTCGAACCATGGATGTTTTGTAAATGTGTCCAGTTGTTATAACAATAACTTGAACCATGGATGTTTTGTGTCCAGTTGTTATAACAATAACTCGAACCATGGATGTTTTGTGTCCAGTTGTTATAACAATAACTCGAACCATGGATGTTTTGTGTCCAGTTGTTATAACAGTAACTCGAACCATGGATGTTTTGTGTCCAGTTGTTATAACAATAACTCGAACCATGGATGTTTTGTGTCCAGTTGTTATAACAGTAACTCGAACCATGGATGTTTTGTGTCCAGTTGTTATAACAATAACTCGAACCATGGATGTTTTGTGTCCAGTTGTTATAACAATAACTCGAACCATGGATGTTTTGTGTCCAGTTGTTATAACAATAACTCGAACCATGGACGTTTTGTGTCCAGTTGTTATAACAATAACTCGAACCATGGATGTTTTGTGTCCAGTTGTTATAACAGTAACTCGAACCATGGATGTTTTGTAAATGTGTCCAGTTGTTATAACAATAACTCGAACCATGGATGTTTTGTAAATGTGTCCAGTTTTTATAACAGTAACTCGAACCATGGATGTTTTGTAAATGTGTCCAGTTGTTATAACAGTAACTCGAACCATGGATGTTTTGTAAATGTGTCCAGTTGTTATAACAGTAACTCGAACCATGGATGTTTTGTAAATGTGTCCAGTTGTTATAACAGTAACTCGAACCATGGATGTTTTGTAAATGTGTCCAGTTGTTATAACAATAACTCGAACCATGGATGTTTTGTGTCCAGTTGTTATAACAATAACTCGAACCATGGATGTTTTGTGTCCAGTTGTTATAACAGTAACTTGAACCATGGATGTTTTGTATCCAGTTGTTATAACAATAACTCGAACCATGGATGTTTTGTGTCCAGTTGTTATAACAATAACTCGAACCATGGATGTTTTGTGTCCAGTTGTTATAACAATAACTCGAACCATGGATGTTTTGTAAATGTGTCCAGTTGTTATAACAGTAACTCGAACCATGGATGTTTTGTAAATGTGTCCAGTTGTTATAACAATAACTCGAACCATGGATGTTTTGTAAATGTGTCCAGTTGTTATAACAGTAACTCGAACCATGGATGTTTTGTAAATGTATCCAGTTGTTATAACAATAACTCGAACCATGGATGTTTTGTAAATGTGTCCAGTTGTTATAACAATAACTCGAACCATGGATGTTTTGTAAATGTGTCCAGTTGTTATAACAGTAACTCGAACCATGGATGTTTTGTAAATGTGTCCAGTTGTTATAATAGTAACTCGAACCATGGATGTTTTGTAAATGTGTCCAGTTGTTATAACAATAACTCGAACCATGGATGTTTTGTAAATGTGTCCAGTTGTTATAACAGTAACTCGAACCATGGATGTTTTGTAAATGTGTCCAGTTGTTATAACAATAACTCGAACCATGGATGTTTTGTAAATGTGTCCAGTTGTTATAACAGTAACTCGAACCATGGATGTTTTGTAAATGTGTCCAGTTGTTATAACAATAACTTGAACCATGGATGTTTTGTGTCCAGTTGTTATAACAGTAACTCGAACCATGGATGTTTTGTAAATGTGTCCAGTTGTTATAACAATAACTCGAACCATGGATGTTTTGTGTCCAGTTGTTATAACAGTAACTCGAACCATGGATGTTTTGTAAATGTGTCCAGTTGTTATAACAATAACTTGAACCATGGATGTTTTGTGTCCAGTTGTTATAACAGTAACTCGAACCATGGATGTTTTGTAAATGTGTCCAGTTGTTTTCTGTCATACAAACATTCCTAACCTGTTTCAGTTTGAGCTATTTTTAAGTTACGGTTTTTGAAGTTATTACGTACATAAAAGACATATACAATAACATGAAAACAACCCCTATAATGCTGTTACAGTAACTTTAAAATAATCTTTAGATCTGTACTTACAATAACATTAAAACAACTCATATCTGTACTTACATTAACATTAAAACAGCCACTATATCTGTACTTACAATAACATTAAAACAACTCATATCTGTACTTACAATAACATTAAAACAGCCACTATATCTGTACTAACAATACACAACATTTAAACAACTCATATCTGTACTTACAATAACATTAAAACAACTCATATCTGTACTTACAATAACATTAAAACAGCCACTATATCTGTACTTACAATAACATTAAAACAACTCATATCTCTACTTACAATAACATTAAAACAGCCACTATATCTGTACTTACAATAACATTAAAACAGCCACTATATCTGTACTAACAATACACAACATTAAAACAACTCATATCTGTACTTACAATAACATTAAAACAACTCATATCTGTACTTACAATAACATTAAAACAGCCACTATATCTGTATACAATAACATTAAAACAACTATATCTCTACTTACAATAACATTAAAACAGCCACTATATCTGTACTTACAATAACATTAAAACAGCCACTATATCTGTACTAACAATACACAACATTAAAACAACTCATATCTGTACTTACAATAACATTAAAACAACTCATATCTGTACTTACAATAACATTAAAACAGCCACTATATCTGCACTAACAATACACAACATTAAAACAACTCATATCTGTACTTACAATAACATTAAAACAACTCATATCTGTACTTACAATAACATTAAAACAACTCATATCTGTACTTACAATAACAGTAAAACAACTCATATCTGTACTTACAATAACATTAAAACAACTCATATCTGTACTTACAATAACATTAAAACACCTCATATCTGTACTTACAATAACATTAAAACAACTCATATCTGTACTTACAATAACATTAAAACAGCCACTATATCTGTACTTACAATAACATTAAAACAGCCACTATATCTGTACTAACAATAACAACATTAAAACAACTCATATCTGTACTTACAATAACATTAAAACAACTCATATCTGTACTTACAATAACATTAAAACAGCCACTATATCTGTACTAACAATACACAACATTAAAACAACTCATATCTGTACTTACAATAACATTAAAACAACTCATATCTGTATTGCGTTTAAAATTTATACTTCGAGACCTGTGTTTTTTGTAGGGGTGTGCAGTATATTGTAAAGTTTGTGCATAAGGAGAGTTATGTAATGTGCATAATGAGAGTGCATAATTTACACATGAGACATTTGTTAAGAGTGTGTGAGGGGATTTTATAATGTGAAGTTCACGTATGGGACTGTGTGACGTAGGGGAACTGTGTCTTATGTAAAGAGAGCATATGGGAGATTCTGTGTTATAAAGTTTATACTGATGATATGTGGTTTATGAAGAGTATACATAAGGGGTGCTCTGTAAAGTTTAAACTTGCTGTTTGGTTTTAGACATTCGCGCTAAGATTCTCATGAAGTATTTGCACTAGCCGCCCCTAATTTTGAACTGATAAATTATAGTGGACGTACCTAATCAACAGCACCCGTTAAAACTCTTGGGCTACTCTTGCCTGACCGACTGTTACCTTTATAACGCACACATGGCCACGTGGGAGAGTACGTGTATTTATGACTCACTGTTTCAATATTAAGCATAAGCTGTTCATTCTGAAACATAAAACAAACGAACTGAATTATTATAACGTAACAATAAGTCATGGATCCTACCAGTCTGTATCAAATGGTTCTTTTAGATTAAGTGTATACTCGTTTCTGTTAGAATCACGCATTAATTAGTAACTACATTATTGCCCGAACTTTGGGCTGACTGTTTCATCATTTTCTACGTTCTATTCCCAATACATCTGACTAAACCGTTGACCCCTGAGTCTTGCGTGATGAACTAGGATGTTACAATGACGTTTTATCCTCGTAATATCGTCCAGTTTGGTAACATTTCCCACTACTTCGTAAGAGAATTATCTCCAAAGATTTAGACAATGTCGTTTGAACTTCTTACGGTCACGTAACAAACTCAGTTCTTTCGTTACCTTATGTATTTTATAATTCGTTACTCGCATTACGCGTTTAGGGGCCGTTGGTTACACCACCAAAGTAACTCTCAAATTTCACTATTTGATTAGAGTAGTCCAGTAGAGTTCGCGATGAATCTCTAGCTGCTTTTCTTCTAAAGACGGCTGGTATGTAGATAGCATAGCCTCTTACGTCAACACAATCATGCTGAAAGAATTATTTTATTTTATAAAGAACATTGAAAATCTGATTTCTCAAATCATTTAAGTAAAAGATACTGTAAAACGACGTGTTTTCACATTATAATTGGTATCAATTACTGCCTTTGTAATAGGGCTTGGCATGGCCAGGTGGTTAAGGCATTAGACTCGTAATAGTAGGATCAAATCCACATCACACCTAAAATAGTCGCCCTTTCAGCCGTGGGGGCGTTATAAAGTTACGGTCAATCCCGCTATTCATTGGTAAACGAGCAGCCAAAGAGTTGGCGGTGGGTGGTCTTACAATGCCAAATTAGGGACGGCCTACACAGATAGCCCTCGTGTAGCTTTGCACGAAATTCAAAAAACAAACAAATCTTTGTAACATTTTGTTTCTTCTGAAAAATTTATACTTTCAAGTGTAACTGTGATCTATCGACGGTAGAAACTTAGAATTGTTTTACATAAATTTAAATATTCTATGCATAGAAGATAATTATTTTACGACTGTTGTGTTTAATAAATAAATAGTAGCATACTAACGAAAGTTAGGAGTGAGAAATAAAAGATGAATTATTACTGTGTGACTCGAGCATTAATTTTTATTTTATAGTGATTCACGTGTGTTACAGTTTAACTGAAACATTTATTTACTAAAGTCCAAACCTGGGTTACAGGTGCACCTTAATGTAAACTGGAACCAAAATATGTGAATATTAATACGTACTAGTGTATAGAACACCACATCAAGATCTGGATAAAAAACACTTAAAAAAACAGTACACACCAACCCTTTAGCTTTAAATTTGAGTGCGAAAATGGGCTCGTAATAGTCGCAATTGAATCACACAAGAAAATATTAACTTCTTGTATTGAGAAATTGTTTGTGTTTTCATATTTGAATCGACTCTGTCAGACGACAGGCTAAGGGCTTATAACACTGAAACCCAGCTTTCGATACTTTCGGAGGAGAGAACACAGCCTATTGTTTTGTGCTTAAGAACAGACAAACTGGTAACATTAGTGTTATCATTATTAACAACATTTAACGAAGTCCACGTCGGTTTGAAATTGAGGGTGCAAAACCTCCACGTGCAGTGTTATTATACGCACACTGAAATACCTATGTAAGTAACATGTATAGTTTGTCATGTCGTTACCTTCCCCTCGCATCCCATAGTTTGCTTAGAAATCACCTCAGTCTCCTTCGCTCACTCTAATTGCTGGTACACGTAGTCTGCGTTAATTACGGGTCTTGCTTGCAAAAGGATATGAGGGACTTATGGCCGCTCCCAAATCAATTGAGTTCCAGTCTCTGCATTTTAAACAAACAAATTGACCTCGAACTCCAGTCATTAGTTAACTGCTCGTAAATGACTTTGGAATTTTTGATCAGAGATTATATATATATTATATATATATTTTACATCACAGATTATATTATATATTATAAATATTTTACATCAGAGATTATATTATATATTATAAATATTTTACATCACAGATTATATTATATATTATAAATATTTTACATCACAGATTATATTATATATTATAAATATTTTACATCACAGATTATATTATATATTATAAATATTTTACATCACAGATTATATTATATATTATAAATATTTTACATCAGAGATTATATATATATTATATTTCCAATGTTTGTCTAGAATCTTCTAACCTGACGGATAAAAAGAACACGGGCGAACTATGAATTGAACAAGGTTTAAACTTCTGTGTAACTTCCAAACAAGGATCTTTTGACCTGAGACTTAATAGCGAGGGACTTCGCGGCGCCTTATCGCACGAGCACCTCCTATTTTACATAGATGTTGACTGCCGATGAACCGAGTTTGATGTAATTAGAAGCGATTGGTATCTCATAAATTATTACTTGTCTGACGTTGTGGCTCCAAATCACTGGTCGAATCAGAAATCTGGAATATCTCTTGTGATATTTTGATGACCTTATTTTTACTGTGAGCAAAATGTCTAATTTATGTGTATAATGAAGGCTAGAGTACGTGAGACATATTTATGTGTATAATGAAGGCTAGAGTACGTGAGACATCTCGAACAAAATACGTATTTTCAGCTCAGTATGTGACAAACTTCCATTTCTCGTTACCATAAAAAAGAAATGAATTAGGTGACTTTTTACCTTCTATAGCTTACAGAAAGCAACTGTTGAAAATATATTTAGTGCTAAACTTTAAAACATTCACATTATGGACAATTTCTGAAACTAATTTGTCCCAACTGTTTAATGTTTCACTTCGGAATTTTTACTTTTCCGTTATATTTTGAAGTCAGTTTATCTAAATACCATCACATGTGAAACGACCAGAAACTTTGACACGTTTTACCGTCTGAGGGCTTGTAACGCTAAAAATCGGGTTTCGATCGATACCCACAGTGGGGCAGTGCACAGATAGCCCATTGTGTAGCTTTGTGCTTTAAACAAAGACACAACAAGAACAAAACAAACAACTCTTTGAGAAGTCGTTGGGTAAACCGTATGACAGCGCCATCTATTAACATGTAGTATTAGGTGATGTAGAATCGATGAGATTTACAATTCTTTGTTGTATCTTAAAGCAGTGCTTGATCTAAGAATTTCCAGCACCCATAGTACTGCCGGGTTATCCACACTTGATGAATGGAGTTTAGGGCACGTTCATTCAGTTGACTCACGATCAGCCATTCAGGCGGTTCATCCGTCCCTCCCCTAGCCCTTGAAGCCCCAGGGCGTCTCGGCTGCCGCTCCTCTCTTCGGGTTCCATGGATTGAATCATCTTCTAATCACAGATAATTAACTCTACCCTGGCTAGTCCTGGGTATCTCCGAACTTATCGTTGTCTAAAATACAGGTTAGTAGCGCTGCTCACGTTGGCGGAGTCGGTTCGGAGCCTACGGTCCTTTCAAGACTTCTATTTATACAACGCTAGTAAAAGGTCCGGAGCCGTGCCGAGAAGGCGGCCACCTGGCGGGGTGCGATGACAGGTTGGGGCCCCGATAATATCTGCTGTGGGATAAAAAAACAAACCTTTCCGATCACAATGATTTACGGCCCTTTGCCCAGAAGCCAATTTAATGGGATCCAGCCGTCTGTGACCATTGTCTTAAATTCACCCGGAGCATTTTTTTTGTCTTTAATAAGGGAAGAGTGTTTAAAATAATCAACCAATCAGGAGATTCATGTAAAATGAAAAGTTAAGTGTGAAAAGGAAGAGTGACATTCTGCTCAGTTCAAAGCAGTGGATTCAACCAACATCCAACTACTTGTTGATTTTCGAATTTACTTTCTTTTTCGACGGTCGATTTGTTTATCTTACAAAACAACTGTAAAAGTGATTAATTAAAGCAATGAAGCTTAACAATGAAAATGTGTAAGAGTGGAATGAAAGTTGGTCCATATATATATTTAAAAACCTCAGAAGTTAGTTTACAGGAGACGAAAACAACAACAGTACACACACACACATACAGTCTTGAGAGAAATGTCACCTGTGGAACCAACTGCAGGTCAAATGTCACAATTTAGGTTAATCTCCGTAAAAGAGTAGCCCAAGAGTGGAGGGTGGGTGGTGATGACTAGCTGCCTTCCCTCTTATTTTGCACTGCTAAATTAGGGACGGCTAGCGCAGATAGCTCTCGAGTAGCTTTGCGCGAAACTCGGGGCAGTCTAACTCTGTATTAATCTATTTAGCTAGTGGTCGAGTTCTTTTTAATTTGAAGGCGATTTTATTTTTGCAGCTTCGTAAAAAAAAAAAGCAGAAAAAGTATTCTTATTCTAAGACACGATAAATAAGCAAATTAATTCACTGCTTAAACTTAAGGACTAGTCCGGCCAATAACCACATACTGGTTAAACAAACGACATTTAAAATAAATAACAAGGAATTCGTTAAGTGCATCGGCTTTCAGGCTAACTGGCCGGTGGGCAAATCCACCCCTGTTTGTTAGTCTGTGTTTCTATGTGTCTGTCTGTTAGTCTGTCCGTACTTATGTTCACCTGTTATTAATCTGCTGTGTTTGTATTTTTGTTAATTTACACACAGTTATCATTCAAAGGGAAAAATATTAATACTTAATCAAATTATTAATTGTATTACGTGCACATATTACAGGTATTAGAACCGCCCAAGAATTACTACTAATTTTATACAATTTGTTGAGGAAAATTCACTGGGTTAACAAACGAACTTTGTTTTACTACTAATGTTATACAATTTGTTGAGGAAAATTCACTGGGTTAACAAACGAACTTTGTTTTTTGAACAACGTGGATTAACTCCTTGAATGATAAACAAATTACTTTTATGATTCTAACTTGTATTACATAAATCAATGAATCCCAATTAGAACTGAAACCGTTTTAAAACGGTCAACATTTTGAATTTATTACAGTTCTTTTAATGAATCGTTTGAAACCACGAGGACTATTAGGAATGTTTTACAATTCTAATTAATAAATACTAGATAATACAAGAAATACGCTTTTTATTGTCCATGGTTGATAAGTAATATGATAACTAAAGACAGATATAACGTTAAAATTGTCACAAGCACAGTCTGATCTTTCGAAACGTTTAGTGACATATTAATAACCCTGTAAGGTTAACAGATAAAAGTGAACGAACAAGGTGACATGTCTAGTTTAGAACCACCACTAGCAGAACAGGACACTAAAATATAGAAACTTAGTATAAAAGGAAGGAAAGTAACTTATTGAATGATCACAACCCTAAATTACCAAAACAATGTATAGATGTAGGGCCGAAGAACGTGACACGAATCTTACTCCCTGGTTCGGAATTCTTAACGCAGGTAAACGTGACTGGATGTGTCCGTATTGTAAACTATGATAGATAACAACTGGCATGTGCAGTTTACGTGTCTTGCAAACAAATTTTTAATCAGACATGTTTTTGAAGTCATGTTCAACAATGCTAGGAAGATTGTTTGTTTGTTTTTGAATTTCGCACAAAGCTACTCGAGGGTTATTGGCGCTAGACGTCCCTAATTTAGCAGTGTAAGACTAGAGGGAAGGCAGCTAGTCATCACCACCAACCGCCAACTCTTGGGCTACTCTTTTACCAACGAATAGTGGGATTCAGCGTCACATTATAATACCCTCACGTTTTAAAGGACGAGCAACTTTGGCGTGACGGGGATTCGAACCCGGGACCCTCGGATTACGAGTCGAGTGCCTTAACCACCTGGCAAAACAGGAAGTAAAAAATGCATAAATAGAGGAATGTTTGTGTTGTCCAGCTTCTGTGCGTGTGTGTGTGTGTATATATATGTATACATACAGTAATTTATTGTGTGTGTGTGTATATATATATGTATACATACAGTAATTTATTGTGTGTGTGTGTATATATATATGTATACATACAGTAATTTATTGTGTGTGTGTGTATTCATATCGTTATTATATACATGCATGCTTTATTGTGCAATGTCGAACTTATCGATTTGAATTGAATATCTCATATTTTACTTTTCATATCGAAATAACAACAGTTAAACTATCATTTCTTTAGTAATCCTTTCTTGCGCCCAGTAAAATAACAAGAAACGGGAACATCCAGCGGGAAAAAATCCTCGCTACTACACAGCGAACTTGAGCTGTTTTGCTGGATACACTCATTGCATCGCAACGTAAACATATTTACCAACAGCACATTGGAGTCAACGTCTATTGTTTCAAAAACAATTTCTCTTTATTGAACTACGACTATCTTCAGGAAACTTACCACTGAATTTTATAAAAGTAATCTGCTAGAATCAGATGATTTATTTGAAGTCTTGTCAAGGTTACAAGAATTGGAATGGGACAATTTGCGCTCGTTTACTATTTTTCCCCTTGGATGCCACCGTGCCTTGCCATTTTACTGAGCGCCAGAAAAAGACCACCACTGAAATAACAACTTGATAGTTGTTACTTCTATAGGAAGTGTAATTGGTGAGATTTGTAGCTAATCTAACTATTTGGTTAGTAAAGAGTAGCTCAAGAGTTGGTGGTGGGTGGTGATGACTAGCTGCCTTCCCTCTAGTCTTACATTGCTAAATTAGGGACGGCTAGCGCAGATAGCATTCGTGTAATTTTGCGCGAAATTCAAAACAAACAATCATCTGGACATATATATTGGCTAGATGAATTTTCATTAGATTGTTTTTATTTGATTTTTATTTTCTGTTTAGAACTGTTGATATATGACATCATGGTAAATCGAAGTTTGAGTTCAATGGGAAAAAAACTCACTAAAGAAAACCTTTAATTTGTGTAAAACATGTTCTTTAAGGTAACTAGAAATCCGCTGATATAACGAGTATTACATATACCATATATTTTAATTAAACATCCTCTTTTACTTTGATTAACATGTTAAAAGCCCATAAAGCATAATTTTTAATCTGTAGTAGAAGACTGGTGACCATTAAAACTTGGGCTTAACCATCAGCTAGTTAAAGTGTTATTGTTTAAAGTTAAACACAAAGCCGCACAATGGACTATCTGTGCTATGCCCACTAGGAGTATTGAAACTAAGCAGGGGCGGAGGTGTAATACTTCCGTGCCACTGGTGGGCCAGCTAGTGAAATGTTACATATTTCTCAATCAGTTTCGTTTGTTTGTGTGACAATTAATTCTTAAAGCTATTGGGACATCTAAGAAACTAGAACAATGTAGAGCGTGTAGCTTTATTCAAAATTAAAAAACAAACAAACAGTTAATAAATAACCAATTAATTGTAATTGATTCATAATTCTATTTATTGAAATGTGTTCGAGACGTTTTCCGTTTCTTCCAAACACTAAAATGTTTTTAAAAATCATTCAGAAACTTTAAACTTATTATTGTTATTGAATTTATAGAAATATCTGTGCTGTTGATAACACTTTAGACAATGATTCTAAGCGTTCTGTCATCGAGTTATTACTATATATACATATATTTAGAGAAAATTAATACTGATAGAGTTTAGTAAAGAACATCAAAAGGAAGGACTGCGTTAAAAACAGCAAATCTAAATCTCTGACTAATTACATTATTTTGTCATAACCAAAATCAAGTCAAAACAAAAATAAGTTAAAAAAATAGAAAAACAAAAACGCTGCACAAATTGGAAGGATCCCAGGGTACAAACTATAATGTAGAATATAAAATGTACCTTAGGTTTAGGAGGTGTCTGTGAAGTAGGACCCACATTACAGAGTGGGGATACACCGTCTACCAGTCTTTACTTTCATTTGCCAGTCTCACATAAAGATATAAAATAAAATAACGGATTAAGAATAGAAATAATAGATATAAAAATAGATATTATGAGAGCGAGATGTGGGCCCACATCTATATTACTCATCACTACCTGTGGGAAACAAAAGTAAGGATAAGAAAAATAAGGTACTGCCCAAATTTGGGCAAAAACAACAGCAACAAGATATTGAAACATTTTATCTTTCTAATTCTGTTGGATAAATAGTATTAATAACATTATTTATTTCACTATTGCTTATACTGATTAGATCATCTGTAAGTTGAAGTAAAAATATCAGGATTTGTGTAGTTTTCAATAAATCTATTATCATAATAGTAAAGATATAAATTTGCTATACAAGTAGGATAATTAGCTCCCGTTGTAACTATTACTTATTTAAAAACTTGGTTATTGAAAAATATATACTTATTGTAAATATTGGAACCTAATACATCTTTTATTGTTTTCCGAGCTAAGTTTTCTTTCTTCCAGTTCTATAAAAGGAAAACATAAGAGTTGTATTAATGAATTTAAAACAAATCTTTTAATATAATTGTGGTGAACAACGTGGGGAGATCAACCGATCCATCGTTTTTTTGTTTTCTAATCTATTTTCGTTTCGACTTGTTCATAACAAACTAATAGATATGTTCACTTTATTTGGTACGAGTTTAATTTTCAGCCGTTTCTATCAATGAAATTTCATCTAACTTTTTGCGATGCATCGTTGCTTGTTTCTAAGAGAGTACACGACATGCACGTGAAGAATCTTTCGAGTCACCGACACTAGAAACGACAAGTACCTCTCCCCCAACAGATTTTAATCAAATTTAATACCATCTGGACGTCAAAGAGAAACGGACCTCTGATTGTCGTTTAAGCAGTTTCCGACATCCGGTTGACTAACTATTGCTTAGTTACAGTACTACAGTTCACGTGCCGTATCTCTGAAGCATGTGTGTGTCAGACACGAAGGTGTTTCTAATTCTACCATTTCTCTTACAAACACAACTAGGGAAGTATAGATTTATTCACAAGCTAGTTTAGTCGGGTTTTACTAATCAAATGGTTATATATTGTACACTTGCAGTGGCGTGGCCCGGCATGGCCAGGTGGTTAAGGCGTTCGACTCGTAATCTTAGGGTCGTGGGTTCGAATCTCCCCGTCGCATTAAACATGCTCGCCTTTTCTGCCGTAGGGGCCTTAGAATGTTGCGGTTACTTCCACTATTCGTTGGTAAAAGAGTAACCTAAGAGTTGGCGGTGGGTGGTGATGACTATCTGCCTTCCCTCTAGTCTTACACTGCTAAATTAGGGATGGCTAGCGCAGGTAGCCCTTGAGTAGCTTTGCGCGAAATTCAAAAACAAACAATCATTTCGGGGAAAGCGAGCCCTGGAATGTAGCATTGTTAAGTTCGCTAACCCATCGAAGGACTGGACTTTGGTACTACAAAGATTTATATATGTCTAAGATACGTTACATACATATATATATTGTTTTAATAACAATATTTATCATCTGCATGGGTGGTGTATTAACATAACCTATCTTCCCAGGACACATATGAACATGTCTTTCTATAGTTTAGCATAACAATGACAAGAGTTTAATATCAAATAGTGACACAACAGTTATAAAAGTATGTGTCGTTTGACAAGTTAGCAGCTCTAACAAACGTAGATAAGGCTCTGTCTTCTAGGTGTTCTCGTGTAATCTGAGACTGTTGTCAAACAAGATGACACGAACAGAGGTAGAATTTGATGGAACTAAGGAGGTCCTCTTACTGTCGCTTAAAGTTTTTTAAAGGAAATTTTGTGGCTGAGATGATGTTTTTGTGCTGGACTGTAATTCAGCCATTCAACACGTGCAGAGAATCCATTTATTTTAAGGTTCTTTCATTTTTACTAAGTTCATAGATTGTTGCCATTCAACACGTGCAGAGAATCCATTTATTTTAAAGTTCTTTCATTTTTACTAAGTTCCTAGATTGTTGCCATTCAACACGTGCAGAGAATCCATTTATTTTAAAGTTCTTTCATTTTTACTAAGTTCCTAGATTGTTGCCATTCAACACGTGCAGAGAATCCATTTATTTTAAGGTTCTTTCATTTTTACTAAGTTCCTAGATTGTTGCCATTCAACACGTGCAGTGAAACCATTTATTTTAAGGTTCTTACATTTTTACTAAGTTCCTAGATTGTTGCCATCCAACACGTGCAGTGAACCCATTTATTTTAAAGTTCTTACATTTTACTAAGTTCCTAGATTGTTGCCATTCAACACGTGCAGTGAACCCATTTATTTTAAAGTTCTTACATTTTACTAAGTTCCTAGATTGTTGCCATTCAACACGTGCAGAGAATCCATTTATTTTAAGGTTCTTTCATTTTACTAAGTTCCTAGATTGTTGCCATTCAACACGTGCAGTGAATCCATTTATTTTAAAGTTCTTACATTTTACTAAGTTCCTAGATTGTTGCCATTCAACACGTGCAGTGAACCCATTTATTTTAAAGTTCTTACATTTTACTAAGTTCCTAGATTGTTGCCATTCAACACGTGCAGTGAATCCATTTATTTTAAGGTTCTTACATTTTACTAAGTTCCTAGATTGTTGCCATTCAACACGTGCAGTGAACCCATTTATTTTAAAGTTCTTACATTTTACTAAGTTCCTAGATTGTTGCCATTCAACACGTGCAGTGAACCCATTTATTTTAAAGTTCTTACATTTTTACTAAGTTCCTAGATTGTTGCCATTCAACACGTGCAGTGAATCCATTTATTTTAAAGTTCTTACATTTTTACTAAGTTCCTAGATTGTTGCCATTCAACACGTGCAGTGAATCCATTTATTTTAAAGTTCTTACATTTTACTAAGTTCCTAGATTGTTGCCATTCAACACGTGCAGTGAACCCATTTATTTTAAGGTTCTTACATTTTACTATGTTCCTAGATTGTTGCCATTCAACACGTGCAGTGAACCCATTTATTTTAAGGTTCTTACATTTTTACTAAGTTCCTAGATTGTTGCCATTCAACACGTGCAGTGAACCCATTTATTTTAAGGTTCTTACATTTTATTAAGTTCCTAGATTGTTGCCATTCAACACGTGCAGTGAACCCATTTATTTTAAAGTTCTTACATTTTACTAAGTTCCTAGATTGTTGCCATTCAACACGTGCAGTGAACCCATTTATTTTAAAGTTCTTACATTTTACTAAGTTCCTAGATTGTTGCCATTCAACACGTGCAGTGAACCCATTTATTTTAAAGTTCTTACATTTTACTAAGTTCCTAGATTGTTGCCATTCAACACGTGCAGTGAATCCATTTATTTTAAAGTTCTTACATTTTTACTAAGTTCCTAGATTGTTGCCATTCAACACGTGCAGTGAACCCATTTATTTTAAGGTTCTTACATTTTTACTAAGTTCCTAGATTGTTGCCATTCAACACGTGCAGTGAATCCATTTATTTTAAAGTTCTTACATTTTTACTAAGTTCCTAGATTGTTGCCATTCAACACGTGCAGTGAACCCATTTATTTTAAGGTTCTTACATTTTTATTGAGTTCCTAGATTGTTGCCATTCAACACGTGCAGTGAACCCATTTATTTTAAAGTTCTTACATTTTTACTAAGTTCCTAGATTGTTGCCATTCAACACGTGCAGTGAACCCATTTATTTTAATGTTCTTACATTTTTACTAAGTTCCTAGATTGTTGCCATTCAACTATTCCTTTTTTCTATCGTATTGTTCATTATGAAATAATTTCTTATTTTATAAAAACTTCCACAGTTTCCACCCTGTTATTGAATACAGAAAGCTATAATGATTGCAGTGATGAAACATTTTTGTCTTATTAACAACTTACACATTACAAATGAACTGAGAAAATATTTTTTTCTTGCTTCTTTATCCAAATATATTTATTAGATACCAACAGATGGCGACACCATTATGAAAACTATTTCATCGGCTGACAAATAATTGGTTCGATATTTAAAAACAGGAAACTATTTTGGGAGTCTAAATCATCGGAGCTAAACAAGAGTAGATCAGAAATGTTTTTAAAAATATTATTCATGTAGTTATGATAGTCTAGACACAGTTTAGTCTACCAAGGCCGTTCAAAAACTATATATACTTTGCAGTTTAAAAAGAAATCTTATTTGATTTTCTATTGTTTATAGCAACCAGTTGCTTCTTCAATTCAGAAGCTTATGCCGCAGAGAATTTTTTTTAGAAAATTAACTATAGTGTTAATTGTTACCAGTTTAGGATGGAAAAGCTTTAGAAACCTATTTCTAAGTTATATTGTAAACTTCTGTTTGTTTACAGCAATAACAAAGATTAAAGTTTATCTCGTTAGTTGGTTCTTATCTGAAATAAACAAAGCATTAAATAACTTATTGGTTAACTAAGTGTCTTTCTGCCTGCTAAAATTGCGCAAGTAGTATTGGATAACATACACATACACATGACATAAAACTTCAACAAAATAACGCGTAATGGGCGGGATCAAAATGTATTTAGCAAATCAGAGGATACGAAGGCGGAGACTTCGGTAATAAAACCATAATAAACTTAATTTGTTGATAAAGGCGTGTTGTTAGGTCTAAAGTGTACCTGCTTTAACCTAGCTCTGCTATATAACCAATCAATTCCTTTCTCTTCCGCGACAAAAACGTGTTTCTTTAAGTAAATAAGAATTTTGGACTTTTGAGAGGCCAGTGTGTCTAGATGTAAAATAAAACATTATACGATTAAATGATACGTCACAAAACCATATATGGTACTGATGCCGGCTTCAAATCATTTACTAAGCATTGCTAGCCCAAACCCATTAGACCTCTTGCGTCTCTTTATCAGCCTGCATATGTTATTAACTTAGAGTTGTTTCATTGTAAGATGAATAACTTGTTTTGATTGAATTATAGGCACACAATATTAACTGCTCGTCTCGGGAAATGTACTATTGTTTTTAACAGCACTGACCTTAAACTTGACATCCACAAGACAATTCAAAATCCACACACTTTTTAAACAGCAGGAAATCTTCAGAAAACACAACGAACCTTTTAACACGGCGAAAATAAAAACAACAACAAATGAAACAAACTCGCACATTCCAACATTCATAGGAGAACCAAATCTTCGGTCCCTGTTTAGGGCGTTTGACTCACAATCTGAGGGTCCCGGGTTCGAATCCTCGTCACACCAAACATGCTTTTCCTTTCAATCGCGGGGGTGTTATAATTTTAAGGCTCGGCATGACCAGGTGATTAAGGCGCTCGACTCGTAATCTGAGGGTTGCGGGTTCGAATCCCCGTCACACCAAACATGTACTCCTTTCAGCCGTAGGAGCGTTCTAACGTTAGGTTAATCCCATTATTCGTTGGTTAAAAAGTAGCCCAAGAGTTGGCGGTGGGTGGTGATGACTAGCTGCATTCCTGTAGTCTTATAACTAATAAGTTAGGGACGGCTAGCGCAGATAACCCTCGTGTAATTTTGCACGAAATTCAAAACAAACAAACAAAGATGTTTAAAACAAGTACTTCAGAATGAAAACATCCTATAAAACAGATAAGAAAACGAGGGTTAGAAATATAGATATCCAACACTGAAAGCTGTCTAGAAACGTCATGAAATTAAAAAGCAAGGAAGTCTGTAAGGAAAGTCAGGAATATATATATAGAAAACAGTATCTGTAGATTTGTAATATATATATATAGAAAACAGTATCTGTAGATTTGTAATATATATATAGAAAACAGTATCTGTAGATTTGTAATATATATATAGAAAACAGTATCTGTAGATTTGAAATATATATATACAAAACAATATCTGTAGATTTGAAATATATATATACAAAACAGTATCTGTAGATTTGAAATATATATATACAAAACAGTATCTGTAGATTTGAAATATGTATATACAAAACAGCATCTGTAGATTTGAAATATGTATATACAAAACAGTATCTGTAGATTTGAAATATATCTATACAAAACAGTATCTGTAGATTTGTAATATATATACACAAAACATTATCTGTAGATTTGAAATATATATACACAAAACATTATCTGTAGATTTGAAATATATATATACAAAACAGTGTCTGTAGATTTGAAATATATATATACAAAACAGTATCTGTAGATTTGTAATATATATACACAAAACATTATGTGTAGATTTGAAATATATATATAGAAAACAGTATCTGTAGATTTGAAATATATATATACAAAACATTATCTGTAGATTTGAAATATATGTATACAAAACATTATCTGTAGATTTGAAATATATATATACAAAACAGTATCTGTAGATTTGAAATATATATATATATAAAACAGTATATGTAGATTTGAAATATATATACACAAAACAGTATCTGTAGATTTGAAATATTTATATACAAAACAGTATCTGTAGATTTGAAATATATATATACAAAACAGTATCTGTAGATTTGTAATATGTATATACAAAACAGTATCTGTAGATTTGAAATATATATATACAAAACATTATCTGTAGATTTCAAATATATATATACAAAACATTATCTGTAGATTTGAAATATTTATATACAAAACAGTATCTGTAGATTTGAAATATATATATACAAAACAGTATCTGTAGATTTGAAATATATATATACAAAATAGTATCTGTAGATCTGAAATATGTATATACAAAACAGTATCTGTAGGTTTGAAATATGTATATACAAAACAGTATCTGTAGATTTGTAATATATATACACAAAACATTATCTGTAGATTTGAAATATATATACACAAAACATTGTCTGTAGATTTGAAATATATATATACAAAACAGTGTCTGTAGATTTGAAATATATATATACAAAACAGTATCTGTAGATTTGTAATATATATACACAAAACATTATCTGTAGATTTGAAATATATATGTAGAAAACAGTATCTGTAGATTTGAAATATATATATAGAAAACATTGTCTGTAGATTTGAAATATATATATACAAAACATTATCTGTAGATTTGAAATATATATATACAAAACAGTATCTGTACATTTGAAATATATATATACAAAACAGTATCTGTAGATTTGAAATAGGTATATACAAAACAGTATCTGTAGATTTGAAATATGTATATACAAAACAGTATCTGTAGATGTGAAATATATATATATACAAAACAGTATCTGTAGATTTGTAATATGTATATACAAAACAGTATCTGTAGATTTGAAATATATATATACAAAACAGTATCTGTAGATTTGAAATATGTATATACAAAACATTATCTGTAGATTTGAAATATGTATACACAAAACAGTATCTGTAGATTTGAAATATATATATACAAAACAGTATCTGTAGATTTCAAATATGTATATACAAAACAGTATCTCTAGATTTTAAATATGTATATACAAAAGAGTATCTGTAGATTTGTAATATGTATATACAAAACAGTATCTGTAGATTTGAAATATGTATATACAAAACATTATCTGTAGATTTCAAATATGTATATACAAAACAGTATCTATAGATTTGTAATATGTATATACAAAACATTATCTGTAGATTTGTAATATGTATATACAAAACATTATCTGTAGATTTGAAATATGTATATACAAAACATTATCTGTAGATTTGAAATATATATATACAAAACAATATCTGTAGATTTGAAATATATATATACAAAACAGTGTCTGTAGATTTGAAATATGTATATACAAAACAGTATCTGTAGATTTGAAATATGTATATACAAAACATTATCTGTAGATTTGAAATATGTATATACAAAACAGTATCTGTAGATTTGAAATATGTATATACAAAACAGTATCTGTAGATTTGTAATATATATACACAAAACAGTATCTGTAGATTTGAAATATATATATATAAAACAGTATCTGTAGATTTGTAATATCTATATACAAAACAGTATCTGTAGATTTGAAATATGTATATACAAAACATTATCTGTAGATTTGAAATATGTATACACAAAACAGTATCTGTAGATTTGAAATATATATATACAAAACAGTATCTGTAGATTTCAAATATGTATATACAAAACAGTATCTCTAGATTTTAAATATGTATATACAAAAGAGTATCTGTAGATTTCAAATACATATATACAAAACAGTATCTGTAGATTTGTAATATGTATATACAAAACATTATCTGTAGATTTGAAATATGTATATACAAAACATTATCTGTAGATTTCAAATATGTATATACAAAACAGTATCTATAGATTTGAAATATATATATACAAAACAGTATCTGTAGATTTGTAATATGTATATACAAAACATTATCTGTAGATTTGAAATATGTATATACAAAACATTATCTGTAGATTTGAAATATATATATACAAAACAATATCTGTAGATTTGAAATATATATATACAAAACAGTATCTGTAGATTTGAAATATATATATACAAAACAGTGTCTGTAGATTTGAAATATGTATATACAAAACAGTATCTGTAGATTTGAAATATGTATATACAAAACATTATCTGTAGATTTGAAATATGTGTATACAAAACAGTATCTATAGATTTGAAATATGTATATACAAAACAGTATCTGTAGATTTGAAATATATATACACAAAACAGTATCTGTAGATTTGTAATATATATACACAAAACAGTATCTTGAGATTTGAAATATATATATATAAAACAGTATCTGTAGATTTCAAATATGTATATACAAAACAGTATCTCTAGATTTTAAATATGTATATACAAAAGAGTATCTGTAGATTTCAAATATATATATACAAAACAGTATCTGTAGATTTGTAATATGTATATACAAAACATTATCTGTAGATTTGAAATATGTATATACAAAACATTATCTGTAGATTTCAAATATGTATATACAAAACAGTATCTATAGATTTGAAATATATATATACAAAACAGTATCTGTAGATTTGTAATATGTATATACAAAACATTATCTGTAGATTTGAAATATGTATATACAAAACATTATCTGTAGATTTGAAATATATATATACAAAACAATATCTGTAGATTTGAAATATATATATACAAAACAGTATCTGTAGATTTGAAATATATATATACAAAACAGTGTCTGTAGATTTGAAATATGTATATACAAAACAGTATCTGTAGATTTGAAATATGTATATACAAAACATTATCTGTAGATTTGAAATATGTATATACAAAACAGTATCTGTAGATTTGAAATATATATATACAAAACAGTATCTGTAGATTTGTAATATATATACACAAAACAGTATCTGTAGATTTGTAATATATATACACAAAACAGTATCTGTAGATTTGAAATATATATAGATAAAACAATATTTGTAGATTTGAAATATGTATATACAAAACAGTAACTTACTACCTTACACTTTCCTGAATTACAAAACCTACTTACTACCTTACACTTTCCTGAATTACAAAACCTACTTACCACCTTACACTTTCCTGAATTACAAAACCTACTTACTACCTTACACTTTCCTTAATTACAAAACCTACTTAGTACCTTACACTTTCCTGAATTACAAAACCTACTTACCACCTTACACTTTCCTGAATTACAAAACGTACTTACTATCTTACACTTTCCTGAATTACAAAACCTACTTACCACCTTACACTTTCCTGAATTACAAAACCTACTTACTACCTTACACTTTCCTGAATTACAAAACCTACTTATCACCTTACACTTTCCTGAATTACAAAACCTACTTACTACCTTACACTTTCCTGAATTACAAAACCTACTTACTACCTTACACTTTCCTGAATTACAAAACCTACTTACCACCTTACACTTTCCTGAATTACAAAACCTACTTACTACCTTACACTTTCCTGAATTACAAAACCTACTTACCAGCTTACACTTTCCTGAATTACAAAACCTACTTACTACCTTTACACTTTCAATTACAAAACCTACTTACTACCTTACACTTTCCTGATTACAAAACCTACCTTACACTTTCCTCATCATTACAAAACCTACTTACCACCTTACACTTTCCTGGATTACAAAACCTGCTTACTACCTACTTTCCTGAATTACAAAACCTACTTACCACCTTACACTTTCCTGAATTACAAAACCTACTTACTACCTTACACTTTCCTGAATTACAAAACCTACTTACCACCTTACACTTTCCTGAATTACAAAACCTACTTACCACCTTACACTTTCCTGGATTACAAAACCTACTTACTACCTTACACTTTCTGAATTACAAAACCTGCTTACTACTGCTTTCTGATTACAAAACCTGCTTACTACCTTACACTTTCCTGAATTACAAAACCTGCTTACTACCTTACACTCTTCCTGAATTACAAAACCTACTTACCACCTTACACTTTCCTGAATTACAAAACCTACTTACTACCTTACACTTTCTGAATTACAAAACCTACTTACTACCTTACACTTTCTGGAATTACAAAACCTACTTACTGCCTTACACTTTCCTGAATTACAAAAAACCTACTTACTACCTTACACTTTCCTGAATTACAAAACCTAATTACTACCTTACACTTTCCTGAATTACAAAACCTACTTACTACCTTACACTTTCCTGAATTACAAAACCTACTTACTACCTTCCACTTTCCTGAATTACAAAACGTACTTACCAGCTTACACTTTCCTGAATTACAAAACCTACTTACCAGCTTACACTTTCCTGAAGTGAAAATAGCTCTACATTGATACGTTTGTTTTTCATTGGGTATTTTTAAATGTTATAAAAGCTGTGACACAAATGTTATAGACATATGCATGTTTTATGGACTGTTTGCAAGGCTACTTCATCATTTTACTTATGACGAGAAAGCTTTTCTTCTAAATCCGTACATTCAAAAGCCAGGAAAACTTGTGATTATTACATACAACGCTGCTGCTACATAACCAAATAATAGATGAATATCCTTAGTTTGGTTTTTTTAAAGCTATTACACCTTGATAAATCCTTACATCTTAGCGTAGTAGTTAATTATAACACGGAAAAAGAACAAAATACATACGAAAACAAAAGATTTCGGAATATTGGTTTTTTTTTCATTTTTTCCCGTATTTACGTATTATTCGCTTCCTCTTGCTGTTTAATAAAATACATTAGTTCAACCTGGAGATTTTCAAACGGCACAATACTTTATTGCAATTTTCTCCATCATTGCGCAGTATAACTTCATTATACTGGTGACTGTTGCTAGGAGACAGGACCGTTGTATCTCAAAGTACAGGGGGATCAGTGAATGCTTGATAGCTCCTACATATTCAAGTCCTCTGCTCTCCACAGTAATAATATTCATAGGTACAAGAGTACCCTAGAGCCAGGTCTCTCTCATACTATCATCTTCATTCGCGCGGTACTCACGGGGTTTGAAAACAAGCCTTAGGATTTATAATTTCTACTAGTAAATATATAGAGATACATATATGTATATATGATGCCGAAAAGACAGAAACATCAAAGCAGTGACAAAATAATAGAAATAACAACTTGAGGCATAAGCTTAAAGATAAGTGAAGTGTTTTCAGAGACCAAACTAATATAGTGACATTAGGTAGTATTGAATAAAGAATCCAATAATTAAACCATCACAACTGATTACACGTTTGATACGTACGAATCGGAGAACAATGGCAAATAACTTCATTCCAATTCAAGAATACTTCTAAAAAATGAGACATGTTTAAATAGTGTACAACAATCCGTGTTTGTGTTATCAAACATTTCTGAAGGAACCCCCCGTCTGTGTTTTAACTAATGAAGCTGTCGCTCCTCGTGAAACTGAAATTATAGTTTGAGAAAAAACAAACATAACAACAACAACTGACAAAGAAGAGTCTAAAAGACAGGATTTCGTCTCCTTCGCAGGAGTCGCTTTACCCAAGGCACGACTTTAAGACATGTCTCCCTTGCTTTGAGGCGGCAACAAATATGAAGTCCTCGGTAAAAGAACCGCTGTGCTTTTTACAAAATCTCTCTTATTCCAGAACTTAGTTTGCAGTTGAAGTTTTTTAGACGATGTGATCCCTACCTATCGTCAGCTGCTAATTACAATAACAATCTGCGGTTCTATCAGTCTGTAAAGTTTAGTGAATTTCGCCGGCGTCGTCAATAGGCACGAGCGAGAACGGCTAGTCTCGGATAAGAAACGCCAGTAAGTCATGCGAATATTCTGTGTACCACGCGGTCGCTTCGGCCGACTGTCGTCTCCACCAAGCAGCCGAGTTTGGAATGTGGTCGAACGACAGTAATGCATACGAAAGCGAGCACGCGTTAGTGATATATCATAACATGCATTGTTTTCTATCGGGTAAGATAGATTTATAATGTGCACAACAAATAGGTTTCACTGTTCTTAGCTTACGTACATAGAAATATTTCATTGTTTTAGTTATGTTATGCTGTTGTTCGTATTTTCATTAAAATTCATATCCAATTAGTTATTCGGCTCTTTTTCATGGATACAATATAGAAATATAAAAACACATCCAAATATAACTACAAAACATGCTTCCATTGACAAGCGTGTAGTAGAAACACATGTTTTCACACATAGGCTGACTGAAGCTACTTAAAAGAAAACAATAAACATTCACCACAAAACGTTTCTCTTGACTGAGTTTTGTTGTTGTTTGTTTCCAGTAGCAACAAATACCAAAATTATAAGGCGTAGCCTAGAGAGAGTATACCGAGCTGCGAATCAGATAAATTACGATTCGCGGCCTATTGCAACACACACAAAGAACACTCAACACCCTGGGTTTCACAAACGTTTTACGCTAGACAGTATTAGGTTAAATGACATATTAAGCATAATGTTAGGACAGCAACGTTGAAATTGTTTGTAATTTAGTGGCAGATACAGAAAACACGTGGTTAGTCATACACCGTGTTTATTATCAAACCTAACAACTGTGTAGTTGTTTGTAATTTAGTGGCAAATACAGAAAACACATGGTTAGTCATACACCGTGTTTATTATCAAACCTAACAACTGTGTAGTTGTTTGTAATTTAGTGGCAAATACAGAAAACACATGGTTAGTCATACACCGTGTTTATTATCAAACCTAACAACTATGTAGTTGTTTGTGATTTAGTGGCAAATACAGAAAACACATGGTTAGTCATACACCGTGTTTATTATCAAACCTAACAACTGTGTAGTTGTTTGTAATTTAGTGGCAAATACAGAAAACACATGGTTAGTCATACACCGTGTTCATTATCAAACCTAACAACTGTGTAGTTGTTTGTAATTTAGTGGCAGATACAGAAAACACGTGGTTAGTCATACACCGTGTTTATTATCAAACCTAACAACTATGTAGTTGTTTGTAATTTAGTGGCAGATACAGAAAACACGTGGTTAGTCATACACCGTGTTTATTATCAAACCTAACAACTATGTACTTGCATGAAATTCTGTACCGTTTACGGAATTAAAACGCAAAAATTCGGGGTTCGATTCCCGCGGTGAACACAGTAGATAGATAGCCTAAGGGTGCTTTGTTTATAATACAAATAAGTACCGCCTTCCATCTGGTAAATAGTGTGTATATTTTCTTATAGAGAAGCCACATTGGGCTTTCTGCTGAGTCCACCGAGGGGAATAGAACCCCTGATTTTAGTGTTGTAAATCCGAAGACTTGCCGCTGTGCCAGCGGTGGACGTAGACAATTCATCATTACATATGACTATAGCTCAACTCTGACCTTGTCCTTTGACCCATCTGTCACATCAGATTGAAAGTACTTAATACCTAAATAATTTTTAAAACATATTAGTCAAACTCAACAAATGTTACTCTAAACAACAGTACTGTGAACAAAACCTGGAAGATTTAAACTGTTTTTAAATATAATTGGTGGATAGCGTCATCTAACGAGTGGATACTCCAATAAACACACAAGACTGAAATAGAACACTGGGAAGGTGTAAGGTACTAAGTAGGTTATGTAATTCGGGATAGTGTAAGGTACTAAGTAGGTTTTCTAATTCAGGAAAGTGTAAAGTAGTAAGTAGGTTTTGTAATTCAGGAAGGTGTAAAGTAGTAAGTAGGTTTTGTAATTCAGGAAAGTGTAAAGTAGTAAGTAGGTTTTGTAATTCAGGAAAGTGTAAGGTAGTAAGTAGGTTTTGTAATTCAGGAAAATGTAAGCTGGTAAGCAGGTTTTGTAATTCAGGAAAGTGTAAAAGAGTAAGTACGTTTTGCAATTCAGGAAAGTGTAAGGTAGTAAGTAGGTTTTGTAATCCAGAAAAGTGTAAGGTAGTAAGCAGGTTTTTGTAATCCAGGAAGAGTGTAAAGTAAGCACGTTTTATAATCCAGGAAAGTGTAAGGTAGTAAGTAGGTTTTGTAATTCAGGAAAGTGTAAGGCAGTAAGCAGGTTTTGTAATCCAGGAAAGTGTTAACTGGTAAGTAGGTTTTGTAATCCAGGAAAGTGTAAGCTGGTAAGCACGTTTTGTAATCCAGGAAAGTGTAAAGTAGTAAGCACGTTTTATAATCCAGGAAAGTGTAAGGTAGTAAGTAGGTTTTGTAATCCAGGAAGCGTGTAAGGTAGTAAGTATGTTTTTGTAATCCAGACAAGTGTAAGGTAGTAAGTAGGTTTTGTAATCCAGGAAAGTGTAAAGTAGTAAGTAGGTTTTTGTAATCCAGAAACGTGTAAGGTAGTAAGCAGGTTTTGTAATCCAGGAAAGTGTAAGGCACCAAGTAGGTTTTGTAATCCAGGAAAGTGTAAGGCACCAAGTAGGTTTTCTATCCAGGAAAGTGTAAGGCACCAAGTAGGTCTTCTAATCCAGGAGCGTAAAGGCACTAAGTAGGTTTTGTAATCCAGGAAAGTGTAAGGCACCAAGTAGGTTTTCTAATCCAGGAAAGTGTAAAGTAGTAAGTAGGTTTTTGTAATCCAGGAAAGTGTAAAGTAGTAAGTAGGTTTTGTAATCCAGAAAGTGTAAAGTAGTAAGTAGGTTTTGTAATCCAGGAAGGTGTAAGGTACTAAGTAGGTTTTGTAATCCAGGAAAGTGTAAAGTAGTAAGTAGGTTTTGTAATCCAGGAAAGTGTAAGGTAGTAAGTAGGTTTTGTAATCCAGGAAAGTGTAAGGTGGTAAGCAGGTTTTGTAATCCAGGAAAGTGTAAAGAGTAAGTACTGTTTTTATAATCCAGGAGCGTAAGGTAGTAAGTTTTGTAATCCAGGAAAGTGTAAGGTAGTAAGTAGGTTTTGTAATTCAGGAAAGTGTAAAGTAGTAAGTAGGTTTTGTAATTCAGGAAAGTGTAAGGTAGTAAGTAGGTTTTGTAATTCAGGAAAGTGTAAGGTAGTAAGTAGGTTTTGTAATTCAGGAAAGTGTAAGCTGGTAAGTAGGTTTTGTAATTCAGGAAAGTGTAAGGTAGTAAGTAGGTTTTGTAATTCAGGAAAGTGTAAAGTAGTAAGTACGTTTTGCAATTCAGGAAAGTGTAAGGTAGTAAGTAGGTTTTGTAATTCAGGAAAGTGTAAGGTAGTAAGTAGGTTTTGTAATTCAGACAAGTGTAAGGTAGTAAGTAGGTTTTGTAATTCAGGAAAGTGTAAAGTAGTAAGTAGGTTTTGTAATTCAGAAACGTGTAAGGTAGTAAGCAGGTTTTGTAATTCAGGAAAGTGTAAGGTACTAAGTAGGTTTTGTAATTCAGGAAAGTGTAAGGTACTAAGTAGGTTTTCTAATTCAGGAAAGTGTAAGGTACTAAGTAGGTTTTGTAATTCAGGAAAGTGTAAGGTACTAAGTAGGTTTTGTAATTCAGGAAAGTGTAAGGTACTAAGTAGGTTTTCTAATTCAGGAAAGTGTAAAGTAGTAAGTAGGTTTTGTAATTCAGGAAAGTGTAAAGTAGTAAGTAGGTTTTGTAATTCAGAAAAGTGTAAAGTAGTAAGTAGGTTTTGTAATTCAGGAAGGTGTAAGGTACTAAGTAGGTTTTGTAATTCGGGATATTGTAAGGTACTAAGTAGGTTTTCTAATTCAGGAAAGTGTAAAGTAGTAAGTAGGTTTTCTAATTCAGGAAGGTGTAAAGTAGTAACTAGGTTTTGTAATTCAGGAAAGTGTAAGATAGTAAGTAGGTTTTGTAATTCAGGAATGTGTAAGATAGTAAGAAGGTTTTGTAATTCAGGAAAGTGTAAGGTACTAAGTAGGTTTTGTAAGATAAATCGAAACGTCTTTTTATATACAACATGTAATGGCTGAACCTTCTCTAAATTCAAATAGTTATCACATGACTTTATTTGATATAGAACCTATATAGTTTCTCATCAGAAATAAGGACTGAAAGTTAAAAATAGTTTTTATCAGTTATACTATTTTTTTAACCAGTAAATTACCATTGTGAGTTGATTCTATTTTCGTACTAGTTACATATTTTATCACGAAATTAATTTTATCTTCGAACCAGATACATATTTACTAGTAAATTATAACTGTGAGTTAATTCTATTTTCGGACGAGATACATATTTTACTAGTAAATTATAACTGTGAGTTAATTCTATTTTCGAACCAGATACATATTTTAATAGTAAATTATAACTGTGAGTTAATTCTATCTTCGAACCAGATACATATTTTACTAGTAAATTACAACTGTAAGTTAATTCTATTTTCGAACCAGATACATATTTTAATAGTAAATTATAACTGTAAGTTAATTCTATCTTCGATCCAGATACATATTTTACTAGTAAATTACAACTGTAAGTTAATTCTACCTTCGAACCAGATACATATTTTAATAGTAAATTACAACTGTAAGTTAATTCTATCTTCGAACCAGATACATATTTTAATAGTAAATTATAACTGTGAGTTAATTCTATCTTCGATCCAGATACATATTTTACTAGTAAATTACAACTGTAAGTTAATTCTATCTTCGAACCAGATACATATTTTAATAGTAAATTATAACTGTGAGTTAATTCTATCTTCGATCAAGATACATATTTTAATATTAAATTATAACTGAAAGTTAATTCTATCTTCGATCCAGATACATATTTTACTAGTAAATTACAACTGTAAGTTAATTCTATCTTCGAACCAGATACATATTTTAATAGTAAATTACAACTGTAAGTTAATTCTATTTTCGAACCAGATACATATTTTACTAGTAAATTATAACTGTGAGTTAATTCTATCTTCGATCCAGATACATATTTTAATAGTAAATTATAACTGAGTTAATTCTATCTTCGATCCTGATACATATTTTACTAGTAAATTACAACTGTAAGTTAATTCTATCTTCGAACCAGATACATATTTTAATAGTAAATTATAACTGTGAGTTAATTCTATCTTCGATCAAGATACATATTTTAATATTAAATTATAACTGAAAGTTAATTCTATCTTCGATCCAGATACATATTTTACTAGTAAATTACAACTGTAAGTTAATTCTATCTTCGAACCAGATACATATTTTAATAGTAAATTACAACTGTAAGTTAATTCTATTTTCGAACCAGATACATATTTTAAGAGTAAATTATAACTGTGAGTTAATTCTATCTTCGATCCAGATACATATTTTACTAGTAAATTATACTGGGAGTTAATTATATCTTCGAACCAGATACATATTTTACAAGTAAATTATAACTGTGAGTTAATTCTATCTTCGAACCAGATACATATTTTAATAGTAAATTATAACTGTGAGTTAATTCTATCTTCGATCCAGATACATATATATTTTAATAGTAAATTATAACTGTGAGTTGATTCTATCATCGATCCAGATACATATTTTGATAGTAAATTATACCTGTGAGTTATAATTTATCTATTTGTTTAACAAATATCATAATCTTAAATCTTGCAGTCTTAAATAACAGATGAGAAATTATATAGAAAATGACCAATTATGAGTAACTGAAATCCTCATTAATACATTTGTATGAAAATTATAATAAGATACGTGTTTGTAACTGTGAATTAAGATGATATATGTATATATTCTCAATACATTTCGAACCCTATCAGGAACAATTATTTCTGTATTGTATCATTTACGTAGAATCTTAAAATGTAAGAAATAATTCTCTTTTAATACACTGTAAATTATTCGGTATTGAAACTGGTGAATCAAGACACTGAACTAAAGATCTAAGGTATTCGGTATTAAAACTGGTGAATCAAGACACTGTACTAAAGATCTAAGGTATTCGGTATTAAAACTGTTGAATCAAGACACTGTACTAAAGATCTAAAGTATTCGGTATTAGAACTGGTTAATCAAGACACTGTACTAAAGATCTAAGGTATTCGGTATTAAAACTGGTTAATGAAGACACTGTACTAAAGATCTAAGGTATTCGGTATTAAAACTGGTGAATCAAGACACTGTACTAAAGATCTAAGGTATTCGGTATTAAAACTGGTGAATCAAGACACTGTACCAAAGATCTAAGGTATTCGGTATTAAAACTGGTGAATCTAGACACTGTACTAAAGATCTAAGGTATTCGGTATTAAAACTGGTGAATCTAGACACTGTACTAAAGATCTAAGTTATTTGGTATTAAAACTGGTGAATCAAGACACTGAACTAAAGATCTAAGGTATTCGGTATTAGAACTGGTGAATCAAGACACTGTACTAAAGATCTAAGGTATTCGGTATTAAAACTGGTGAATCAAGACACTGTACTAAAGATCTAAGGTATTCGGTATTAAAACTGGTGAATCAAGACACTGTACTAAAGATCTAAGGTATTCGGTATTAAAACTGGTGAATCAAGACACTGTACTAATGATCTAAGGTATTCGGTATTAAAACTGGTGAATAAAGACACTGTACCAAAGATCTAAGGTATTCGGTATTAAAACTGGTTAATGAAGGAACTGTACTAAAGATCTAAGGTATTCGGTATTAAAACTGTGAATCAAGACACTGAACTAAAGATCTAATGTATTCGGTGTTAAAACTGGTGAATCAAGACACTGTACTAAAGATCTAAGGTATTCGGTATTAAAACTGGTGAATAAAGACACTGTACTAAATATCTAAGGTATTCGGTATTAAAACTGGTTAATGAAGACACTGTACTAAAGATCTAAGGTATTCGGTATTAAAACTGTGAATCAAGACACTGAACTAAAGATCTAAGGTATTCGGTATTAAAACTGGTGAATCAAGACACTGTACTAAAGATCTAAGGTATTCGGTATTAAAACTGGTGAATCAAGACACTGTACTAATGATCTAAGGTATTCGGTATTAAAACTGGTGAATCAAGACACTGTACCAAAGATCTAAGGTATTCGGTATTAAAACTGGTTAATCAAGACACTGTACTAAAGATCTAAGGTATTCGGTATTAAAACTGTGAATCAAGACACTGAACTAAAGATCTAAGGTATTCGGTATTAAAACTGGTGAATCAAGACACTGTACTAAAGATCTAAGGTATTCGGTATTAAAACTGGTGAATCAAGACACTGTACTAAAGATCTAAGGTATTCGGTATTAAAACTGGTGAATCAAGACACTGTACTAAAGATCTAAGGTATTCGGTATTAAAACTGTGAATCAAGACACTGAACTAAAGATCTAAGGTATTCGGTATTAAAACTGGTGAATCAAGACACTGAACTAAAGATCTAAGGCATTCGGTATTAAAACTGGTGAATCAAGACACTGTACTAATGATCTAAGGTATTCGGTATTAGAAGTGGTTAATCAAGACACTGTACTAAAGATCTAAGGTATTCGGTATTAGAACTGGTGAATCAAGACACTGTACTAAAGATCTAAGGTATTCGGTATTAAAACTGGTGAATCAAGACACTGTACTAAAGATCTAAGGTATTCGGTATTAAAACTGGTTAATGAAGACACTGAACTAAAGATCTAAGGTATTCGGTATTAAAACTGGTGAATCAAGACACTGTACTAAAGATCTAAGGTATTCCGTATTAGAACTGGTTAATCAAGACACTGTACTAAAGATCTAAGGTATTCGGTATTAAAACTGGTGAATCAAGACACTGTACTAAAGATCTAAGGTATTCGGTATTAAAACTGGTGAATCAAGACACTGAACTAAAGATCTAAGGCATTCGGTATTAAAACTGGTGAATCAAGACACTGAACTAAAGATCTAAGGTATTCGGTATTAAAACTGGTGAATCAAGACACTGAACTAAAGATCTAAGGTATTCGGTATTAAAACTGGTGAATCAAGACACTGTACTAAAGATCTAAGGTATTCGGTATTAGAACTGGTTAATCAAGACACTGTACTAAAGATCTAAGGTATTTGGTATTAAAACTGGTGAATCAAGACACTGAACTAAAGATCTAAGGTATTCGGTATTAGAACTGGTGAATCAAGACACTGTACTAAAGATCTAAGGTATTCGGTATTAAAACTGGTGAATCAAGACACTGTACTAAACATCTAAGGTATTCGGTATTAAAACTGGTGAATCAAGACACTGAACTAAAGATCTAAGGTATTCGGTATTAGAACTGGTGAATCAAGACACTGTACTAAAGATCTAAGGTATTCGGTATTAAAACTGGTGAATCAAGACACTGTACTAAAGATCTAAGGTATTCGGTATTAAAACTGGTGAATCAAGACACTGTACTAAAGATCTAAGGTATTCGGTATTAGAACTGGTGAATCAAGACACTGTACTAAAGATCTAAGGTATTCGGTATTAAAACTGTGAATCAAGACACTGTACTAAAGATCTAAGGTATTCGGTATTAAAACTGGTTAATGAAGGCACTGAACTAAAGATCTAAGGTATTCGGTATTAAAACTGGTGAATCAAGACACTGTACTAAAGATCTAAGGTATTCCGTATTAGAACTGGTTAATCAAGACACTGTACTAAAGATCTAAGGTATTCAGTGTTAAAACTGGTGAATCAAGACACTGTACTAAAGATCTAAGGTATTCGGTATTAAAACTGGTGAATCAAGACACTGAATTAAAGATCTAAGGCATTCGGTATTAAAACTGGTGAATCAAGACACTGAACTAAAGATCTAAGGTATTCGGTATTAAAACTGGTGAATCAAGACACTGTACTAAAGATCTAAGGTATTCGGTATTAAAACTGGTTAATCAAGACACTGTACTAAAGATCTAAGGTATTCGGTATTAGAACTGGTGAATCAAGACACTGTACTAAAGATCTAAGGTATTCGGTATTAAAACTGGTGAATCAAGACACTGAACTAAAGATCTAAGGTATTCGGTATTAAAACTGGTGAATCAAGACACTGAACTAAAGATCTAAGGCATTCGGTATTAAAACTGGTGAATCAAGACACTGTACTAAAGATCTAAGGTATTCGGTATTAGAACTGGTTAATCAAGACACTGTACTAAAGATCTAAGGTATTCAGTGTTAAAACTGGTGAATCAAGACACTGTACTAAAGATCTAAGGTATTCGGTATTAAAACTGGTGAATCAAGACACTGTACTAAAGATCTAAGGTATTCGGTATTAAAACTGGTTAATCAAGACACTGTACTAAAGATCTAAGGTATTCGGTATTAAAACTGGTTAATCAAGACACTGTACTAAAGATCTAAGGTATTCAGTATTAAAACTGGTGAATCAAGACACTGTACTAAAGATCTAAGGTATTCGGTATTAAAACTGGTGAATCAAGACACTGTTCTAAAAATTTAAAATATTCGGTATTAAAACTGGTTAATGAAGACACTGTATTAAAGATCTAAGGTATTCGGTATCAAAACTGTGAATCAAGACACTGAACTAAAGATCTAAAGTATTCGGTATTAAAACTGGTGAATCAAGACACTGAACTAAAGATTTAAAGTATTCGGTATTAAAACTGGTTAATGAAGACACTGTACTAAAGATCTAAGGTATTCGGTATTAAAACTGGTGAATCAAGACACTGTAATAAAGATCTAAAGTATTCGGTATTAGAACTGGTGAATCAAGACTCTGTACTAAAGATCTAAGGTATTCGGTATTAAAACTGTGAATCAAGACACTGTACTAAAGATCTAAGGTATTCGGTATTAAAACTGGTTAATGAAGACACTGAACTAAAGATCTAAGGTATTCGGTATTAAAACTGGTTAATGAAGACACTGTACTAACGATCTAAAGTATTCGGTATTAAAACTGGTGAATCAAGACACTGAACTAAAGGTCTAAGGTATTCGGTATTAAAACTGGTGAATCAAGACACTGTACTAAAGATCTAAGGTATTCGGTATTAAAACTGGTGAATCAAGACACTGTACTAAAGATCTAAGGTATTCGGTATTAAAACTGGTTAATCAAGACACTGTACTAAAGATCTAAGATATTCGGTATTAAAACTGGTGAATCAAGACACTGAACTAAAGATCTAAGGTATTCGGTATTAAAACTGGTGAATCAAGACACTGTACTAAAGATCTAAGGTATTCGGTATTAAAACTGGTGAATCAAGACACTGTACTAAAGATCTAAGGTATTCGGTATTAAAACTGGTTAATGAAGACACTGAACTAAAGATTTAAAGTATTCGGTATTAAAACTGGTGAATCAAGACACTGAACTAAAGATCTAAGGTATTCGGTATTAGAAGTGGTGAATCAAGACACTGTACTAAAGATCTAAGGTATTCGGTATTAAAACTGGTGAATCAAGACACTGTACTAAAGATCTAAGGTATTCGGTATTAAAACTGGTGAATCAAGACACTGTACCAAAGATCTAAGGTATTCGGTATTAAAACTGGTTAATGAAGACACTGTACTAAAGATCTAAGGTATTCGGTATTAAAACTGTGAATCAAGACACTGAACTAAAGATCTAAGGTATTCGGTATTAAAACTGGTGAATCAAGACACTGTACTAAAGATCTAAGGTATTCGGTATTAAAACTGGTGAATCAAGACACTGTACTAAAGATCTAAGGTATTCGGTATTAAAACTGGTTAATGAAGACACTGTACTAAAGATCTAAGGTATTCGGTATTAAAACTGGTGAATCAAGACACTGAACTAAAGATCTAAGGTATTCGGTATTAAAACTGGTGAATCAAGACACTGTACTAAAGATCTAAGGTATTCGGTATTAAAACTGGTGAATCAAGACACTGTACTAAAGATCTAAGGTATTCGGTATTAAAACTGGTTAATCAAGACACTGTACTAAAGATCTAAGGTATTCGGTATTAGAACTGGTTAATCAAGACACTGTACTAAAGATCTAAGGTATTCGGTATTAAAACTGGTGAATCAAGACACTGTACTAAAGATCTAAGGTATTCGGTATTAAAACTGGTGAATCAAGACACTGAACTAAAGATCTAAGGTATTCGGTATTAAAACTGGTGAATCAAGACACTGTACTAAAGATCTAAGGTATTCGGTATTAAAACTGGTTAATCAAGACACTGTACTAAAGATCTAAGGTATTCGGTATTAAAACTGGTGAATCAAGACACTGAACTAAAGATCTAAGGTATTCGGTATTAAAACTGGTGAATCAAGACACTGTACTAAAGATCTAAGGTATTCGGTATTAAAACTGGTGAATCAAGACACTGTACTAAAGATCTAAGGTATTCGGTATTAAAACTGGTGAATCAAGACACTGTACTAAAGATCTAAGGTATTCGGTATTAAAACTGGTTAATCAAGACACTGTACTAAAGATCTAAGGTATTCGGTATTAAAACTGGTGAATCAAGACACTGTACTAAAGATCTAAGGTATTCGGTATTAGAACTGGTTAATCAAGACACTGTACTAAAGATCTAAGGTATTCGGTATTAAAACTGGTGAATCAAGACACTGTACTAAAGATCTAAGGTATTCGGTATTAAAACTGGTGAATCAAGACACTGAACTAAAGATCTAAGGTATTCGGTATTAAAACTGGTGAATCAAGACACTGTACTAAAGATCTAAGGTATTCGGTATTAAAACTGGTGAATCAAGACACTGTACTAAAGATCTAAGGTATTCGGTATTAAAACTGGTGAATCAAGACACTGTACTAAAGATCTAAGGTATTCGGTATTAGAACTGGTGAATCAAGACACTGTACTAAAGATCTAAGGTATTCGGTATTAAAACTGGGAATCAAGACACTGTACTAAAGATCTAAGGTATTCGGTATTAAAACTGGTTAATCAAGACACTGAACTAAAGATCTAAGGTATTCGGTATTAAAACTGGTGAATCAAGACACTGTACTAAAGATCTAAGGTATTCGGTATTAGAACTGGTTAATCAAGACACTGTACTAAAGATCTAAGGTATTCGGTATTAAAACTGGTGAATCAAGACACTGTACTAAAGATCTAAGGTATTCGGTATTAAAACTGGTGAATCAAGACACTGAACTAAAGATCTAAGGTATTCGGTATTAAAACTGGTGAATCAAGACACTGTACTAAAGATCTAAGGTATTCGGTATTAAAACTGGTGAATCAAGACACTGTACTAAAGATCTAAGGTATTCCGTATTAGAACTGGTTAATCAAGACACTGTACTAAAGATCTAAGGTATTCAGTGTTAAAACTGGTGAATCAAGACACTGTACTAAAGATCTAAGGTATTCGGTATTAAAACTGGTGAATCAAGACACTGTTCTAAAAATCTAAGGTATTCGGTATTAAAACTGGTTAATGAAGACACTGTATTAAAGATCTAAGGTATTCGGTATCAAAACTGTGAATCAAGACACTGAACTAAAGATCTAAAGTATTCGGTATTAAAACTGGTGAATCAAGACACTGAACTAAAGATTTAAAGTATTCGGTATTAAAACTGGTTAATGAAGACACTGTACTAAAGATTTAAAGTATTCGGTATTAAAACTGGTGAATCAAGACACTGTAATAAAGATCTAAGGTATTCGGTATTAAAACTGGTGAATCAAGACACTGTACTAAAGATCTAAGGTATTCGGTATTAAAACTGGTGAATCAAGACACTGTACTAAAGATCTAAGGTATTCGGTATTAAAACTGGTTAATAAAGACACTGTACTAAAGATCTAAAGTATTCGGTATTAAAACTGGTGAATCAAGACACTGAACTAAAGATCTAAGGTATTCGGTATTAAAACTGGTGAATCAAGACACTGTACTAAAGATCTAAGGTATTCGGTATTAAAACTGGTGAATCAAGACACTGTACTAAAGATCTAAGGTATTCGGTATTAAAACTGGTTAATCAAGACACTGTACTAAAGATCTAAGGTATTCGGTATTAAAACTGGTGAATCAAGACACTGAACTAAAGATCTAAGGTATTCGGTATTAAAACTGGTGAATCAAGACACTGTACTAAAGATCTAAGGTATTCGGTATTAAAACTGGTGAATCAAGACACTGTACTAAAGATCTAAGGTATTCGGTATTAAAACTGGTTAATCAAGACACTGTACTAAAGATCTAAGGTATTCGGTATTAAAACTGGTGAATCAAGACACTGTACTAAAGATCTAAGGTATTCGGTATTAAAACTGGTTAATCAAGACACTGTACTAAAGATCTAAGGTATTCGGTATTAAAACTGGTGAATCAAGACACTGTACTAAAGATCTAAGGTATTCGGTATTAAAACTGTGAATCAAGACACTGTACTAAAGATCTAAGGTATTCGGTATTAAAACTGGTTAATCAAGACACTGAACTAAAGATCTAAGGTATTCGGTATTAAAACTGGTTAATCAAGACACTGTACTAAAGATCTAAAGTATTCGGTATTAAAACTGGTGAATCAAGACACTGAACTAAAGATCTAAGGTATTCGGTATTAAAACTGGTGAATCAAGACACTGTACTAAAGATCTAAGGTATTCGGTATTAAAACTGGTGAATCAAGACACTGTACTAAAGATCTAAGGTATTCGGTATTAAAACTGGTTAATGAAGACACTGTACTAAAGATCTAAGGTATTCGGTATTAAAACTGGTGAATCAAGACACTGAACTAAAGATCTAAGGTATTCGGTATTAAAACTGGTGAATCAAGACACTGTACTAAAGATCTAAGGTATTCGGTATTAAAACTGGTGAATCAAGACACTGTACTAAAGATCTAAGGTATTCGGTATTAAAACTGGTGAATCAAGACACTGTACTAAAGATCTAAGGTATTCGGTATTAAAACTGGTGAATCAAGACACTGTACTAAAGATCTAAGGTATTCGGTATTAAAACTGGTGAATCAAGACACTGTACTAAAGATCTAAGGTATTCGGTATTAAAACTGGTTAATCAAGACACTGTACTAAAGATCTAAGGTATTCGGTATTAAAACTGGTGAATCAAGACACTGTACTAAAGATCTAAGGTATTCGGTATTAAAACTGGTGAATCAAGACACTGTACTAAAGATCTAAGGTATTCGGTATTAAAACTGGTGAATCAAGACACTGTACTAAAGATCTAAGGTATTCGGTATTAAAACTGGTGAATCAAGACACTGTACTAAAGATCTAAGGTATTCGGTATTAAAACTGGTGAATCAAGACACTGAACTAAAGATCTAAGGTATTCGGTATTAAAACTGGTGAATCAAGACACTGTACTAAAGATCTAAGGTATTCGGTATTAAAACTGGTGAATCAAGACACTGTACTAAAGATCTAAGGTATTCGGTATTAAAACTGGTGAATCAAGACACTGTACTAAAGATCTAAGGTATTCGGTATTAAAACTGGTGAATCAAGACACTGTACTAAAGATCTAAGGTATTCGGTATTAAAACTGGTGAATCAAGACACTGAACTAAAGATCTAAGGTATTCGGTATTAAAACTGGTGAATCAAGACACTGTACTAAAGATCTAAGGTATTCGGTATTAAAACTGGTTAATCAAGACACTGTACTAAAGATCTAAGGTATTCGGTATTAAAACTGGTTAATCAAGACACTGTACTAAAGATCTAAGGTATTCGGTATTAAAACTGGTGAATCAAGACACTGTACTAAAGATCTAAGGTATTCGGTATTAAAACTGGTGAATCAAGACACTGTACTAAAGATCTAAGGTATTCGGTATTAAAACTGGTTAATCAAGACACTGTACTAAAGATCTAAGGTATTCGGTATTAAAACTGGTGAATCAAGACACTGTACTAAAGATCTAAGGTATTCGGTATTAAAACTGGTGAATCAAGACACTGTACTAAAGATCTAAGGTATTCGGTATTAAAACTGGTTAATCAAGACACTGTACTAAAGATCTAAAGTATTCGGTATTAAAACTGGTGAATCAAGACACTGTACTAAAGATCTAAGGTATTCGGTATTAAAACTGGTTAATCAAGACACTGTACTAAAGATCTAAAGTATTCGGTATTAAAACTGGTGAATCAAGACACTGTACTAAAGATCTAAGGTATTCGGTATTAAAACTGGTGAATCAAGACACTGAACTAAAGATCTAAGGTATTCGGTATTAAAACTGGTTAATCAAGACACTGTACTAAAGATCTAAGGTATTCGGTATTAAAACTGGTGAATCAAGACACTGAACTAAAGATCTAAGGTATTCGGTATTAAAACTGGTGAATCAAGACACTGTACTAAAGATCTAAGGTATTCGGTATTAAAACTGGTGAATCAAGACACTGTACTAAAGATCTAAGGTATTCGGTATTAAAACTGGTGAATCAAGACACTGTACTAAAGATCTAAGGTATTCGGTATTAAAACTGGTGAATCAAGACACTGAACTAAAGATCTAAGGTATTCGGTATTAAAACTGGTGAATCAAGACACTGTACTAAAGATCTAAGGTATTCGGTATTAAAACTGGTTAATCAAGACACTGTACTAAAGATCTAAGGTATTCGGTATTAAAACTGGTGAATCAAGACACTGTACTAAAGATCTAAGGTATTCGGTATTAAAACTGGTGAATCAAGACACTGTACTAAAGATCTAAGGTATTCGGTATTAAAACTGGTGAATCAAGACACTGTACTAAAGATCTAAGGTATTCGGTATTAAAACTGGTGAATCAAGACACTGTACTAAAGATCTAAGGTATTCGGTATTAAAACTGGTGAATCAAGACACTGTACTAAAGATCTAAGGTATTCGGTATTAAAACTGGTGAATCAAGACACTGTACTAAAGATCTAAGGTATTCGGTATTAAAACTGGTGAATCAAGACACTGTACTAAAGATCTAAGGTATTCGGTATTAAAACTGGTTAATCAAGACACTGTACTAAAGATCTAAGGTATTCGGTATTAAAACTGGTGAATCAAGACACTGTACTAAAGATCTAAGGTATTCGGTATTAAAACTGGTGAATCAAGACACTGTACTAAAGATCTAAGGTATTCGGTATTAAAACTGGTGAATCAAGACACTGTACTAAAGATCTAAGGTATTCGGTATTAAAACTGGTGAATCAAGACACTGTACTAAAGATCTAAGGTATTCGGTATTAAAACTGGTGAATCAAGACACTGTACTAAAGATCTAAGGTATTCGGTATTAAAACTGGTGAATCAAGACACTGTACTAAAGATCTAAGGTATTCGGTATTAAAACTGGTGAATCAAGACACTGTACTAAAGATCTAAGGTATTCGGTATTAAAACTGGTGAATCAAGACACTGAACTAAAGATCTAAGGTATTCGGTATTAAAACTGGTGAATCAAGACACTGTACTAAAGATCTAAGGTATTCGGTATTAAAACTGGTGAATCAAGACACTGTACTAAAGATCTAAGGTATTCGGTATTAAAACTGGTGAATCAAGACACTGTACTAAAGATCTAAGGTATTCGGTATTAAAACTGGTGAATCAAGACACTGTACTAAAGATCTAAGGTATTCGGTATTAAAACTGGTGAATCAAGACACTGTACTAAAGATCTAAGGTATTCGGTATTAAAACTGGTGAATCAAGACACTGAACTAAAGATCTAAGGTATTCGGTATTAAAACTGGTGAATCAAGACACTGTACTAAAGATCTAAGGTATTCGGTATTAAAACTGGTGAATCAAGACACTGTACTAAAGATCTAAGGTATTCGGTATTAAAACTGGTGAATCAAGACACTGTACTAAAGATCTAAGGTATTCGGTATTAAAACTGGTGAATCAAGACACTGTACTAAAGATCTAAGGTATTCGGTATTAAAACTGGTGAATCAAGACACTGTACTAAAGATCTAAGGTATTCGGTATTAAAACTGGTGAATCAAGACACTGTACTAAAGATCTAAGGTATTCGGTATTAAAACTGGTGAATCAAGACACTGTACTAAAGATCTAAGGTATTCGGTATTAAAACTGGTGAATCAAGACACTGTACTAAAGATCTAAGGTATTCGGTATTAAAACTGGTGAATCAAGACACTGTACTAAAGATCTAAGGTATTCGGTATTAAAACTGGTGAATCAAGACACTGTACCAAAGATCTAAGGTATTCGGTATTAAAACTGGTGAATCAAGACACTGTACTAAAGATCTAAGGTATTCGGTATTAAAACTGGTGAATCAAGACACTGTACCAAAGATCTAAGGTATTCGGTATTAAAACTGGTGAATCAAGACACTGTACTAAAGATCTAAGGTATTCGGTATTAAAACTGGTGAATCAAGACACTGTACTAAAGATCTAAGGTATTCGGTATTAAAACTGGTGAATCAAGACACTGTACTAAAGATCTAAGGTATTCGGTATTAAAACTGGTGAATCAAGACACTGTACTAAAGATCTAAGGTATTCGGTATTAAAACTGGTGAATCAAGACACTGTACTAAAGATCTAAGGTATTCGGTATTAAAACTGGTGAATCAAGACACTGTACTAAAGATCTAAGGTATTCGGTATTAAAACTGGTGAATCAAGACACTGTACTAAAGATCTAAGGTATTCGGTATTAAAACTGGTGAATCAAGACACTGTACTAAAGATCTAAGGTATTCGGTATTAAAACTGGTGAATCAAGACACTGTACTAAAGATCTAAGGTATTCGGTATTAAAACTGGTGAATCAAGACACTGTACTAAAGATCTAAGGTATTCGGTATTAAAACTGGTGAATCAAGACACTGTACTAAAGATCTAAGGTATTCGGTATTAAAACTGGTTAATCAAGACACTGTACTAAAGATCTAAAGTATTCGGTATTAAAACTGGTGAATCAAGACACTGTACTAAAGATCTAAGGTATTCGGTATTAAAACTGGTGAATCAAGACACTGTACTAAAGATCTAAGGTATTCGGTATTAAAACTGGTGAATCAAGACACTGTACTAAAGATCTAAGGTATTCGGTATTAAAACTGGTGAATCAAGACACTGTACTAAAGATCTAAGGTATTCGGTATTAAAACTGGTGAATCAAGACACTGAACTAAAGATCTAAGGTATTCGGTATTAAAACTGGTGAATCAAGACACTGTACTAAAGATCTAAGGTATTCGGTATTAAAACTGGTGAATCAAGACACTGTACTAAAGATCTAAGGTATTCGGTATTAAAACTGGTGAATCAAGACACTGTACCAAAGATCTAAGGTATTCGGTATTAAAACTGGTGAATCAAGACACTGTACTAAAGATCTAAGGTATTCGGTATTAAAACTGGTGAATCAAGACACTGTACTAAAGATCTAAGGTATTCGGTATTAAAACTGGTGAATCAAGACACTGTACTAAAGATCTAAGGTATTCGGTATTAAAACTGGTGAATCAAGACACTGTACTAAAGATCTAAGGTATTCGGTATTAAAACTGGTGAATCAAGACACTGTACTAAAGATCTAAGGTATTCGGTATTAAAACTGGTGAATCAAGACACTGTACTAAAGATCTAAGGTATTCGGTATTAAAACTGGTGAATCAAGACACTGTACTAAAGATCTAAGGTATTCGGTATTAAAACTGGTGAATCAAGACACTGTACTAAAGATCTAAGGTATTCGGTATTAAAACTGGTGAATCAAGACACTGTACTAAAGATCTAAGGTATTCGGTATTAAAACTGGTGAATCAAGACACTGTACTAAAGATCTAAGGTATTCGGTATTAAAACTGGTGAATCAAGACACTGTACTAAAGATCTAAGGTATTCGGTATTAAAACTGGTGAATCAAGACACTGTACTAAAGATCTAAGGTATTCGGTATTAAAACTGGTGAATCAAGACACTGTACTAAAGATCTAAGGTATTCGGTATTAAAACTGGTGAATCAAGACACTGTACTAAAGATCTAAGGTATTCGGTATTAAAACTGGTGAATCAAGACACTGTACTAAAGATCTAAGGTATTCGGTATTAAAACTGGTGAATCAAGACACTGTACTAAAGATCTAAGGTATTCGGTATTAAAACTGGTGAATCAAGACACTGTACTAAAGATCTAAGGTATTCGGTATTAAAACTGGTGAATCAAGACACTGTACTAAAGATCTAAGGTATTCGGTATTAAAACTGGTGAATCAAGACACTGTACTAAAGATCTAAGGTATTCGGTATTAAAACTGGTGAATCAAGACACTGTACTAAAGATCTAAGGTATTCGGTATTAAAACTGGTGAATCAAGACACTGTACTAAAGATCTAAGGTATTCGGTATTAAAACTGGTGAATCAAGACACTGTACTAAAGATCTAAGGTATTCGGTATTAAAACTGGTTAATCAAGACACTGTACTAAAGATCTAAGGTATTCGGTATTAAAACTGGTGAATCAAGACACTGTACTAAAGATCTAAGGTATTCGGTATTAAAACTGGTGAATCAAGACACTGTACTAAAGATCTAAGGTATTCGGTATTAAAACTGGTGAATCAAGACACTGTACTAAAGATCTAAGGTATTCGGTATTAAAACTGGTTAATCAAGACACTGTACTAAAGATCTAAGGTATTCGGTATTAAAACTGGTGAATCAAGACACTGTACTAAAGATCTAAGGTATTCGGTATTAAAACTGGTGAATCAAGACACTGTACTAAAGATCTAAGGTATTCGGTATTAAAACTGGTGAATCAAGACACTGTACTAAAGATCTAAGGTATTCGGTATTAAAACTGGTTAATCAAGACACTGTACTAAAGATCTAAGGTATTCGGTATTAAAACTGGTGAATCAAGACACTGTACTAAAGATCTAAGGTATTCGGTATTAAAACTGGTGAATCAAGACACTGTACTAAAGATCTAAGGTATTCGGTATTAAAACTGGTGAATCAAGACACTGTACTAAAGATCTAAGGTATTCGGTATTAAAACTGGTGAATCAAGACACTGTACTAAAGATCTAAGGTATTCGGTATTAAAACTGGTGAATCAAGACACTGTACTAAAGATCTAAGGTATTCGGTATTAAAACTGGTTAATCAAGACACTGTACTAAAGATCTAAAGGTATTCGGTATTAAAACTGGTGAATCAAGACACTGTACTAAAGATCTAAGGTATTCGGTATTAAAACTGGTGAATCAAGACACTGTACTAAAGATCTAAGGTATTCGGTATTAAAACTGGTGAATCAAGACACTGTACTAAAGATCTAAGGTATTCGGTATTAAAACTGGTTAATCAAGACACTGTACTAAAGATCTAAGGTATTCGGTATTAAAACTGGTGAATCAAGACACTGAACTAAAGATCTAAGGTATTCGGTATTAAAACTGGTGAATCAAGACACTGTACTAAAGATCTAAGGTATTCGGTATTAAAACTGGTGAATCAAGACACTGTACTAAAGATCTAAGGTATTCGGTATTAAAACTGGTGAATCAAGACACTGTACTAAAGATCTAAGGTATTCGGTATTAAAACTGGTGAATCAAGACACTGTACTAAAGATCTAAGGTATTCGGTATTAAAACTGGTGAATCAAGACACTGTACTAAAGATCTAAGGTATTCGGTATTAAAACTGGTGAATCAAGACACTGTACTAAAGATCTAAGGTATTCGGTATTAAAACTGGTGAATCAAGACACTGTACTAAAGATCTAAGGTATTCGGTATTAAAACTGGTGAATCAAGACACTGTACTAAAGATCTAAGGTATTCGGTATTAAAACTGGTGAATCAAGACACTGTACTAAAGATCTAAGGTATTCGGTATTAAAACTGGTGAATCAAGACACTGTACTAAAGATCTAAGGTATTCGGTATTAAAACTGGTTAATCAAGACACTGTACTAAAGATCTAAGGTATTCGGTATTAAAACTGGTGAATCAAGACACTGTACTAAAGATCTAAGGTATTCGGTATTAAAACTGGTGAATCAAGACACTGAACTAAAGATCTAAGGTATTCGGTATTAAAACTGGTGAATCAAGACACTGTACTAAAGATCTAAGGTATTCGGTATTAAAACTGGTTAATCAAGACACTGTACTAAAGATCTAAGGTATTCGGTATTAAAACTGGTGAATCAAGACACTGTACTAAAGATCTAAGGTATTCGGTATTAAAACTGGTGAATCAAGACACTGTACTAAAGATCTAAGGTATTCGGTATTAAAACTGGTGAATCAAGACACTGTACTAAAGATCTAAGGTATTCGGTATTAAAACTGGTTAATCAAGACACTGTACCAAAGATCTAAGGTATTCGGTATTAAAACTGGTGAATCAAGACACTGTACTAAAGATCTAAGGTATTCGGTATTAAAACTGGTGAATCAAGACACTGTACTAAAGATCTAAGGTATTCGGTATTAAAACTGGTGAATCAAGACACTGTACTAAAGATCTAAGGTATTCGGTATTAAAACTGGTGAATCAAGACACTGTACTAAAGATCTAAGGTATTCGGTATTAAAACTGGTGAATCAAGACACTGTACTAAAGATCTAAGGTATTCGGTATTAAAACTGGTGAATCAAGACACTGTACTAAAGATCTAAGGTATTCGGTATTAAAACTGGTGAATCAAGACACTGTACTAAAGATCTAAGGTATTCGGTATTAAAACTGGTTAATCAAGACACTGTACTAAAGATCTAAGGTATTCGGTATTAAAACTGGTGAATCAAGACACTGTACTAAAGATCTAAGGTATTCGGTATTAAAACTGGTGAATCAAGACACTGTACTAAAGATCTAAGGTATTCGGTATTAAAACTGGTGAATCAAGACACTGTACTAAAGATCTAAGGTATTCGGTATTAAAACTGGTGAATCAAGACACTGTACTAAAGATCTAAGGTATTCGGTATTAAAACTGGTGAATCAAGACACTGAACTAAAGATCTAAGGTATTCGGTATTAAAACTGGTGAATCAAGACACTGTACTAAAGATCTAAGGTATTCGGTATTAAAACTGGTTAATGAAGACACTGTACTAAAGATCTAAGGTATTCGTATTCGGTGAATTAAAACTGGTGAATCAAGACACTGTACTAAAGATCTAAGGTATTCGGTATTAAAACTGGTTAATCAAAAACTGAATCAAGACACTGTACTAAAGATCTAAGGTATTCGGTATTAAAACTGGTGAATCAAGACACTGTACTAAAGATCTAAGGTATTCGGTATTAAAACTGGTGAATCAAGACACTGTACTAAAGATCTAAGGTATTCGGTATTAAAACTGGTGAATCAAGACACTGTACTAAAGATCTAAGGTATTCGGTATTAAAACTGGTGAATCAAGACACTGTACTAAAGATCTAAGGTATTCGGTATTAAAACTGGTGAATCAAGACACTGTACTAAAGATCTAAGGTATTCGGTATTAAAACTGGTGAATCAATGTACAAGACACTGTACTAAAGATCTAAGGTATTCGGTATTAAAACTGGTGAATCAAGACACTGTACTAAAGATCTAAGGTATTCGGTATTAAAACTGGTGAATCAAGACACTGTACTAAAGATCTAAGGTATTCGGTATTAAAACTGGTGAATCAAGACACTGTACTAAAGATCTAAGGTATTCGGTATTAAAACTGGTGAATGAAGACACTGTACTAAAGATCTAAGGTATTCGGTATTAAAACTGGTGAATCAAGACACTGTACTAAAGATCTAAGGTATTCGGTATTAAAACTGGTGAATCAAGACACTGTACTAAAGATCTAAGGTATTCGGTAAGGTGAATCAAGACACTGTACGATCTAAGGTATTCGGTATTAAAACTGGTGAATCAAGACACTGTACTAAAGATCTAAGGTATTCGGTATTAAAACTGGTGAATCAAGACACTGTACTAAAGATCTAAGGTATTCGGTATTAAAACTGGTGAATCAAGACACTGTACCAAAGATCTAAGGTATTCGGTATTAAAACTGGTTAATCAAGACACTGTACTAAAGATCTAAGGTATTCGGTATTAAAACTGGTGAATCAAGACACTGTACTAAAGATCTAAGGTATTCGGTATTAAAACTGGTTAATCAAGACACTGTACTAAAGATCTAAAGTATTCGGTATTAAAACTGGTGAATCAAGACACTGTACTAAAGATCTAAGGTATTCGGTATTAAAACTGGTGAATCAAGACACTGTACTAAAGATCTAAGGTATTCGGTATTAAAACTGGTGAATCAAGACACTGTACTAAAGATCTAAGGTATTCGGTATTAAAACTGGTTAATCAAGACACTGTACTAAAGATCTAAGGTATTCGGTATTAAAACTGGTGAATCAAGACACTGAACTAAAGATCTAAGGTATTCGGTATTAAAACTGGTGAATCAAGACACTGTACTAAAGATCTAAGGTATTCGGTATTAAAACTGGTGAATCAAGACACTGTACTAAAGATCTAAGGTATTCGGTATTAAAACTGGTTAATCAAGACACTGTACTAAAGATCTAAGGTATTCGGTATTAAAACTGGTGAATCAAGACACTGAACTAAAGATCTAAGGTATTCGGTATTAAAACTGGTGAATCAAGACACTGTA
>NC_134831.1:101553027-101781957 GCF_004210375.1 Tachypleus tridentatus
GTATTCGGTATTAAAACTGGTGAATCAAGACACTGTACTCCAAAGATCTAAGGTATTCCGGTATTAAAACTGGTTAATAAAGACACTGTACCAAAGATCTAAAGTATTCGGTATTAAAACTGGTGAATCAAGACACTGAACTAAAGGTCTAAGGTATTCGGTATTAAAACTGGTGAATCAAGACACTGTACCAAAGATCTAAGGTATTCGGTATTAAAATTGATGAATCAAGACACTGTACTCAAAGATCTAAGGTATTCGGTATTAAAAACTGGTTAATGAAGACACTGTGCTAAAGATCTAAGATATTCGGTATTAAAAACTGTGAATCAAGACACTGAACTAAAGATCTAAGGTATTCGGTGTTAAAACTGGTGAATCAAGACACTGTACTAAAGATCTAAGGTATTCGGTATTAAAACTGGTGAATCAAGACACTGTACTAAAAGATCTAAGGTATTCTGGTATTAAAACTGGTTAATGAAGACACTGAACTAAAGATTTAAAGTATTCGGTATTAAAACTGGTGAATCAAGACACTGAACTAAAGATCTAAGGTATTCGGTATTAGAAGTGGTTAATCAAGACACTGTAATAAAGATCTAAAGTATTCGGTATTAGAACTGGTGAATCAAGACTCTGTACTAAAGATCTAAGGTATTCGGTATTAAAACTGTGAATCAAGACACTGTACTAAAGATCTAAGGTATTCGGTATTAAAACTGGTTAATGAAGACACTGAACTAAAGATCTAAGGTATTCGGTATTAAACTGGTTAATGAAGACACTGTACTAACGATCTAAAGTATTCGGTATTAAAACTGGTGAATCAAGACACTGAACTAAAGATCTAAGGTATTCGGTATTAAAACTGGTGAATCAAGACACTGTACTAAAGATCTAAGGTATTCGGTATTAAAACTGGTGAATCAAGAAACTGTACTAAACATCTAAGGTATTCGGTATTAAAACTGGTTAATGAAGACACTGTACTAAAGATCTAAGATATTCGGTATTAAAACTGTGAATCAAGACACTGAACTAAAGATCTAAGGTATTCGGTGTTAAAACTGGTGAATCAAGACACTGTACCAAAGATCTAAGGTATTCGGTATTAAAACTGGTGAATCAAGACACTGTACTAAAGATCTAAGGTATTCGGTATTAAAACTGGTGAATCAAGACACTGTACCAAAGATCTAAGGTATTCGGTATTAAAACTGGTGAATCAAGACACTAACTGTACTAAAGATCTAAGGTATTCGGTATTAAAACTGGTGAATCAAGACACTGTACTAAAGATCTAAGGTATTCGGTATTAAAACTGGTGAATCAAGACACTGTACCAAAGATCTAAGGTATTCGGTATTAAAACTGGTGAATCAAGACACTGTACTAAAAAAGATCTAAGGTATTCGGTATTAAAACTGGTGAATCAAGACACTGTACTAAAGATCTAAAGTATTCGGTATTAAAACTGGTGAATCAAGACACTGTACTAAAGATCTAAGGTATTCGGTATTAAAACTGGTGAATCAAGACACTGTACTAAAGATCTAAGGTATTCGGTATTAAAACTGGTGAATCAAGACACTGAACTAAAGATCTAAGGTATTCGGTATTAAAACTGGTGAATCAAGACACTGTACTAAAGATCTAAGGTATTCGGTATTAAAACTGGTGAATCAAGACACTGTACTCAAAGATCTAAGGTATTCGGTATTAAAACTGGTTAATCAAGACACTGTAACTAAAGATCTAAGGTATTCGGTATTAAAACTGGTGAATCAAGACACTGAACTAAAGATCTAAGGTATTCGGTATTAAAACTGGTGAATCAAGACACTGTACTAAAGATCTAAGGTATTCGGTATTAAAACTGGTGAATCAAGACACTTACTACTAAAGATCTAAGGTATTCGGTATTAAAACTGGTTAATGTAAGACACTGTACTAAAGATCTAAAATTATTCGGTATTAAAACTGGTGAATCAAGACACTGTACTAAAGATCTAAGGTATTCGGTATTAGAACTGGTTAATCAAGACACTGTAATAAAGATCTAAGGTATTCGGTATTAAAACTGGTGAATCAAGACACTGTACCTAAAGATCTAAGGTATTCGGTATTAAAACTGGTGAATCAAGACACTGTACTCAAAGATCTAAGGTATTCGGTATTAAAACTGGTTAATCAAGACACTGAACCAAAGATCTAAGGTATTCGGTATTAAAACTGGTTAATGAAGACACTGTACTAAAGATCTAAGGTATTCGGTATTAAAACTGGTGAATCAAGACACTGAACTAAAGATCTAAGGTATTCGGTATTAAAACTGGTGAATCAAGACACTGTACCTAAAGATCTAAGGTATTCGGTATTAAAACTGGTGAATCAAGACACTGTACTAAAAGATCTAAGGTATTCGGTATTAAAACTGGTTAATAGAAGACACTGTACCAAAGATCTAAGGTATTCGGTATTAAAACTGGTGAATCAAGACACTGAACTAAAGATCTAAGGTATTCGTTATTAAAACTGGTGAATCAAGACACTGTACTAAAGATCTAAGGTATTCGGTATTAAAACTGGTGAATCAAGACACTGTACTAAAGATCTAAGGTATTCGGTATTAAAACTGGTGAATCAAGACACTGTACTAAAGATCTAAGGTATTCGGTATTAAAACTGGTGAATCAAGACACTGTACCTAAAGATCTAAGGTATTCGGTATTAAAACTGGTGAATCAAGACACTGTACCAAAGATCTAAGGTATTCGGTATTAAAACTGGTGAATCAAGACACTGTACTAAAGATCTAAGGTATTCGGTATTAAAACTGGTGAATCAAGACACTGTACCTAAAGATCTAAGGTATTCGGTATTAAAACTGGTTAATGAAGACACTGTACTAAAGATCTAAAAGTATTCGGTATTAAAACTGGTGAATCAAGACACTGAACCAAAGATCTAAGGTATTCGGTATTAAAACTGGTGAATCAAGACACTGTACTAAAGATCTAAGGTATTCGGTATTAAAACTGGTGAATCAAGACACTGTACCAAAGATCTAAGGTATTCGGTATTAAAACTGGTGAATCAAGACACTGTACTAAAGATCTAAGGTATTCGGTATTAAAACTGGTGAATCAAGACACTGAACTAAAGATCTAAGGTATTCGGTGTTAAAACTGGTGAATCAAGACACTGTACTAAAGATCTAAGGTATTCGGTATTAAAACTGGTGAATCAAGACACTGTACTAAAGATCTAAGGTATTCGGTATTAAAACTGGTGAATCAAGACACTGTACCAAAGATCTAAGGTATTCGGTATTAAAACTGGTGAATCAAGACACTGTACTAAAGATCTAAGGTATTCGGTATTAAAACTGGTGAATCAAGACACTGTACCAAAGATCTAAGGTATTCGGTATTAAAACTGGTGAATCAAGACACTGTACTAAAGATCTAAGGTATTCCTGTATTAAAACTGGTTAATCAAGACACTGTACTAAAGATCTAAGGTATTCAGTATTAAAACTGGTGAATCAAGACACTGTACTAAAGATCTAAGGTATTCGGTATTAAAACTGGTGAATCAAGACACTTTGTACTAAAGATCTAAGGTATTCAGTATTAAAACTGGTGAATCAAGACACTGTACTAAAGATCTAAGGTATTCGGTATTAAAACTGGTTAATCAAGACACTGTACCAAAGATCTAAGGTATTCGGTATTAAAACTGGTGAATCAAGACACCTGAACTAAAGATCTAAGGTATTCGGTATTAAAACTGGTGAATCAAGACACTGAACTAAAGATCTAAGGTATTCGGTATTAAAACTGGTGAATCAAGACACTGTACTAAAGATCTAAGGTATTCGGTATTAGAACTGGTTAATCAAGACACTGTACTAAAGATCTAAGGTATTCGGTATTAAAACTGGTGAATCAAGACACTGTACTAAAGATCTAAGGTATTCGGTATTAAAACTGGTGAATCAAGACACTGAACTAAAGATCTAAGGTATTCGGTATTAAAACTGGTGAATCAAGACACTGAACCAAAGATCTAAGGTATTCGGTATTAAAACTGGTGAATCAAGACACTGTACTAAAGATCTAAGGTATTCGGTATTAGAACTGGTGAATCAAGACACTGTACCAAAGATCTAAGGTATTCGGTATTAAAACTGGTGAATCAAGACACTGTACTAAAGATCTAAGGTATTCGGTATTAAAACTGGTGAATCAAGACACTGAACCTAAAGATCTAAGGTATTCGGTATTAAAACTGGTGAATCAAGACACTGTACTAAAGATCTAAGGTATTCGGTATTAAAACTGGTGAATCAAGACACTGTACTAAAGATCTAAGGTATTCGGTATTAGAACTGGTTAATCAAGACACTGTACTAAAGATCTAAGGTATTCGGTATTAAAACTGGTGAATCAAGACACTGTACTAAAGATCTAAGGTATTCGGTATTAAAACTGGTGAATCAAGACACTGTACTAAAAGATCTAAGGTATTCGGTATTAAAACTGGTTAATCAAGACACTGTATTAAAGATCTAAGGTATTCGGTATTAAAACTGTGAATCAAGACACTGTACCAAAGATCTAAGGTATTCGGTATTAAAACTGGTGAATCAAGACACTGAACTAAAGATCTAAGGTATTCGGTATTAAAACTGGTGAATCAAGACACTGTACTAAAGATCTAAAGTATTCGGTATTAAAACTGGTGAATCAAGACACTGTACTAAAAGATCTAAGGTATTCGGTATTAAAACTGGTGAATCAAGACACTGTATTCTAAGGTATTCGGTATTAAAACTGGTGAATCAAGACACTGTACCAAAGATCTAAGGTATTCGGTATTAAAACTGGTGAATCAAGACACTGTACTAAAGATCTAAGGTATTCGGTATTAAAACTGGTTAATCAAGACACTGTACTAAAGATCTAAGGTATTCGGTATTAAAACTGGTTAATCAAGACACTGTACCAACGATCTAAAGTATTCGGTATTAAAACTGGTGAATCAAGACACTGAACTAAAGGTCTAAGGTATTCGGTATTAAAACTGGTGAATCAAGACACTGTACTAAAGATCTAAGGTATTCGGTATTAAAATTGGTGAATCAAGACACTGTACTAAAGATCTAAGGTATTCGGTATTAAAACTGGTTAATGAAGACACTGTACTAAAGATCTAAGATATTCGGTATTAAAACTGTGAATCAAGACACTGAACTAAAGATCTAAGGTATTCGGTGTTAAAACTGGTGAATCAAGACACTGTACTAAAGATCTAAGGTATTCGGTATTAAAACTGGTGAATCAAGACACTGTACTAAAGATCTAAGGTATTCGGTATTAAAACTGGTTAATGAAGACACTGTACTAAAGATCTAAAGTATTCGGTATTAAAACTGGTGAATCAAGACACTGAACTAAAGATCTAAGGTATTCGGTATTAAAACTGGTTAATCAAGACACTGTAATAAAGATCTAAAGTATTCGGTATTAAAACTGGTGAATCAAGACACTGTACCAAAGATCTAAGGTATTCGGTATTAAAACTGTGAATCAAGACACTGTACTAAAGATCTAAGGTATTCGGTATTAAAACTGGTGAATCAAGACACTGTACTAAAGATCTAAGGTATTCGGTATTAAAACTGTGAATCAAGACACTGAACTAAAGATCTAAGGTATTCGGTATTAAAACTGGTGAATCAAGACACTGTACTAAAGATCTAAGGTATTCGGTATTAAAACTGGTGAATCAAGACACTGTACTAAAGATCTAAGGTATTCGGTATTAAAACTGGTGAATCAAGACACTGTACTAAAGATCTAAGGTATTCGGTATTAAAACTGGTGAATCAAGACACTGTACTAAAGATCTAAGGTATTCGGTATTAAAACTGGTGAATCAAGACACTGTACCAAAGATCTAAGGTATTCGGTATTAAAACTGGTGAATCAAGACACTGTACTAAAGATCTAAGGTATTCGGTATTAAAACTGGTGAATCAAGACACTGTACTAAAGATCTAAGGTATTCGGTATTAAAACTGGTGAATCAAGACACTGTACTAAAGATCTAAGGTATTCGGTATTAAAACTGGTTAATCAAGACACTGTACCAAAGATCTAAAGTATTCGGTATTAAAACTGGTGAATCAAGACACTGTACTAAAGATCTAAGGTATTCGGTATTAAAACTGGTGAATCAAGACACTGTACCAAAGATCTAAGGTATTCGGTATTAAAACTGGTGAATCAAGACACTGTACTAAAGATCTAAGGTATTCGGTATTAAAACTGGTTGAATCAAGACACTGTACTAAAGATCTAAGGTATTCGGTATTAAAACTGTGAATCAAGACACTGTACTAAAGATCTAAGGTATTCGGTGTTAAAACTGGTGAATCAAGACACTGTACTAAAGATCTAAGGTATTCGGTATTAAAACTGGTGAATCAAGACACTGTACCAAAGATCTAAGGTATTCGGTATTAAAACTGGTTAATGAAGACACTGTACCAAAGATCTAAAGTATTCGGTATTAAAACTGGTGAATCAAGACACTGAACTAAAGATCTAAGGTATTCGGTATTAAAACTGGTGAATCAAGACACTGTACTAAAGATCTAAGGTATTCGGTATTAGAACTGGTGAATCAAGACTCTGTACTAAAGATCTAAGGTATTCGGTATTAAAACTGTGAATCAAGACACTGTACTAAAGATCTAAGGTATTCGGTATTAAAACTGGTGAATCAAGACACTGAACTAAAGATCTAAGGTATTCGGTGTTAAAACTGGTGAATCAAGACACTGTACTAAAGATCTAAGGTATTCGGTATTAAAACTGGTGAATCAAGACACTGTACTAAAGATCTAAGGTATTCGGTATTAAAACTGGTGAATCAAGACACTGTACTAAAGATCTAAGGTATTCGGTATTAAAACTGGTGAATCAAGACACTGTACTAAAGATCTAAGGTATTCGGTATTAAAACTGGTGAATCAAGACACTGTACTAAAGATCTAAGGTATTCGGTGTTAAAACTGGTGAATCAAGACACTGTACTAAAGATCTAAGGTATTCGGTATTAAAACTGGTGAATCAAGACACTGTACTAAAGATCTAAGGTATTCGGTATTAAAACTGGTGAATCAAGACACTGTACTAAAGATCTAAGGTATTCGGTATTAAAACTGGTGAATCAAGACACTGTACTAAAGATCTAAGGTATTCGGTATTAAAACTGGTGAATCAAGACACTGTACTAAAGATCTAAGGTATTCGGTATTAAAACTGGTGAATCAAGACACTGTACTAAAGATCTAAGGTATTCGGTATTAAAACTGGTGAATCAAGACACTGTACCAAAGATCTAAGGTATTCGGTATTAAAACTGGTGAATCAAGACACTGTACTAAAGATCTAAGGTATTCGGTATTAAAACTGGTGAATCAAGACACTGTACTAAAGATCTAAGGTATTCGGTATTAAAACTGGTGAATCAAGACACTGTACTAAAGATCTAAGGTATTCGGTATTAGAACTGGTTAATCAAGACACTGTACTAAAGATCTAAGGTATTCGGTATTAAAACTGGTGAATCAAGACACTGTACTAAAGATCTAAGGTATTCGGTATTAAAACTGGTGAATCAAGACACTGTACTAAAGATCTAAGGTATTCGGTATTAAAACTGGTTAATCAAGACACTGTACTAAAGATCTAAGGTATTCGGTATTAGAACTGGTTAATCAAGACACTGTACTAAAGATCTAAGGTATTCGGTATTAAAACTGGTGAATCAAGACACTGTACTAAAGATCTAAGGTATTCGGTATTAAAACTGGTGAATCAAGACACTGTTCTAAAGATCTAAGGTATTCGGTATTAAAACTGGTTAATCAAGACACTGTACTAAAGATCTAAGGTATTCGGTATTAAAACTGGTGAATCAAGACACTGTACTAAAGATCTAAGGTATTCGGTATTAAAACTGGTTAATCAAGACACTGTACTAAAGATCTAAGGTATTCGGTATTAAAACTGGTGAATCAAGACACTGAACTAAAGATCTAAGGTATTCGGTATTAAAACTGGTGAATCAAGACACTGTACTAAAGATCTAAGGTATTCGGTATTAAAACTGGTGAATCAAGACACTGTACTAAAGATCTAAGGTATTCGGTATTAAAACTGGTGAATCAAGACACTGTACTAAAGATCTAAGGTATTCGGTATTAAAACTGGTGAATCAAGACACTGTACTAAAGATCTAAGGTATTCGGTATTAAAACTGGTGAATCAAGACACTGTACTAAAGATCTAAGGTATTCGGTATTAAAACTGGTGAATCAAGACACTGTACTAAAGATCTAAGGTATTCGGTATTAAAACTGGTGAATCAAGACACTGTACTAAAGATCTAAGGTATTCGGTATTAAAACTGGTGAATCAAGACACTGTACTAAAGATCTAAGGTATTCGGTATTAAAACTGGTTAATCAAGACACTGTACTAAAGATCTAAGGTATTCGGTATTAAAACTGGTGAATCAAGACACTGTACTAAAGATCTAAGGTATTCGGTATTAAAACTGGTGAATCAAGACACTGTACTAAAGATCTAAGGTATTCGGTATTAAAACTGGTGAATCAAGACACTGTACCAAAGATCTAAGGTATTCGGTATTAAAACTGGTGAATCAAGACACTGTACTAAAGATCTAAGGTATTCGGTATTAGAACTGGTTAATCAAGACACTGTACCAAAGATCTAAGGTATTCGGTATTAAAACTGGTGAATCAAGACACTGTACTAAAGATCTAAGGTATTCGGTATTAAAACTGGGAATCAAGACACTGAACTAAAGATCTAAGGTATTCGGTATTAAAACTGGTGAATCAAGACACTGTACTAAAGATCTAAGGTATTCGGTATTAAAACTGGTTAATCAAGACACTGTACTAAAGATCTAAGGTATTCGGTATTAAAACTGGTGAATCAAGACACTGTACTAAAGATCTAAGGTATTCGGTATTAAAACTGGTGAATCAAGACACTGTACTAAAGATCTAAGGTATTCGGTATTAAAACTGGTGAATCAAGACACTGTACCAAAGATCTAAGGTATTCGGTATTAAAACTGTGAATCAAGACACTGAACTAAAGATCTAAGGTATTCGGTATTAAAACTGGTGAATCAAGACACTGAACTAAAGATCTAAGGTATTCGGTATTAAAACTGGTTAATCAAGACACTGTACTAAAGATCTAAGGTATTCGGTATTAAAACTGGTGAATCAAGACACTGTACTAAAGATCTAAGGTATTCGGTATTAAAACTGGTTAATCAAGACACTGTACTAAAGATCTAAAGTATTCGGTATTAAAACTGGTGAATCAAGACACTGTACTAAAGATCTAAGGTATTCGGTATTAAAACTGGTGAATCAAGACACTGTACTAAAGATCTAAGGTATTCGGTATTAAAACTGGTGAATCAAGACACTGAACTAAAGATCTAAGGTATTCGGTATTAAAACTGGTTAATCAAGACACTGTACTAAAGATCTAAAGTATTCGGTATTAAAACTGGTGAATCAAGACACTGAACTAAAGATCTAAGGTATTCGGTATTAAAACTGGTGAATCAAGACACTGTACTAAAGATCTAAGGTATTCGGTATTAAAACTGGTGAATCAAGACACTGTAATAAAGATCTAAGGTATTCGGTATTAAAACTGGTGAATCAAGACACTGTACTAAAGATCTAAGGTATTCGGTATTAAAACTGGTGAATCAAGACACTGTACTAAAGATCTAAGGTATTCGGTATTAAAACTGGTTAATCAAGACACTGAACTAAAGATCTAAGGTATTCGGTATTAAAACTGGTGAATCAAGACACTGTACTAAAGATCTAAGGTATTCGGTATTAAAACTGGTGAATCAAGACACTGTACCAAAGATCTAAGGTATTCGGTATTAAAACTGGTTAATCAAGACACTGTACCAAAAGATCTAAGGTATTCGGTATTAAAACTGGTGAATCAAGACACTGTACTAAAGATCTAAGGTATTCGGTATTAAAACTGGTGAATCAAGACACTGTACTAAAGATCTAAGGTATTCGGTATTAAAACTGGTGAATCAAGACACTGTACTAAAGATCTAAGGTATTCGGTATTAAAACTGGTGAATCAAGACACTGTACTAAAGATCTAAGGTATTCGGTATTAAAACTGGTGAATCAAGACACTGTACTAAAGATCTAAGGTATTCGGTATTAAAACTGTGAATCAAGACACTGAACTAAAGATCTAAGGTATTCGGTATTAAAACTGGTGAATCAAGACACTGAACTAAAGATCTAAGGTATTCGGTATTAAAACTGGTGAATCAAGACACTGTACTAAAGATCTAAGGTATTCGGTATTAAAACTGGTGAATCAAGACACTGTACTAAAGATCTAAGGTATTCGGTATTAAAACTGGTGAATCAAGACACTGTACTAAAGATCTAAGGTATTCGGTATTAAAACTGGTGAATCAAGACACTGTACTAAAAGATCTAAGGTATTCGGTATTAAAACTGGTGAATCAAGACACTGTACTAAAGATCTAAGGTATTCGGTATTAAAACTGGTGAATCAAGACACTGTACTAAAGATCTAAGGTATTCGGTATTAAAACTGGTGAATCAAGACACTGTACTAAAGATCTAAGGTATTCGGTATTAAAACTGGTGAATCAAGACACTGTACTAAAGATCTAAGGTATTCGGTATTAAAACTGGTGAATCAAGACACTGTACTAAAGATCTAAGGTATTCGGTATTAAAACTGGTGAATCAAGACACTGTACTAAAGATCTAAGGTATTCGGTATTAAAACTGGTGAATCAAGACACTGTACTAAAGATCTAAGGTATTCGGTATTAAAACTGGTGAATCAAGACACTGTACTAAAGATCTAAGGTATTCGGTATTAAAACTGGTGAATCAAGACACTGTACTAAAGATCTAAGGTATTCGGTATTAGAACTGGTGAATCAAGACACTGTACCAAAGATCTAAGGTATTCGGTATTAAAACTGGTGAATCAAGACACTGTACTAAAGATCTAAGGTATTCGGTATTAAAACTGGTGAATCAAGACACTGTACTAAAGATCTAAGGTATTCGGTATTAAAACTGGTTAATCAAGACACTGTACTAAAGATCTAAGGTATTCGGTATTAAAACTGGTGAATCAAGACACTGTACTAAAGATCTAAGGTATTCGGTATTAAAACTGGTGAATCAAGACACTGTACTAAAGATCTAAGGTATTCGGTATTAAAACTGGTGAATCAAGACACTGTACTAAAGATCTAAGGTATTCGGTATTAAAACTGGTGAATCAAGACACTGTACCTAAAGATCTAAGGTATTCGGTATTAAAACTGGTGAATCAAGACACTGTACTAAAGATCTAAGGTATTCGGTATTAAAACTGGTGAATCAAGACACTGTACTAAAGATCTAAGGTATTCGGTATTAAAACTGGTGAATCAAGACACTGTACTAAAGATCTAAGGTATTCGGTATTAAAACTGGTGAATCAAGACACTGTACTAAAGATCTAAGGTATTCGGTATTAAAACTGGTGAATCAAGACACTGTACTAAAGATCTAAGGTATTCGGTATTAAAACTGGTGAATCAAGACACTGTACTAAAGATCTAAGGTATTCGGTATTAAAACTGGTTAATCAAGACACTGTACTAAAGATCTAAGGTATTCGGTATTAAAACTGGTGAATCAAGACACTGTACTAAAGATCTAAGGTATTCGGTATTAAAACTGGTGAATCAAGACACTGTACTAAAGATCTAAGGTATTCGGTATTAAAACTGGTGAATCAAGACACTGTACTAAAGATCTAAGGTATTCGGTATTAAAACTGGTTAATCAAGACACTGTACTAAAGATCTAAGGTATTCGGTATTAAAACTGGTGAATCAAGACACTGTACTAAAGATCTAAGGTATTCGGTATTAAAACTGGTGAATCAAGACACTGTACTAAAGATCTAAGGTATTCGGTATTAAAACTGGTGAATCAAGACACTGTACTAAAGATCTAAGGTATTCGGTATTAAAACTGGTTAATCAAGACACTGTACTAAAGATCTAAGGTATTCGGTATTAAAACTGGTGAATCAAGACACTGTACTAAAGATCTAAGGTATTCGGTATTAAAACTGGTGAATCAAGACACTGTACTAAAGATCTAAGGTATTCGGTATTAAAACTGGTGAATCAAGACACTGTACTAAAGATCTAAGGTATTCGGTATTAAAACTGTGAATCAAGACACTGTACTAAAGATCTAAGGTATTCGGTATTAAAACTGGTTAATGAAGACACTGAACTAAAGATCTAAGGTATTCGGTATTAAAACTGGTTAATCAAGACACTGTACTAAAGATCTAAAGTATTCGGTATTAAAACTGGTGAATCAAGACACTGAACTAAAGATCTAAGGTATTCGGTATTAAAACTGGTGAATCAAGACACTGTACTAAAGATCTAAGGTATTCGGTATTAAAACTGGTGAATCAAGACACTGTACTAAAGATCTAAGGTATTCGGTATTAAAACTGGTTAATGAAGACACTGTACTAAAGATCTAAGGTATTCGGTATTAAAACTGGTGAATCAAGACACTGAACTAAAGATCTAAGGTATTCGGTATTAAAACTGGTGAATCAAGACACTGTACTAAAGATCTAAGGTATTCGGTATTAAAACTGGTGAATCAAGACACTGTACTAAAGATCTAAGGTATTCGGTATTAAAACTGGTGAATCAAGACACTGTACTAAAGATCTAAGGTATTCGGTATTAAAACTGGTGAATCAAGACACTGTACTAAAGATCTAAGGTATTCGGTATTAAAACTGGTGAATCAAGACACTGTACTAAAGATCTAAGGTATTCGGTATTAAAACTGGTGAATCAAGACACTGTACTAAAGATCTAAGGTATTCGGTATTAAAACTGGTTAATCAAGACACTGTACTAAAGATCTAAGGTATTCGGTATTAAAACTGGTGAATCAAGACACTGTACTAAAGATCTAAGGTATTCGGTATTAAAACTGGTGAATCAAGACACTGTACTAAAGATCTAAGGTATTCGGTATTAAAACTGGTGAATCAAGACACTGTACTAAAGATCTAAGGTATTCGGTATTAAAACTGGTGAATCAAGACACTGTACTAAAGATCTAAGGTATTCGGTATTAAAACTGGTGAATCAAGACACTGTACTAAAGATCTAAGGTATTCGGTATTAAAACTGGTGAATCAAGACACTGTACTAAAGATCTAAGGTATTCGGTATTAAAACTGGTGAATCAAGACACTGTACTAAAGATCTAAGGTATTCGGTATTAAAACTGGTGAATCAAGACACTGTACTAAAGATCTAAGGTATTCGGTATTAAAACTGGTTAATCAAGACACTGTACTAAAGATCTAAGGTATTCGGTATTAAAACTGGTGAATCAAGACACTGTACTAAAGATCTAAGGTATTCGGTATTAAAACTGGTGAATCAAGACACTGTACTAAAGATCTAAGGTATTCGGTATTAAAACTGGTGAATCAAGACACTGTACTAAAGATCTAAGGTATTCGGTATTAAAACTGGTGAATCAAGACACTGTACTAAAGATCTAAGGTATTCGGTATTAAAACTGGTGAATCAAGACACTGTACTAAAGATCTAAGGTATTCGGTATTAAAACTGGTGAATCAAGACACTGTACTAAAGATCTAAGGTATTCGGTATTAAAACTGGTGAATCAAGACACTGTACTAAAGATCTAAGGTATTCGGTATTAAAACTGGTTAATCAAGACACTGTACTAAAGATCTAAGGTATTCAGTATTAAAACTGGTGAATCAAGACACTGTACTAAAGATCTAAGGTATTCGGTATTAAAACTGGTGAATCAAGACACTGTACTAAAGATCTAAGGTATTCGGTATTAAAACTGGTTAATCAAGACACTGTACTAAAGATCTAAGGTATTCAGTATTAGAACTGGTTAATCAAGACACTGTACTAAAGATCTAAGGTATTCGGTATTAAAACTGGTGAATCAAGACACTGAACTAAAGATCTAAGGTATTCGGTATTAAAACTGGTGAATCAAGACACTGAACTAAAGATCTAAGGCATTCGGTATTAAAACTGGTGAATCAAGACACTGTACTAAAGATCTAAGGTATTCGGTATTAAAACTGGTTAATCAAGACACTGTACTAAAGATCTAAGGTATTCGGTATTAGAACTGGTGAATCAAGACTCTGTACTAAAGATCTAAGGTATTCGGTATTAAAACTGGTGAATCAAGACACTGTACTAAAGATCTAAGGTATTCGGTATTAAAACTGGTGAATCAAGACACTGAACTAAAGATCTAAGGTATTCGGTATTAAAACTGGTGAATCAAGACACTGTACTAAAGATCTAAGGTATTCGGTATTAAAACTGGTTAATCAAGACACTGTACTAAAGATCTAAGGTATTCGGTATTAAAACTGGTTAATCAAGACACTGTACTAAAGATCTAAGGTATTCGGTATTAAAACTGGTGAATCAAGACACTGTACTAAAGATCTAAGGTATTCGGTATTAAAACTGGTGAATCAAGACACTGTACTAAAGATCTAAGGTATTCGGTATTAAAACTGGTTAATCAAGACACTGTACTAAAGATCTAAGGTATTCGGTATTAAAACTGGTGAATCAAGACACTGAACTAAAGATCTAAAGTATTCGGTATTAAAACTGGTGAATCAAGACACTGAACTAAAGATCTAAGGTATTCGGTATTAAAACTGGTTAATCAAGACACTGTACTAAAGATCTAAAGTATTCGGTATTAAAACTGGTGAATCAAGACACTGTACTAAAGATCTAAGGTATTCGGTATTAAAACTGGTTAATCAAGACACTGTACTAAAGATCTAAAGTATTCGGTATTAAAACTGGTGAATCAAGACACTGTACTAAAGATCTAAGGTATTCGGTATTAAAACTGGTGAATCAAGACACTGTACTAAAGATCTAAGGTATTCGGTATTAAAACTGGTTAATCAAGACACTGAACTAAAGATCTAAGGTATTCGGTATTAAAACTGGTTAATCAAGACACTGTACTAAAGATCTAAAGTATTCGGTATTAAAACTGGTGAATCAAGACACTGAACTAAAGATCTAAGGTATTCGGTATTAAAACTGGTGAATCAAGACACTGTACTAAAGATCTAAGGTATTCGGTATTAAAACTGGTGAATCAAGACACTGTACTAAAGATCTAAGGTATTCGGTATTAAAACTGGTTAATCAAGACACTGTACTAAAGATCTAAGGTATTCGGTATTAAAACTGGTGAATCAAGACACTGAACTAAAGATCTAAGGTATTCGGTATTAAAACTGGTGAATCAAGACACTGTACTAAAGATCTAAGGTATTCGGTATTAAAACTGGTGAATCAAGACACTGTACTAAAGATCTAAGGTATTCGGTATTAAAACTGGTTAATCAAGACACTGTACTAAAGATCTAAGGTATTCGGTATTAAAACTGGTGAATCAAGACACTGAACTAAAGATCTAAGGTATTCGGTATTAAAACTGGTGAATCAAGACACTGTACTAAAGATCTAAGGTATTCGGTATTAAAACTGGTGAATCAAGACACTGTACTAAAGATCTAAGGTATTCGGTATTAAAACTGGTGAATCAAGACACTGTACTAAAGATCTAAGGTATTCGGTATTAAAACTGGTGAATCAAGACACTGTACTAAAGATCTAAGGTATTCGGTATTAAAACTGGTGAATCAAGACACTGTACTAAAGATCTAAGGTATTCGGTATTAAAACTGGTGAATCAAGACACTGTACTAAAGATCTAAGGTATTCGGTATTAAAACTGGTGAATCAAGACACTGTACTAAAGATCTAAGGTATTCGGTATTAAAACTGGTGAATCAAGACACTGTACTAAAGATCTAAGGTATTCGGTATTAAAACTGGTGAATCAAGACACTGTACTAAAGATCTAAGGTATTCGGTATTAAAACTGGTTAATCAAGACACTGTACTAAAGATCTAAGGTATTCGGTATTAAAACTGGTGAATCAAGACACTGTACTAAAGATCTAAGGTATTCGGTATTAAAACTGGTGAATCAAGACACTGTACTAAAGATCTAAGGTATTCGGTATTAAAACTGGTGAATCAAGACACTGTACTAAAGATCTAAGGTATTCGGTATTAAAACTGGTTAATCAAGACACTGTACTAAAGATCTAAGGTATTCGGTATTAAAACTGGTGAATCAAGACACTGAACTAAAGATCTAAGGTATTCGGTATTAAAACTGGTGAATCAAGACACTGTACTAAAGATCTAAGGTATTCGGTATTAAAACTGGTGAATCAAGACACTGTACTAAAGATCTAAGGTATTCGGTATTAAAACTGGTGAATCAAGACACTGTACTAAAGATCTAAGGTATTCGGTATTAAAACTGGTGAATCAAGACACTGTACTAAAGATCTAAGGTATTCGGTATTAAAACTGGTGAATCAAGACACTGTACTAAAGATCTAAGGTATTCGGTATTAAAACTGGTGAATCAAGACACTGTACTAAAGATCTAAGGTATTCGGTATTAAAACTGGTGAATCAAGACACTGTACTAAAGATCTAAGGTATTCGGTATTAAAACTGGTGAATCAAGACACTGTACTAAAGATCTAAGGTATTCGGTATTAAAACTGGTGAATCAAGACACTGTACTAAAGATCTAAGGTATTCGGTATTAAAACTGGTGAATCAAGACACTGTACTAAAGATCTAAGGTATTCGGTATTAAAACTGGTGAATCAAGACACTGTACTAAAGATCTAAGGTATTCGGTATTAAAACTGGTGAATCAAGACACTGTACTAAAGATCTAAGGTATTCGGTATTAAAACTGGTGAATCAAGACACTGTACTAAAGATCTAAGGTATTCGGTATTAAAACTGGTGAATCAAGACACTGTACTAAAGATCTAAGGTATTCGGTATTAAAACTGGTGAATCAAGACACTGTACTAAAGATCTAAGGTATTCGGTATTAAAACTGGTGAATCAAGACACTGTACTAAAGATCTAAGGTATTCGGTATTAAAACTGGTGAATCAAGACACTGTACTAAAGATCTAAGGTATTCGGTATTAAAACTGGTGAATCAAGACACTGTACTAAAGATCTAAGGTATTCGGTATTAAAACTGGTGAATCAAGACACTGTACTAAAGATCTAAGGTATTCGGTATTAAAACTGGTTAATCAAGACACTGTACTAAAGATCTAAGGTATTCGGTATTAAAACTGGTGAATCAAGACACTGTACTAAAGATCTAAGGTATTCGGTATTAAAACTGGTGAATCAAGACACTGTACTAAAGATCTAAGGTATTCGGTATTAAAACTGGTGAATCAAGACACTGTACTAAAGATCTAAGGTATTCGGTATTAAAACTGGTTAATCAAGACACTGTACTAAAGATCTAAGGTATTCGGTATTAAAACTGGTGAATCAAGACACTGTACTAAAGATCTAAGGTATTCGGTATTAAAACTGGTGAATCAAGACACTGTACTAAAGATCTAAGGTATTCGGTATTAAAACTGGTGAATCAAGACACTGTACTAAAGATCTAAGGTATTCGGTATTAAAACTGGTGAATCAAGACACTGTACTAAAGATCTAAGGTATTCGGTATTAAAACTGGTGAATCAAGACACTGTACTAAAGATCTAAGGTATTCGGTATTAAAACTGGTGAATCAAGACACTGTACTAAAGATCTAAGGTATTCGGTATTAAAACTGGTGAATCAAGACACTGTACTAAAGATCTAAGGTATTCGGTATTAAAACTGGTTAATCAAGACACTGTACTAAAGATCTAAGGTATTCGGTATTAAAACTGGTTAATCAAGACACTGTACTAAAGATCTAAGGTATTCGGTATTAAAACTGGTGAATCAAGACACTGAACTAAAGATCTAAGGTATTCGGTATTAAAACTGGTGAATCAAGACACTGTACTAAAGATCTAAGGTATTCGGTATTAAAACTGGTGAATCAAGACACTGTACTAAAGATCTAAGGTATTCGGTATTAAAACTGGTTAATCAAGACACTGTACTAAAGATCTAAGGTATTCGGTATTAAAACTGGTGAATCAAGACACTGTACTAAAGATCTAAGGTATTCGGTATTAAAACTGGTGAATCAAGACACTGTACTAAAGATCTAAGGTATTCGGTATTAAAACTGGTGAATCAAGACACTGTACTAAAGATCTAAGGTATTCGGTATTAAAACTGGTTAATCAAGACACTGTACTAAAGATCTAAGGTATTCGGTATTAAAACTGGTGAATCAAGACACTGTACTAAAGATCTAAGGTATTCGGTATTAAAACTGGTGAATCAAGACACTGTACTAAAGATCTAAGGTATTCGGTATTAAAACTGGTGAATCAAGACACTGTACTAAAGATCTAAGGTATTCGGTATTAAAACTGGTGAATCAAGACACTGTACTAAAGATCTAAGGTATTCGGTATTAAAACTGGTGAATCAAGACACTGTACTAAAGATCTAAGGTATTCGGTATTAAAACTGGTGAATCAAGACACTGTACTAAAGATCTAAGGTATTCGGTATTAAAACTGGTGAATCAAGACACTGTACTAAAGATCTAAGGTATTCGGTATTAAAACTGGTGAATCAAGACACTGTACTAAAGATCTAAGGTATTCGGTATTAAAACTGGTGAATCAAGACACTGTACTAAAGATCTAAGGTATTCGGTATTAAAACTGGTGAATCAAGACACTGTACTAAAGATCTAAGGTATTCGGTATTAAAACTGGTGAATCAAGACACTGTACTAAAGATCTAAGGTATTCGGTATTAAAACTGGTGAATCAAGACACTGTACTAAAGATCTAAGGTATTCGGTATTAAAACTGGTGAATCAAGACACTGTACTAAAGATCTAAGGTATTCGGTATTAAAACTGGTGAATCAAGACACTGTACTAAAGATCTAAGGTATTCGGTATTAAAACTGGTGAATCAAGACACTGTACTAAAGATCTAAGGTATTCGGTATTAAAACTGGTGAATCAAGACACTGAACTAAAGATCTAAGGTATTCGGTATTAAAACTGGTGAATCAAGACACTGTACTAAAGATCTAAGGTATTCGGTATTAAAACTGGTGAATCAAGACACTGTACTAAAGATCTAAGGTATTCGGTATTAAAACTGGTGAATCAAGACACTGTACTAAAGATCTAAGGTATTCGGTATTAAAACTGGTGAATCAAGACACTGTACTAAAGATCTAAGGTATTCGGTATTAAAACTGGTGAATCAAGACACTGTACTAAAGATCTAAGGTATTCGGTATTAAAACTGGTGAATCAAGACACTGTACTAAAGATCTAAGGTATTCGGTATTAAAACTGGTGAATCAAGACACTGTACTAAAGATCTAAGGTATTCGGTATTAAAACTGGTGAATCAAGACACTGTACTAAAGATCTAAGGTATTCGGTATTAAAACTGGTTAATCAAGACACTGTACTAAAGATCTAAGGTATTCGGTATTAAAACTGGTGAATCAAGACACTGTACTAAAGATCTAAGGTATTCGGTATTAAAACTGGTGAATCAAGACACTGTACTAAAGATCTAAGGTATTCGGTATTAAAACTGGTGAATCAAGACACTGTACTAAAGATCTAAGGTATTCGGTATTAAAACTGGTTAATCAAGACACTGTACTAAAGATCTAAGGTATTCGGTATTAAAACTGGTGAATCAAGACACTGTACTAAAGATCTAAGGTATTCGGTATTAAAACTGGTGAATCAAGACACTGTACTAAAGATCTAAGGTATTCGGTATTAAAACTGGTGAATCAAGACACTGTACTAAAGATCTAAGGTATTCGGTATTAAAACTGGTGAATCAAGACACTGTACTAAAGATCTAAGGTATTCGGTATTAAAACTGGTGAATCAAGACACTGTACTAAAGATCTAAGGTATTCGGTATTAAAACTGGTGAATCAAGACACTGTACTAAAGATCTAAGGTATTCGGTATTAAAACTGGTGAATCAAGACACTGTACTAAAGATCTAAGGTATTCGGTATTAAAACTGGTGAATCAAGACACTGTACTAAAGATCTAAGGTATTCGGTATTAAAACTGGTGAATCAAGACACTGTACTAAAGATCTAAGGTATTCGGTATTAAAACTGGTGAATCAAGACACTGTACTAAAGATCTAAGGTATTCGGTATTAAAACTGGTGAATCAAGACACTGTACTAAAGATCTAAGGTATTCGGTATTAAAACTGGTGAATCAAGACACTGTACTAAAGATCTAAGGTATTCGGTATTAAAACTGGTGAATCAAGACACTGTACTAAAGATCTAAGGTATTCGGTATTAAAACTGGTGAATCAAGACACTGTACTAAAGATCTAAGGTATTCGGTATTAAAACTGGTGAATCAAGACACTGTACTAAAGATCTAAGGTATTCGGTATTAAAACTGGTTAATCAAGACACTGTACTAAAGATCTAAGGTATTCGGTATTAAAACTGGTGAATCAAGACACTGTACTAAAGATCTAAGGTATTCGGTATTAAAACTGGTGAATCAAGACACTGTACTAAAGATCTAAGGTATTCGGTATTAAAACTGGTGAATCAAGACACTGTACTAAAGATCTAAGGTATTCGGTATTAAAACTGGTGAATCAAGACACTGTACTAAAGATCTAAGGTATTCGGTATTAAAACTGGTGAATCAAGACACTGTACTAAAGATCTAAGGTATTCGGTATTAAAACTGGTGAATCAAGACACTGTACTAAAGATCTAAGGTATTCGGTATTAAAACTGGTGAATCAAGACACTGTACTAAAGATCTAAGGTATTCGGTATTAAAACTGGTGAATCAAGACACTGTACTAAAGATCTAAGGTATTCGGTATTAAAACTGGTGAATCAAGACACTGTACTAAAGATCTAAGGTATTCGGTATTAAAACTGGTGAATCAAGACACTGTACTAAAGATCTAAGGTATTCGGTATTAAAACTGGTGAATCAAGACACTGTACTAAAGATCTAAGGTATTCGGTATTAAAACTGGTGAATCAAGACACTGTACTAAAGATCTAAGGTATTCGGTATTAAAACTGGTGAATCAAGACACTGTACTAAAGATCTAAGGTATTCGGTATTAAAACTGGTTAATCAAGACACTGTACTAAAGATCTAAGGTATTCGGTATTAAAACTGGTGAATCAAGACACTGTACTAAAGATCTAAGGTATTCGGTATTAAAACTGGTGAATCAAGACACTGTACTAAAGATCTAAGGTATTCGGTATTAAAACTGGTGAATCAAGACACTGTACTAAAGATCTAAGGTATTCGGTATTAAAACTGGTGAATCAAGACACTGTACTAAAGATCTAAGGTATTCGGTATTAAAACTGGTGAATCAAGACACTGTACTAAAGATCTAAGGTATTCGGTATTAAAACTGGTGAATCAAGACACTGTACTAAAGATCTAAGGTATTCGGTATTAAAACTGGTGAATCAAGACACTGTACTAAAGATCTAAGGTATTCGGTATTAAAACTGGTTAATCAAGACACTGTACTAAAGATCTAAGGTATTCGGTATTAAAACTGGTGAATCAAGACACTGTACTAAAGATCTAAGGTATTCGGTATTAAAACTGGTGAATCAAGACACTGTACTAAAGATCTAAGGTATTCGGTATTAAAACTGGTGAATCAAGACACTGTACTAAAGATCTAAGGTATTCGGTATTAAAACTGGTTAATCAAGACACTGTACTAAAGATCTAAGGTATTCGGTATTAAAACTGGTGAATCAAGACACTGAACTAAAGATCTAAGGTATTCGGTATTAAAACTGGTGAATCAAGACACTGTACTAAAGATCTAAGGTATTCGGTATTAAAACTGGTGAATCAAGACACTGTACTAAAGATCTAAGGTATTCGGTATTAAAACTGGTTAATCAAGACACTGTACTAAAGATCTAAGGTATTCGGTATTAAAACTGGTGAATCAAGACACTGAACTAAAGATCTAAGGTATTCGGTATTAAAACTGGTGAATCAAGACACTGTACTAAAGATCTAAGGTATTCGGTATTAAAACTGGTGAATCAAGACACTGTACTAAAGATCTAAGGTATTCGGTATTAAAACTGGTGAATCAAGACACTGTACTAAAGATCTAAGGTATTCGGTATTAAAACTGGTGAATCAAGACACTGTACTAAAGATCTAAGGTATTCGGTATTAAAACTGGTGAATCAAGACACTGTACTAAAGATCTAAGGTATTCGGTATTAAAACTGGTGAATCAAGACACTGTACTAAAGATCTAAGGTATTCGGTATTAAAACTGGTTAATCAAGACACTGTACTAAAGATCTAAGGTATTCGGTATTAAAACTGGTGAATCAAGACACTGTACTAAAGATCTAAGGTATTCGGTATTAAAACTGGTGAATCAAGACACTGTACTAAAGATCTAAGGTATTCGGTATTAAAACTGGTGAATCAAGACACTGTACTAAAGATCTAAGGTATTCGGTATTAAAACTGGTTAATCAAGACACTGTACTAAAGATCTAAGGTATTCGGTATTAAAACTGGTGAATCAAGACACTGTACTAAAGATCTAAGGTATTCGGTATTAAAACTGGTGAATCAAGACACTGAACTAAAGATCTAAGGTATTCGGTATTAAAACTGGTGAATCAAGACACTGTACTAAAGATCTAAGGTATTCGGTATTAAAACTGGTTAATCAAGACACTGTACTAAAGATCTAAGGTATTCGGTATTAAAACTGGTGAATCAAGACACTGTACTAAAGATCTAAGGTATTCGGTATTAAAACTGGTGAATCAAGACACTGTACTAAAGATCTAAGGTATTCGGTATTAAAACTGGTGAATCAAGACACTGAACTAAAGATCTAAGGTATTCGGTATTAAAACTGGTGAATCAAGACACTGTACTAAAGATCTAAGGTATTCGGTATTAAAACTGGTTAATCAAGACACTGTACTAAAGATCTAAGGTATTCGGTATTAAAACTGGTTAATCAAGACACTGTACTAAAGATCTAAGGTATTCGGTATTAAAACTGGTGAATCAAGACACTGTACTAAAGATCTAAGGTATTCGGTATTAAAACTGGTGAATCAAGACACTGTACTAAAAATCTAAGGTATTCGGTATTAAAACTGGTTAATGAAGACACTGTACTAAAGATCTAAGGTATTCGGTATTAAAACTGTGAATCAAGACACTGAACTAAAGATCTAAAGTATTCGGTATTAAAACTGGTGAATCAAGACACTGAACTAAAGATCTAAAGTATTCGGTATTAAAACTGGTTAATGAAGACACTGTACTAAAGATCTAAAGTATTCGGTATTAAAACTGGTGAATCAAGACACTGTACTAAAGATCTAAGGTATTCGGTATTAAAACTGGTTAATGAAGACACTGTAATAAAGATCTAAAGTATTCGGTATTAGAACTGGTGAATCAAGACTCTGTACTAAAGATCTAAGGTATTCGGTATTAAAACTGGTGAATCAAGACACTGTACTAAAGATCTAAGGTATTCGGTATTAAAACTGGTTAATCAAGACACTGAACTAAAGATCTAAGGTATTCGGTATTAAAACTGGTTAATCAAGACACTGTACTAAAGATCTAAAGTATTCGGTATTAAAACTGGTGAATCAAGACACTGAACTAAAGATCTAAGGTATTCGGTATTAAAACTGGTGAATCAAGACACTGTACTAAAGATCTAAGGTATTCGGTATTAAAACTGGTGAATCAAGACACTGTACTAAAGATCTAAGGTATTCGGTATTAAAACTGGTTAATGAAGACACTGTACTAAAGATCTAAGATATTCGGTATTAAAACTGTGAATCAAGACACTGAACTAAAGATCTAAGGTATTCGGTATTAAAACTGGTGAATCAAGACACTGTACTAAAGATCTAAGGTATTCGGTATTAAAACTGGTGAATCAAGACACTGTACTAAAGATCTAAGGTATTCGGTATTAAAACTGGTGAATCAAGACACTGTACTAAAGATCTAAGGTATTCGGTATTAAAACTGGTGAATCAAGACACTGAACTAAAGATCTAAGGTATTCGGTATTAAAACTGGTGAATCAAGACACTGTACTAAAGATCTAAGGTATTCGGTATTAAAACTGGTGAATCAAGACACTGTACTAAAGATCTAAGGTATTCGGTATTAAAACTGGTGAATCAAGACACTGTACTAAAGATCTAAGGTATTCGGTATTAAAACTGGTGAATCAAGACACTGTACTAAAGATCTAAGGTATTCGGTATTAAAACTGGTGAATCAAGACACTGTACTAAAGATCTAAGGTATTCGGTATTAAAACTGGTGAATCAAGACACTGTACTAAAGATCTAAGGTATTCGGTATTAAAACTGGTGAATCAAGACACTGTACTAAAGATCTAAGGTATTCGGTATTAAAACTGGTGAATCAAGACACTGTACTAAAGATCTAAGGTATTCGGTATTAAAACTGGTGAATCAAGACACTGTACTAAAGATCTAAGGTATTCGGTATTAAAACTGGTTAATCAAGACACTGTACTAAAGATCTAAAGTATTCGGTATTAAAACTGGTGAATCAAGACACTGTACTAAAGATCTAAGGTATTCGGTATTAAAACTGGTGAATCAAGACACTGTACTAAAGATCTAAGGTATTCGGTATTAAAACTGGTTAATCAAGACACTGAACTAAAGATCTAAGGTATTCGGTATTAAAACTGGTTAATCAAGACACTGTACTAAAGATCTAAGGTATTCGGTATTAAAACTGGTGAATCAAGACACTGAACTAAAGATCTAAGGTATTCGGTATTAAAACTGGTGAATCAAGACACTGTACTAAAGATCTAAGGTATTCGGTATTAAAACTGGTGAATCAAGACACTGTACTAAAGATCTAAGGTATTCGGTATTAAAACTGGTTAATCAAGACACTGTACTAAAGATCTAAGGTATTCGGTATTAAAACTGGTGAATCAAGACACTGAACTAAAGATCTAAGGTATTCGGTATTAAAACTGGTGAATCAAGACACTGTACTAAAGATCTAAGGTATTCGGTATTAAAACTGGTGAATCAAGACACTGTACTAAAGATCTAAGGTATTCGGTATTAAAACTGGTTAATCAAGACACTGTACTAAAGATCTAAGGTATTCGGTATTAAAACTGGTGAATCAAGACACTGTACTAAAGATCTAAGGTATTCGGTATTAAAACTGGTGAATCAAGACACTGTACTAAAGATCTAAGGTATTCGGTATTAAAACTGGTGAATCAAGACACTGTACTAAAGATCTAAGGTATTCGGTATTAAAACTGGTGAATCAAGACACTGTACTAAAGATCTAAGGTATTCGGTATTAAAACTGGTGAATCAAGACACTGTACTAAAGATCTAAGGTATTCGGTATTAAAACTGGTGAATCAAGACACTGTACTAAAGATCTAAGGTATTCGGTATTAAAACTGGTGAATCAAGACACTGTACTAAAGATCTAAGGTATTCGGTATTAAAACTGGTGAATCAAGACACTGTACTAAAGATCTAAGGTATTCGGTATTAAAACTGGTGAATCAAGACACTGTACTAAAGATCTAAGGTATTCGGTATTAAAACTGGTGAATCAAGACACTGTACTAAAGATCTAAGGTATTCGGTATTAAAACTGGTGAATCAAGACACTGTACTAAAGATCTAAGGTATTCGGTATTAAAACTGGTGAATCAAGACACTGTACTAAAGATCTAAGGTATTCGGTATTAAAACTGGTGAATCAAGACACTGTACTAAAGATCTAAGGTATTCGGTATTAAAACTGGTGAATCAAGACACTGTACTAAAGATCTAAGGTATTCGGTATTAAAACTGGTGAATCAAGACACTGTACTAAAGATCTAAGGTATTCGGTATTAAAACTGGTGAATCAAGACACTGTACTAAAGATCTAAGGTATTCGGTATTAAAACTGGTGAATCAAGACACTGTACTAAAGATCTAAGGTATTCGGTATTAAAACTGGTGAATCAAGACACTGTACTAAAGATCTAAGGTATTCGGTATTAAAACTGGTGAATCAAGACACTGTACTAAAGATCTAAGGTATTCGGTATTAAAACTGGTTAATCAAGACACTGTACTAAAGATCTAAGGTATTCGGTATTAAAACTGGTGAATCAAGACACTGTACTAAAGATCTAAGGTATTCGGTATTAAAACTGGTGAATCAAGACACTGTACTAAAGATCTAAGGTATTCGGTATTAAAACTGGTGAATCAAGACACTGTACTAAAGATCTAAGGTATTCGGTATTAAAACTGGTGAATCAAGACACTGTACTAAAGATCTAAGGTATTCGGTATTAAAACTGGTTAATCAAGACACTGTACTAAAGATCTAAGGTATTCGGTATTAAAACTGGTGAATCAAGACACTGTACTAAAGATCTAAGGTATTCGGTATTAAAACTGGTGAATCAAGACACTGTACTAAAGATCTAAGGTATTCGGTATTAAAACTGGTTAATCAAGACACTGTACTAAAGATCTAAGGTATTCGGTATTAAAACTGGTTAATCAAGACACTGTACTAAAGATCTAAGGTATTCGGTATTAAAACTGGTGAATCAAGACACTGTACTAAAGATCTAAGGTATTCGGTATTAAAACTGGTGAATCAAGACACTGTACTAAAGATCTAAGGTATTCGGTATTAAAACTGGTGAATCAAGACACTGTACTAAAGATCTAAGGTATTCGGTATTAAAACTGGTGAATCAAGACACTGTACTAAAGATCTAAGGTATTCGGTATTAAAACTGGTGAATCAAGACACTGTACTAAAGATCTAAGGTATTCGGTATTAAAACTGGTGAATCAAGACACTGTACTAAAGATCTAAGGTATTCGGTATTAAAACTGGTGAATCAAGACACTGTACTAAAGATCTAAGGTATTCGGTATTAAAACTGGTTAATCAAGACACTGTACTAAAGATCTAAAGTATTCGGTATTAAAACTGGTGAATCAAGACACTGTACTAAAGATCTAAGGTATTCGGTATTAAAACTGGTGAATCAAGACACTGTACTAAAGATCTAAGGTATTCGGTATTAAAACTGGTTAATCAAGACACTGTACTAAAGATCTAAGGTATTCGGTATTAAAACTGGTTAATCAAGACACTGTACTAAAGATCTAAAGTATTCGGTATTAAAACTGGTGAATCAAGACACTGAACTAAAGATCTAAGGTATTCGGTATTAAAACTGGTGAATCAAGACACTGTACTAAAGATCTAAGGTATTCGGTATTAAAACTGGTGAATCAAGACACTGTACTAAAGATCTAAGGTATTCGGTATTAAAACTGGTTAATCAAGACACTGTACTAAAGATCTAAGGTATTCGGTATTAAAACTGTGAATCAAGACACTGAACTAAAGATCTAAGGTATTCGGTATTAAAACTGGTGAATCAAGACACTGTACTAAAGATCTAAGGTATTCGGTATTAAAACTGGTGAATCAAGACACTGTACTAAAGATCTAAGGTATTCGGTATTAAAACTGGTGAATCAAGACACTGTACTAAAGATCTAAGGTATTCGGTATTAAAACTGGTGAATCAAGACACTGTACTAAAGATCTAAGGTATTCGGTATTAAAACTGGTGAATCAAGACACTGTACTAAAGATCTAAGGTATTCGGTATTAAAACTGGTGAATCAAGACACTGTACTAAAGATCTAAGGTATTCGGTATTAAAACTGGTTAATCAAGACACTGTACTAAAGATCTAAGGTATTCGGTATTAAAACTGGTGAATCAAGACACTGTACTAAAGATCTAAGGTATTCGGTATTAAAACTGGTGAATCAAGACACTGTACTAAAGATCTAAGGTATTCGGTATTAAAACTGGTTAATCAAGACACTGTACTAAAGATCTAAGGTATTCGGTATTAAAACTGGTTAATCAAGACACTGTACTAAAGATCTAAGGTATTCGGTATTAAAACTGGTGAATCAAGACACTGAACTAAAGATCTAAGGTATTCGGTATTAAAACTGGTGAATCAAGACACTGTACTAAAGATCTAAGGTATTCGGTATTAAAACTGGTGAATCAAGACACTGTACTAAAGATCTAAGGTATTCGGTATTAAAACTGGTGAATCAAGACACTGTACTAAAGATCTAAGGTATTCGGTATTAAAACTGGTGAATCAAGACACTGTACTAAAGATCTAAGGTATTCGGTATTAAAACTGGTGAATCAAGACACTGTACTAAAGATCTAAGGTATTCGGTATTAAAACTGGTGAATCAAGACACTGTACTAAAGATCTAAGGTATTCGGTATTAAAACTGGTGAATCAAGACACTGTACTAAAGATCTAAGGTATTCGGTATTAAAACTGGTGAATCAAGACACTGTACTAAAGATCTAAGGTATTCGGTATTAAAACTGGTTAATCAAGACACTGTACTAAAGATCTAAGGTATTCGGTATTAAAACTGGTGAATCAAGACACTGTACTAAAGATCTAAGGTATTCGGTATTAAAACTGGTGAATCAAGACACTGTACTAAAGATCTAAGGTATTCGGTATTAAAACTGGTGAATCAAGACACTGTACTAAAGATCTAAGGTATTCGGTATTAAAACTGGTTAATCAAGACACTGTACTAAAGATCTAAGGTATTCGGTATTAAAACTGGTGAATCAAGACACTGTACTAAAGATCTAAGGTATTCGGTATTAAAACTGGTGAATCAAGACACTGTACTAAAGATCTAAGGTATTCGGTATTAAAACTGGTGAATCAAGACACTGTACTAAAGATCTAAGGTATTCGGTATTAAAACTGGTGAATCAAGACACTGTACTAAAGATCTAAGGTATTCGGTATTAAAACTGGTGAATCAAGACACTGTACTAAAGATCTAAGGTATTCGGTATTAAAACTGGTGAATCAAGACACTGTACTAAAGATCTAAGGTATTCGGTATTAAAACTGGTGAATCAAGACACTGTACTAAAGATCTAAGGTATTCGGTATTAAAACTGGTGAATCAAGACACTGTACTAAAGATCTAAGGTATTCGGTATTAAAACTGGTGAATCAAGACACTGTACTAAAGATCTAAGGTATTCGGTATTAAAACTGGTGAATCAAGACACTGTACTAAAGATCTAAGGTATTCGGTATTAAAACTGGTGAATCAAGACACTGTACTAAAGATCTAAGGTATTCGGTATTAAAACTGGTTAATCAAGACACTGTACTAAAGATCTAAGGTATTCGGTATTAAAACTGGTGAATCAAGACACTGTACTAAAGATCTAAGGTATTCGGTATTAAAACTGGTTAATCAAGACACTGTACTAAAGATCTAAGGTATTCGGTATTAAAACTGGTGAATCAAGACACTGTACTAAAGATCTAAGGTATTCGGTATTAAAACTGGTGAATCAAGACACTGTACTAAAGATCTAAGGTATTCGGTATTAAAACTGGTTAATCAAGACACTGAACTAAAGATCTAAGGTATTCGGTATTAAAACTGGTTAATCAAGACACTGTACTAAAGATCTAAGGTATTCGGTATTAAAACTGGTGAATCAAGACACTGTACTAAAGATCTAAGGTATTCGGTATTAAAACTGGTGAATCAAGACACTGTACTAAAGATCTAAGGTATTCGGTATTAAAACTGGTGAATCAAGACACTGTACTAAAGATCTAAGGTATTCGGTATTAAAACTGGTGAATCAAGACACTGTACTAAAGATCTAAGGTATTCGGTATTAAAACTGGTGAATCAAGACACTGTACTAAAGATCTAAGGTATTCGGTATTAAAACTGGTTAATCAAGACACTGTACTAAAGATCTAAGGTATTCGGTATTAAAACTGGTGAATCAAGACACTGTACTAAAGATCTAAGGTATTCGGTATTAAAACTGGTGAATCAAGACACTGTACTAAAGATCTAAGGTATTCGGTATTAAAACTGGTGAATCAAGACACTGTACTAAAGATCTAAGGTATTCGGTATTAAAACTGGTGAATCAAGACACTGTACTAAAGATCTAAGGTATTCGGTATTAAAACTGGTTAATCAAGACACTGAACTAAAGATCTAAGGTATTCGGTATTAAAACTGGTTAATCAAGACACTGTACTAAAGATCTAAAGTATTCGGTATTAAAACTGGTGAATCAAGACACTGAACTAAAGATCTAAGGTATTCGGTATTAAAACTGGTGAATCAAGACACTGTACTAAAGATCTAAGGTATTCGGTATTAAAACTGGTGAATCAAGACACTGTACTAAAGATCTAAGGTATTCGGTATTAAAACTGGTTAATGAAGACACTGTACTAAAGATCTAAGGTATTCGGTATTAAAACTGGTGAATCAAGACACTGTACTAAAGATCTAAGGTATTCGGTGTTAAAACTGGTGAATCAAGACACTGTACTAAAGATCTAAGGTATTCGGTATTAAAACTGGTGAATCAAGACACTGTACTAAAGATCGGTATTAAAACTGGTAATCAAGACACTGTACGATCTAAGGTATTCGGTATTAAAACTGGTGAATCAAGACACTGTACTAAAGATCTAAGGTATTCGGTATTAAAACTGGTGAATCAAGACACTGTACTAAAGATCTAAGGTATTCGGTATTAAAACTGGTGAATCAAGACACTGTACTAAAGATCTAAGGTATTCGGTATTAAAACTGGTGAATCAAGACACTGTACTAAAGATCTAAGGTATTCGGTATTAAAACTGGTTAATCAAGACACTGTACTAAAGATCTAAGGTATTCGGTATTAAAACTGGTGAATCAAGACACTGTACTAAAGATCTAAGGTATTCGGTATTAAAACTGGTGAATCAAGACACTGTACTAAAGATCTAAGGTATTCGGTATTAAAACTGGTTAATCAAGACACTGTACTAAAGATCTAAGGTATTCGGTATTAAAACTGGTTAATCAAGACACTGTACTAAAGATCTAAGGTATTCGGTATTAAAACTGGTGAATCAAGACACTGAACTAAAGATCTAAGGTATTCGGTATTAAAACTGGTGAATCAAGACACTGAACTAAAGATCTAAGGCATTCGGTATTAAAACTGGTGAATCAAGACACTGTACTAAAGATCTAAGGTATTCGGTATTAAAACTGGTTAATCAAGACACTGTACTAAAGATCTAAGGTATTCGGTATTAAAACTGGTGAATCAAGACACTGTACTAAAGATCTAAGGTATTCGGTATTAAAACTGGTGAATCAAGACACTGTACTAAAGATCTAAGGTATTCGGTATTAAAACTGGTGAATCAAGACACTGAACTAAAGATCTAAGGCATTCGGTATTAAAACTGGTGAATCAAGACACTGTACTAATGATCTAAGGTATTCGGTATTAGAAGTGGTTAATCAAGACACTGTACTAAAGATCTAAGGTATTCCGTATTAGAACTGGTTAATCAAGACACTGTACTAAAGATCTAAGGTATTCAGTGTTAAAACTGGTGAATCAAGACACTGTACTAAAGATCTAAGGTATTCGGTATTAAAACTGGTGAATCAAGACACTGTACTAAAGATCTAAGGTATTCGGTATTAAAACTGGTTAATCAAGACACTGTACTAAAGATCTAAGGTATTCGGTATTAAAACTGTGAATCAAGACACTGAACTAAAGATCTAAAGTATTCGGTATTAAAACTGGTGAATCAAGACACTGAACTAAAGATCTAAAGTATTCGGTATTAAAACTGGTTAATGAAGACACTGTACTAAAGATCTAAAGTATTCGGTATTAAAACTGGTGAATCAAGACACTGTACTAAAGATCTAAGGTATTCGGTATTAAAACTGGTTAATGAAGACACTGTACTAAAGATCTAAAGTATTCGGTATTAAAACTGGTGAATCAAGACACTGTACTAAAGATCTAAGGTATTCGGTATTAAAACTGGTGAATCAAGACACTGAATCAAGACACTGTACTAAAGATCTAAGGTATTCGGTATTAAAACTGGTTAATGAAGACACTGAACTAAAGATCTAAGGTATTCGGTATTAAAACTAAAACTGGTCTAATATTCGGTATTAAAACTGGTGAAGACACTGTACTAAGGTATTCGATTAAAACTGGTATTCGGGTATTAAAACTGGTGAATCAAGACACTGTAAAAGATCTAAGGTAAAGGTGAATCTGTAAGGTATTCGGTATTAAAACTGGTGAATCAAGACACTGTACTAAAGATCTAAGGTATTCGGTATTAAAACTGGTGAATCAAGACACTGTACTAAAGATCTAAGGTATTCGGTATTAAAACTGGTTAATCAAGACACTGTACTAAAGATCTAAGGTATTCGGTATTAAAACTGGTGAATCAAGACACTGAACTAAAGATCTAAGGTATTCGGTATTAAAACTGGTGACAAGACACTGGTCTAATCAAGACACTGTACTAAAGATCTAAGGTATTCGGTATTAAAACTGGTGAATCAAGACACTGTACTAAAGATCTAAGGTATTCGGTATTAAAACTGGTTAATGAAGACACTGTACTAAAGATCTAAAGTATTCGGTATTAAAACTGGTGAATCAAGACACTGAACTAAAGATCTAAGGTATTCGGTATTAAAACTGGTTAATCAAGACACTGTACTAAAGATCTAAGGTATTCGGTATTAAAACTGGTGAATCAAGACACTGTACTAAAGATCTAAGGTATTCGGTATTAAAACTGTGAATCAAGACACTGTACTAAAGATCTAAGGTATTCGGTATTAAAACTGGTGAATCAAGACACTGTACTAAAGATCTAAGGTATTCGGTATTAAAACTGGTGAATCAAGACACTGTACTAAAGATCTAAGGTATTCGGTATTAAAACTGGTGAATCAAGACACTGTACTAAAGATCTAAGGTATTCGGTATTAAAACTGGTGAATCAAGACACTGTACTAAAGATCTAAGGTATTCGGTATTAAAACTGGTGAATCAAGACACTGTACTAAAGATCTAAGGTATTCGGTATTAAAACTGGTGAATCAAGACACTGTACTAAAGATCTAAGGTATTCGGTATTAAAACTGGTTAATGAAGACACTGTAATAAAGATCTAAAGTATTCGGTATTAGAACTGGTGAATCAAGACTCTGTACTAAAGATCTAAGGTATTCGGTATTAAAACTGGTGAATCAAGACACTGTACTAAAGATCTAAGGTATTCGGTATTAAAACTGGTTAATCAAGACACTGAACTAAAGATCTAAGGTATTCGGTATTAAAACTGGTTAATCAAGACACTGTACTAAAGATCTAAGGTATTCGGTATTAAAACTGGTGAATCAAGACACTGAACTAAAGATCTAAGGTATTCGGTATTAAAACTGGTGAATCAAGACACTGTACTAAAGATCTAAGGTATTCGGTATTAAAACTGGTGAATCAAGACACTGTACTAAAGATCTAAGGTATTCGGTATTAAAACTGGTTAATCAAGACACTGTACTAAAGATCTAAGGTATTCGGTATTAAAACTGGTGAATCAAGACACTGAACTAAAGATCTAAGGTATTCGGTATTAAAACTGGTGAATCAAGACACTGTACTAAAGATCTAAGGTATTCGGTATTAAAACTGGTGAATCAAGACACTGTACTAAAGATCTAAGGTATTCGGTATTAAAACTGGTTAATCAAGACACTGTACTAAAGATCTAAGGTATTCGGTATTAAAACTGGTGAATCAAGACACTGTACTAAAGATCTAAGGTATTCGGTATTAAAACTGGTGAATCAAGACACTGTACTAAAGATCTAAGGTATTCGGTATTAAAACTGGTGAATCAAGACACTGTACTAAAGATCTAAGGTATTCGGTATTAAAACTGGTGAATCAAGACACTGTACTAAAGATCTAAGGTATTCGGTATTAAAACTGGTGAATCAAGACACTGAACTAAAGATCTAAGGTATTCGGTATTAAAACTGGTGAATCAAGACACTGTACTAAAGATCTAAGGTATTCGGTATTAAAACTGGTGAATCAAGACACTGTACTAAAGATCTAAGGTATTCGGTATTAAAACTGGTGAATCAAGACACTGTACTAAAGATCTAAGGTATTCGGTATTAAAACTGGTGAATCAAGACACTGTACTAAAGATCTAAGGTATTCGGTATTAAAACTGGTGAATCAAGACACTGTACTAAAGATCTAAGGTATTCGGTATTAAAACTGGTGAATCAAGACACTGTACTAAAGATCTAAGGTATTCGGTATTAAAACTGGTGAATCAAGACACTGTACTAAAGATCTAAGGTATTCGGTATTAAAACTGGTGAATCAAGACACTGTACTAAAGATCTAAGGTATTCGGTATTAAAACTGGTGAATCAAGACACTGTACTAAAGATCTAAGGTATTCGGTATTAAAACTGGTGAATCAAGACACTGTACTAAAGATCTAAGGTATTCGGTATTAAAACTGGTGAATCAAGACACTGTACTAAAGATCTAAGGTATTCGGTATTAAAACTGGTGAATCAAGACACTGTACTAAAGATCTAAGGTATTCGGTATTAAAACTGGTGAATCAAGACACTGTACTAAAGATCTAAGGTATTCGGTATTAAAACTGGTGAATCAAGACACTGTACTAAAGATCTAAGGTATTCGGTATTAAAACTGGTTAATCAAGACACTGTACTAAAGATCTAAGGTATTCGGTATTAAAACTGGTGAATCAAGACACTGTACTAAAGATCTAAGGTATTCGGTATTAAAACTGGTGAATCAAGACACTGTACTAAAGATCTAAGGTATTCGGTATTAAAACTGGTGAATCAAGACACTGTACTAAAGATCTAAGGTATTCGGTATTAAAACTGGTGAATCAAGACACTGTACTAAAGATCTAAGGTATTCGGTATTAAAACTGGTGAATCAAGACACTGTACTAAAGATCTAAGGTATTCGGTATTAAAACTGGTGAATCAAGACACTGTACTAAAGATCTAAGGTATTCGGTATTAAAACTGGTGAATCAAGACACTGTACTAAAGATCTAAGGTATTCGGTATTAAAACTGGTGAATCAAGACACTGTACTAAAGATCTAAGGTATTCAGTATTAAAACTGGTGAATCAAGACACTGAACTAAAGATCTAAGGTATTCGGTATTAAAACTGGTGAATCAAGACACTGTACTAAAGATCTAAGGTATTCGGTATTAAAACTGGTTAATCAAGACACTGTACTAAAGATCTAAGGTATTCGGTATTAGAACTGGTGAATCAAGACTCTGTACTAAAGATCTAAGGTATTCGGTATTAAAACTGGGAATCAAGACACTGAACTAAAGATCTAAGGTATTCGGTATTAAAACTGGTGAATCAAGACACTGTACTAAAGATCTAAGGTATTCGGTATTAAAACTGGTGAATCAAGACACTGTACTAAAGATCTAAGGTATTCGGTATTAAAACTGGTGAATCAAGACACTGTACTAAAGATCTAAGGTATTCGGTATTAAAACTGGTGAATCAAGACACTGTACTAAAGATCTAAGGTATTCGGTATTAAAACTGGTTAATCAAGACACTGTACTAAAGATCTAAGGTATTCGGTATTAAAACTGTGAATCAAGACACTGTACTAAAGATCTAAGGTATTCGGTATTAAAACTGGTGAATCAAGACACTGTACTAAAGATCTAAAGTATTCGGTATTAAAACTGGTTAATCAAGACACTGTACTAAAGATCTAAGGTATTCGGTATTAAAACTGGTGAATCAAGACACTGTACTAAAGATCTAAGGTATTCGGTATTAAAACTGGTTAATCAAGACACTGTACTAAAGATCTAAGGTATTCGGTATTAGAACTGGTGAATCAAGACACTGTACTAAAGATCTAAGGTATTCGGTATTAAAACTGGTGAATCAAGACACTGTACTAAAGATCTAAGGTATTCGGTATTAAAACTGGTTAATGAAGACACTGAACTAAAGATCTAAGGTATTCGGTATTAAAACTGGTTAATGAAGACACTGTACTAACGATCTAAAGTATTCGGTATTAAAACTGGTGAATCAAGACACTGAACTAAAGATCTAAGGTATTCGGTATTAAAACTGGTGAATCAAGACACTGTACTAAAGATCTAAGGTATTCGGTATTAAAACTGGTTAATGAAGACACTGTACTAAAGATCTAAAGTATTCGGTATTAAAACTGGTGAATCAAGACACTGTACTAAAGATCTAAGGTATTCGGTATTAAAACTGGTGAATCAAGACACTGTACTAAAGATCTAAGGTATTCGGTATTAAAACTGGTTAATGAAGACACTGAACTAAAGATCTAAGGTATTCGGTATTAAAACTGGTTAATGAAGACACTGTACTAACGATCTAAAGTATTCGGTATTAAAACTGGTGAATCAAGACACTGAACTAAAGATCTAAGGTATTCGGTATTAAAACTGGTGAATCAAGACACTGTACTAAAGATCTAAGGTATTCGGTATTAAAACTGGTGAATCAAGACACTGTACTAAAGATCTAAGGTATTCGGTATTAAAACTGGTTAATGAAGACACTGTACTAAAGATCTAAGATATTCGGTATTAAAACTGTGAATCAAGACACTGAACTAAAGATCTAAGGTATTCGGTGTTAAAACTGGTGAATCAAGACACTGTACTAAAGATCTAAGGTATTCGGTATTAAAACTGGTGAATCAAGACACTGTACTAAAGATCTAAGGTATTCGGTATTAAAACTGGTTAATGAAGACACTGTACTAACGATCTAAAGTATTCGGTATTAAAACTGGTGAATCAAGACACTGAACTAAAGATCTAAGGTATTCGGTATTAGAAGTGGTTAATCAAGACACTGTACTAAAGATCTAAGGTATTCGGTATTAGAACTGGTGAATCAAGACTCTGTACTAAAGATCTAAGGTATTCGGTATTAAAACTGTGAATCAAGACACTGTACTAAAGATCTAAGGTATTCGGTATTAAAACTGTGAATCAAGACACTGAACTAAAGATCTAAGGTATTCGGTGTTAAAACTGGTGAATCAAGACACTGTACTAAAGATCTAAGGTATTCGGTATTAAAACTGGTGAATCAAGACACTGTACTAAAGATCTAAGGTATTCGGTATTAAAACTGGTGAATCAAGACACTGTACTAAAGATCTAAGGTATTCGGTATTAAAACTGGTGAATCAAGACACTGTACTAAAGATCTAAGGTATTCGGTATTAAAACTGGTGAATCAAGACACTGTACTAAAGATCTAAGGTATTCGGTATTAAAACTGGTGAATCAAGACACTGTACTAAAGATCTAAGGTATTCGGTGTTAAATCTGGTGAATCAAGACACTGTACTAAAGATCTAAGGTATTCCGTATTAGAACTGGTTAATCAAGACACTGTACTAAAGATCTAAGGTATTCAGTGTTAAAACTGGTGAATCAAGACACTGTACTAAAGATCTAAGGTATTCGGTATTAAAACTGGTGAATTAAGACACTGTACTAAAGATCCAAGGTATTCAGTATTAGAACTGGTTAATCAAGACACTGTACTAAAGATCTAAGGTATTCAGTATTAGAACTGGTTAATCAAGACACTGTACTAAAGATCTAAGGTATTCAGTATTAAAACTGGTGAATCAAGACACTGTACTAAAGATCTAAGGTATTCGGTATTAAAACTGGTGAATCAAGACACTGTTCTAAAGATCTAAGGTATTCGGTATTAAAACTGGTTAATGAAGACACTGTATTAAAGATCTAAGGTATTCGGTATCAAAACTGTGAATCAAGACACTGTACTAAAGATCTAAGGTATTAGGTATTAAAACTGGTTAATGAAGACACTGTACTAAAGATCTAAGGTATTCGGTATTAAAACTGTGAATCAAGACACTGAACTAAAGATCTAAGGTATTCGGTATTAAAACTGGTGAATCAAGACACTGAACTAAAGATCTAAGGCATTCGGTATTAAAACTGGTGAATCAAGACACTGTACTAATGATCTAAGGTATTCGGTATTAGAACTGGTGAATCAAGACTCTGTACTAAAGATCTAAGGTATTCGGTATTAAAACTGTGAATCAAGACACTGTACTAAAGATCTAAGGTATTCGGTATTAAAACTGGTTAATGAAGACACTGAACTAAAGATCTAAGGTATTCGGTATTAAAACTGGTTAATGAAGACACTGTACTAACGATCTAAAGTATTCGGTATTAAAACTGGTGAATCAAGACACTGAACTAAAGATCTAAGGTATTCGGTATTAAAACTGGTGAATCAAGACACTGTACTAAAGATCTAAAGTATTCGGTATTAAAACTGGTGAATCAAGACACTGTACTAAAGGTCTAAGGTATTCGGTATTAAAACTGGTGAATCAAGACACTGTACTAAAGATCTAAGGTATTCGGTATTAAAACTGGTGAATCAAGACAATGAACTAAAGATTTAAAGTATTCGGTATTAAAACTGGTTAATGAAGACACTGTACTAAAGATTTAAAGTATTCGGTATTAAAACTGGTGAATCAAGACACTGTACTAAAGATCTAAGGTATTCGGTATTAAAACTGGTTAATGAAGACACTGTACTAAAGATCTAAGGTATTCGGTATTAAAACTGGTGAATCAAGACACTGAACTAAAGATCTAAAGTATTCGGTGTTAAAACTGGTTATTCAAGACTCTGTACTAAAGATTTAAATAGTCATGTGCTGCTAATCACAGTTTAAACTTACGAAGTAATTTAGTGTTTCCACGACGCTAAATATCAAATAAATACCATGTGTTTTCTCTCAGCATACATATGTGTACTGCTTGAGTATTGACATCTTATAAAAAATATTTTTATTTTATATAAGTCTAGTGAAACACTTTGAAGTTTTATCGTCTGGACAACTGTGTATTATTTGTTCGTTGTATATGATGCCTAGTGATACGGTAATACACTTCACATGCACGTGATCACATTTGTTTTCTACAAATTTGTTTTGCTGTTCGAACCCAAGCTGTGGTTATGTGTGTTAGGCACGTTACTGAAGTTGTAGCGTGAAACATAAGAATGCATGTTAAATAACAAAACCAAAACCATGACAATCTCACGTATACTCCGTAAGGGTATTTAAATGGAAGCTATTCTCATACTAAGATTGTCCCTAAATCCTTAACGTCGTATGATTTAACTGTCGGTTTTTGTTTTTCTTAAATTAATCGAGTCATCAATGTAAAATTCTCATATTTTTAGAACTATTTCTATAAATAAACCGTTATTGCAATGGCTAAAGTTATAAATGTATATTTCAGTCGTCTGCCAATCTATAAATTATCTTATTTGGCAGAGTTATTGGAAACAAACACTGTATCTTTTCTTGAACTTAACAAGGATGGTGAATATTGTTATTGTCCTTAATTTTTTTAATCTTCCTACTTGTATTAAATTTGGTCAATTGGTTAACACTTTTCTACGAGAGAAAAAGGTTTGATTTGTTTCAAATTTTGTGCAAAGTTACACGAGAGTTATCTGTGCTAACCGTATCTGAGGTAACCGTCCCTAATTTAGCAAAGACAAGAGGGAAGGCGGTTAATCACCACCGCCCACTGCCAACTCTTGGGATACTTTTCTACCAACGAATAGGAGGATTGATAGAGCATAATAACGTCCTCACGACTGAAAGGGCGAGCATGTTTGGTGTGGTGGAGGATTCGAACCCACAATCCTCAGATTACCAGTCGAACGCCCTAACCACCTGGTAATGGCGGGCCAAGAGATAAGGGAACGGTTTGGAATTGTATAGGATATATAAATGGTGAATTTTGAACGTTTTCTTTTCTAGTTATTAGACATTTGTATTACGTAATAGGAACAGCACGCATAGAAAAGGGGAGAATATAGAATTTCACCAATAGGGCCCAATTTAAATATAAAGTATAAATATAAAGTAGGCTTAACTGGTCCATGTTTATCAAGATATTTTTACTAATATTTACGGTAAATATCTGTTATAACTGGTCACCAATTCTCTTACAAAATACCATCAAATGTAATGAGTTTTGATTGTTCGTCCTTCAAGTGATGGAGTGACTTAGTGGTGGGGGGACTCCGGCTGAGCAAAGTAAGGAAGATTTGTGACGTTATTTGTTTTACATCATAACTTGTGGTGTAGCACATTCTTCTCTGGCATGTTAAAAAAGGTTGTCTGTCTCACTGAAGTCGATCAATGTAGGCAATGCATCATTATGCAGAAAGGTCTTCTGTAACAAATATTGATAAACCGAGCTCAGATCAATCAAAACAGCTTGTTTTATGATACTTCATTCAATATTCTTTAAGCTCGGGTGTTTTAAACTATATTGGAGAAGAAGGTGTATTTAGTGATGAATGTTTTCATTAAATCATTATTTTTGTTTTTAACCCTAATTTAATAGATACTAGCGTATGGGTGTCTGCCAATCCATGAAATCCAGAACCAAGCAGTCCTTTCGTATTGGCCCGTCATGACCAGGTAGGTTAAGGCTGTCGACTCGTGATCTGAGGGTTGCGGGTTCGAATCCCCGTCACACCAAACATACTTGCTCTTTCAGCCGTGGGAGCGTTATAATGTGACGATCAGTCCCACTGTTCGTTGGTAAAAGAGTAGCCCAAGAGTTGGCGGTGATTGGTGATGACTAGCTGCTTTCGCTCTAGTCTTACACTGCTAAATTAGGGACGGCTAGCGCAGATAGCCCATTGTGCAGCTTTGTGTTTAACTTCAAACAAACAAACAAGACAAAGTTTTAGTACATATTTGCAACTTTAGATTTTTTTATCCCTTCGTTACAATATAATTATTTTATACATCTATTAAAGCTGTGTGTTTTATTTCTCTTTTTCATTCTGCCCTATAATATTATATACCATAAGTCTATTATTCGGAGAACACATTAAAAACCCTAGATATCAGTTCGGGTTGCACTTGGGACAGAGCCTCCCATTTTGTGGTGGACAAAGTCAGTGCTAACTGGTATACTCCACCGCAGTATCTGACATTTATCTCCATATTTGACAACATAACATCATATTAATATGAAGACCAGAGAATGTGACAAAAATGTAACGTAATTACCACTACATGTCAGTATCGACTCTCATGACCAGTCATGTTTAGTTACCATGATAAGTCAGTGCTAGTCACCATGACACGTTAGTATTCAATGCCATGACACATTTTTGCCACTGCAAAAGATAAAAGTGACGATCCAATTGTAAAACTACGAATATAATTTGTTCTCGTAAAAAAACCCAAAACATTTAGATCTATAGAAGGTGGCGTTCAGAACCTAATGTACAGGAAATATTAAAAACGTGCTAAGAGGAAGACTTTAGAAGGATTGCTCTGACCATTCATGATGGTCCAACCAGAGGAAAGTCTTATTATTTGTCAAACTATCACATTAAATATGACACCAGTTTCAGTACGCAAACTGGTGTTATTAGTAATAATTGTGATATATTCTTGTAAATAACTTCTTGTTAACGTGATATGGTCAATCGTGTCCACTTCATGAAACAGAAACAAATTAGAACCTCTGATGAACCAGTAACGTCGAGTGTATGACGGCATATTGTGGTAATATTAACGTATAGTTAAGAAACTAATCAGGTACTGAGGGTTAACACCGTCAAATTTAAATCATAGAATCATAGAATAGACTTGGCACTATGATATTAAAGATACCATTAACCTTCAGGGGCCTCGTCCATAAGTAATTATTATATTAGTTTAATCACAGAACTCAGCAGAAGAGTCATTTTGGTTTGCCATGTTTCCAAAAATTGTAAAAGAAGAGAACTATCCAGTTCCTTTAGGAGAATGGATTCTATTACCACTTTGTTAAATTTGTTTGAAGCAGGATATCCCTTAAGAGAATGAATACTATAGTCACTTCATTGGATGTGTTTGAAGCAGGACATTCTTCAGGAAAAGTGATTCTAATACCACTTTGTTGGATATGTTTAAAACAGGACAATATAAATAAGCCAACTATGAAACCAAGAGTGCAAATCTGGCGATGTGGAATGAAAAAACAAACAATATACCTGTGAGCTCTAAAAACCATAAGTCTAGTTTTGGTCAATTCATAATTATTAAAGAAAAAGGAAAATACCTGTTATTGAGAAGGTCAGACAACAGAGGTGTTATTTTCATAGAATTATATCGGTGGAAGCTCATTTGAATATGCTGAAGGAACAATTAGATATTTTTCAATGAACTATATTGCTTTAAGCGACAGTAGCGACTACTAAAGTTTCAATGTACTATATTGCTTTAAGCGACAGTAGCGACTACTAAAGTTTCAATATACTATATTGCTTTAAGCGACAGTAGCGACTACTAAAGTTTCAATGTACTATATTGCTTTAAGCGACAGTAGCGACTACTAAAGTTTCAATGTACTATATTGCTTTAAGCGACAGTAGCGACTACTAAAGTTTCAATGTACTATATTGCTTTAAGCGACAGTAGCGACTACTAAAGTTAAAGAACCAAACAATTTGTTGGAATGTTATCTTGCAGGAACTTTGAAACCAAACAGTAATCAGTAGCTCGTTTTAGCTTCTGATGATGGGTGTCCTTAGAAGACAATCAGGATATAAACCAAACAGTAATCAGTAGCTCGTTTTAGCTTCTGATGATGGGTGTCCTTAGAAGACAATCAGGATATAAACCAAACAGTAATCAGTAGCTCGTTTTAGCTTCTGATGATGGGTGTCCTTAGAAGACAATCAGGATATAAACCAAACAGTAATCAGTAGCTCGTTTTAGCTTCTGATGATGGGTGTCCTTAGAAGACAATCAGGATATAAACCAAACAGTAATCAGTAGCTCGTTTTAGCTTCTGATGATGGGTGTCCTTAGAAGACAATCAGGATATAAACCAAACAGTAATCAGTAGCTCGTTTTAGCTTCTGATGATGGGTGTCCTTAGAAGACAATCAGGATATAAACCAAACAGTAATCAGTAGCTCGTTTTAGCTTCTGATGATGGGTGTCCTTAGAAGACAATCAGGATATAAACCAAACAGTAATCAGTAGCTCGTTTTAGCTTCTGATGATGGGTGTCCTTAGAAGACAATCAGGATATAAACCAAACAGTAATCAGTAGCTCGTTTTAGCTTCTGATGATGGGTGTCCTTAGAAGACAATCAGGATATAAACCAAACAGTAATCAGTAGCTCGTTTTAGCTTCTGATGATGGGTGTCCTTAGAAGACAATCAGGATATAGCTTTTTTTTCAAATTTTGCACACTTTATTAACTTTTAAAGGAAGCCTGCAATATCCAAAGTGGAAATCCAAAGAAATTAGTGAACTGATGGAACATCGATGATCATCATTCGATAAACAGAATGCTCGTAGAACCTAGTAAAACGTGAGTGATCACCATTCGATAAAAATAACACTAGTAGAACTTAGTAAAACGTGAGTGATCACCATTCGATAAAAATAACACTAGTAGAACTTAGTAAAACGTGAGTGATCACTATTCGATAAAAATAACACTAGTAGAACTTAGTAAAACGTGAGTGATCACTATTCGATAAAAATAACACTAGTAGAACTTAGTAAAACGTGAGTGATCACCATTCGATAAAAATAACACTAGTAGAACTTAGTAAAACGTGAGTGATCACTATTCGATAAAATAACACTAGTAGAACTTAGTAAAACGTGAGTGATCACCATTCGATAAAAATAACACTAGTAGAATTTAGTAAAACACAGGTGATTATCATTCATTAAAAATAATGAACTTGGGCTCCACATGAAGAAACAGAATTCTTCCAATCGCTTGAAGATTTTGTTCTGGAATGAAGTTTTGACACTAAAGGTGATATGAAACGTGCTCAGCACATTTCAGTGTTCAAGAACTGGAATGTTAGAAACCTGGATGATGCTTACTGATATAATCAAAGTAAAGACAACAGGAACCAATGATTGGGAGTCTAACAGAGAACTGTCATCAGCAGTTGACATAAATATAAACTTATAGTTTGGATATCCGTGACTGGCTCTCCAAGTAGATGGAAGTTATTGACATGAGACTGGTATAGTCTTCTTATGAGTAACTTTATCTCCAAATCGGAGCTACTCTGGTAAGTGCTTATAGACCAAAAATGTAGAGAACATTAAGTGACAAAGTATCTAATCTGATGTGGATCAAGAAAAGAATATATATATATATAAAAATGTAGAGAACATTAAGTGACAAAGTATCTAATCTGACGTGGATCAATAAAAGTATATATATATATATATGAATGTAGAGAACATTAATTGACAAAGTATCTAATCTGATGTGGATCAAGAAAAGTATATATATATGTATAAAAATGTAGAGAACATTAAGTGACAAAGTATCTAATGTGATGTGGATCAATAAAAGTATATATATATATATATAAAAATGTAGAGAACATTAAGTGACAAAGTATCTAATCTGATGTGGATCAAGAAAAGTATATATATATATATATATATAAATGTAGAGAACATTAAGTGACAAAGTATCTAATCTGATGTGGATCAAGAAAAGTATATATATATATATAAATGTAGAGAACATTAAGTGACAAAGTATCTAATCTGATGTGGATCAAGAAAAGTATATATATATATATAAATGTAGAGAACATTAAGTGACAAAGTATCTAATCTGATGTGGATCAAGAAAAGTATATATATATATATATAAAAATGTAGAGAACATTAAGTGACAAAGTATCTAATCTGATGTGGATCAAGAAAAGTATATATATATATATAAAAATGTAGAGAACATTAAGTGACAAAGTATCTAATGTGATGTGGATCAAGAAAAGTATATATATATATATATAAATGTAGAGAACATTAAGTGACAAAGTATCTAATCCGATGTGGATCAAGAAAAGTATATATATATATATATAAATGTAGAGAACATTAAGTGACAAAGTATCTAATCTGATGTGGATCAAGAAAAGTATATATATATATATATATAAATGTAGAGAACATTAAGTGACAAAGTATCTAATCTGATGTGGATCAAGAAAAGTATATATATATATATAAAAATGTAGAGAACATTAAGTGACAAAGTATCTAATCTGATGTTGACCAAGAAAAGTATATATATATATATATATAAATGTAGAGAACATTAAGTGACAAAGTATCTAATCTGATGTGGATCAAGAAAAGTATATATATATATATATATATAAATGTAGAGAACATTAAGTGACAAAGTATCTAATCTGATGTGGATCAAGAAAAGTATATATATATATAAATGTAGAGAACATTAAGTGACAAAGTATCTAATCTGATGTGGATCAAGAAAAGTATATATATATATATATAAATGTAGAGAACATTAAGTGACAAAGTATCTAATCTGATGTGGATCAAGAAAAGTATATATATATATATAAAAATGTAGAGAACATTAAGTGACAAAGTATCTAATCTGATGTGGATCAAGAAAAGTATATATATATATATAAAAAATGTAGAGAACATTAAGTGACAAAGTATCTAATCTGATGTGGATCAAGAAAAGTATATATATATATATATAAATGTAGAGAATATTAAGTGACAAAGTATCTAATCTGATGTGGATCAAGAAAAGTATATATATATATAAAAATGTAGAGAACATTAAGTGACAAAGTATCTAATCTGATGTGGATCAAGAAAAGTATATATATATATATATATAAATGTAGAGAATATTAAGTGACAAAGTATCTAATCTGATGTGGATCAAGAAAAGTATATATATATATAAAAATGTAGAGAACATTAAGTGACAAAGTATCTAATCTGATGTGGATCAAGAAAAGTATATATATATATATATATAAAATGTAGAGAACATTAAGTGACAAAGTATCTAATCTGATGTGGATCAAGAAAAAGTATATATATATATAAATGTAGAGAACATTAAGTGACAAAGTATCTAATCTGATGTGGATCAAGAAAAGTATATATATATATATATAAATGTAGAGAACATTAAGTGACAAAGTATCTAATCTGATGTGGATCAAGAAAAGTATATATATATATATATAAATGTAGAGAACATTAAGTGACAAAGTATCTAATCTGATGTGGATCAAGAAAAGTATATATATATATATATATAAATGTAGAGAACATTAAGTGACATAGTATCTAATCTGATGTGGATCAAGAAAAGTATATATATATATATAAAATGTAGAGAACATTAAGTGACAAAGTATCTAATCTGATGTTGACCAAGAAAAGTATATATATATATATATAAAATGTAGAGAACATTAAGTGACAAAGTATCTAATCTGATGTGGATCAAGAAAAGTATATATATATATATATATATAAATGTAGAGAACATTAAGTGACAAAGTATCTAATCTGATGTGGATCAAGAAAAGTATATATATATATAAATGTAGAGAACATTAAGTGACAAAGTATCTAATCTGATGTGGATCAAGAAAAGTATATATATATATATATATATAAATGTAGAGAACATTAAGTGACAAAGTATCTAATCTGATGTGGATCAAGAAAAGTATATATATATATATAAAAATGTAGAGAACATTAAGTGACAAAGTATCTAATCTGATGTGGATCAAGAAAAGTATATATATATATATATAAAAATGTAGAGAACATTAAGTGACAAAGTATCTAATCTGATGTGGATCAAGAAAAGTATATATATATATATATAAATGTAGAGAATATTAAGTGACAAAGTATCTAATCTGATGTGGATCAAGAAAAGTATATATATATATAAAAATGTAGAGAACATTAAGTGACAAAGTATCTAATCTGATGTTGACCAAGAAAAGTATATATATATATATATAAATGTAGAGAACATTAAGTGACAAAGTATCTAATCTGATGTGGATCAAGAAAAGTATATATATATATATATAAAATGTAGAGAACATTAAGTGACAAAGTATCTAATCTGATGTTGACCAAGAAAAGTATATATATATTAAAATACCTCTTTCAACAGCCGGCCAGTAATGGTCGAACAGTCGATAACAGTATGTTTGCCAAAGGTTTTGGATGACATTAAAAAATGTAACTATAACGTACTGTTTTTTTGTTACTTTATTGCGTTCATCAGAATGTCTGCAGAACAGTTAAGAAGACTAAATTTCTAGCATGAATGCTAAACGTAATTGTCAAATCTATATAAATATAGATTCATTTTGGTGAGTATTAGAAACATCAAATATTTTATGTCGGTCTGTTTATGTAAGACGAGTTATTTTGTTTTCCATTTTCCTTTTTTAAGGGTTACTCAAGGAGGGTGAAAATAGCCAAAACCTGCTAACAAGTCATGAATTTTATGATAGAGAGGGTTTCATGTTTATTCTCATTAATTTAAACAGTTTGTCTTTTAATAATTCACAATAATACATTTTGACGTCAATGTTGCATGGTCTTTCAAACCCTATTTAAATATAGATTCACTTCGGTAGTTTAAAGGACAACTAAAGTCACCACACTTATAAGGTATCAATATATTATTGTCATACAGAAAGACTGACCTATTGACTGCTACTGCATTTGTAGAAGCTATTGATAGAGTTTAATTGTTGTTGTTTTTTTAATTTGTGCAAAGCTGAGCGAGGGCTATTTGCGCTGTCTCCAATTTAGCAGTGTAAGACTAAAGGGAAAGCACCGATAGGTGGCCACAAAACTGACTATATCAAATACTTGGTGGCGAGAAACCCACTTGAAATAAAATTGTATCTCAGAAGGGCTGGTATGGGTATTAACACACATTGATAAACAGAGAACAACGTTTCGACCATCCTAGAAAGTCATCTTAACCTGAAGATGATCTAGAAAGGTCAAAACGTTGTTCTCTGTTTATCAATAAGTGTTAATACCCATACCAGCTGTTCAGAGATACATTGCTAGAGCATAATAGTCGGTCACTTATAATAAGTTAACGAATGGAACAAAAACTGATAACTGTTAAACTATTCTTAAACCAAATAAATTATTATCTCAGTTTATCTTTGAAATAAATAATTTTCTCGCAACAGTATTTATTTTCTTATTTGTTTCATCTTTAAGCCACATAAGAGACTATGTATGCTTTGTCCACGGTAGAGACTATGTATGCTTTGTCCACGGTAGAGACTCTATCCTTTCTAACTTTCCCTTAACTGGACTGGGACAAGTATTTACCCTAAAATATATGAAAACGAAAATTAGAAGAAAAAACATGAAAAACATTTCTCAACTTTTGACCATTCCATTTGTACTTTAAAAACCACCTTCAACGATACAGTCACGAGGGTGAAATACATACAAATATGTTCGTGTAACTTGAGGTAGTTGAGAAGCTGGACTTTTGCCTGATCAGACAGATTAATCGTGTACTGCATTACTGTAGACTACAACATTAATGAATCGATACTTATGCTAGGGGTGGGTGACTCAGACTTATCTATATATATATATACTGGAAAATGAGAAATAAGAGGACACTGGGATTCATGATGGTCACTGTGACACACCACATGTTGTAGCAATATCGACTCGACCTAAACATATATGTGTTCTGCCAATCCTTGTTATAAATGAGACGGAAATCTAGCGGAAAGAACCAATTACTTTCAAGAACAGTAACTTTTATTATTTTGATGTTAGAGTTATAAAATATCATGTGGTACTAGTATAACAACAGGAATAATAATAAGCCAGGGCGATGAAAACAAAGTTCGGTGTTTCAAAGTAAGATGAATAGAATGTAAAAACAAAGATCGGTGTTTCAAAGTAAGATGAATAGAATGTGAAAACAGTATTCAATATTTCAATGTATGATGAATAGAATTGGAAAGCAAAATTCGGTGTTTTAAAGTAAGAGAAATAGAATGTGAAAACAGAATTCGGTGTTTTAAAGTAAAAAGAATAGATTGTGAAAGGAAAATTCGGTGTTTCAAAGTAAAATGAATAGAATGTAAAAACAAAGATCGGTGTTTCAAAGTAAGATGAATAGAATGTGAAAACAAAGATCGGTGTTTCAAAGTAAGATGAATAGAATGTAAAAACAAAGATCGGTGTTTCAAAGTAAGATGAATAGAAGGTAAAAACAATGTTCGGTGTTTCAAAGTAAGATGAATAGAATGTGAAAACAAAAATCGGTGTTTCAAAGTAAGATCAATAGAATGTGAAAACAAAGATCGGTGTTTCAAAGTAAAATGAATAGAATGTGAAAACAAAGATCGGTGTTTCAAAGTAAGATGAATAGAATGTGAAAACAATGTTCGGTGTTTCAAAGTAAGATGAATAGAATGTGAAAACAAAGATCGGTGTTTCAAAGTAAGATGAATAGAATGTGAAAACAGTATTCAATATTTCAATGTATGATGAATAGAATTGGAAAGCAAAATTCGGTGTTTTAAAGTAAGAGAAATAGAATGTGAAAACAGAATTCGGTGTTTTAAAGTAAAAAGAATAGATTGTGAAAGGAAAATTCGGTGTTTCAAAGTAAAATGAATAGAATGTGAAAACAAAGTTCGGTGTTTCAAAGTGTGATGAATGAGATGTGAAAAGAAAGTTTTGTGTTTCAATGTAAGATGAACATTGTGTGAAAACTAAGTTCGGTGTTTGAAAGTAAGATGCAGAGAATGCGAAAGCAAATTACTCTGTTGCAAAGTTTGATATGTAAAAAGTGAAAACAAAGTTCTGAGTTGAAAAGTAAGATGAATAGAATGTTAAAAGGAAGTTCGGTGTTTGAATAAAAAGTGAAAACAAAATTCGATGTTTCAAAGTAAGATGAAGATAATGTGAAAACATAATTCGGTGTTTCATTGTAAAATGAATAGAAAGTGAAAACAAAGTTCGGTGTTTAAAAGTAAGATGGATAGAATGAGAAAACAAAATTCGGTGTTTGAAAGTAAGATGAATAGAATGTCAAAATCACGATCGGTGTTTCAAAGTAAAAACAATAATTTGTGAAAACAAAATTCGGTGTTTCAAAGTAAGATAAAAGAACGTAGAAACAAAATTCGATGTTATAAAGTAAGATGAATAGAATATGAAATTATCGTTCTGTGTTTGAAAATCAGACGAATGGTATGTGAAAAGAAAGATCTGTGTTTCAAAGTAAGATGAATAGAATGTTAAAAGAAAGTTCGGTGTTTGAATGAAAAGTGAAAACAAAATTCGGTGTTACGAAGTAAAATGAATAGAAAGTGAAAACAAAGTTCGGTGTTTCAAAGTAAGATGAATAGAAAATGAAAACAAAATTCGGTGTTTGAAAGTAAGATGAATAGAATGTGAAAACAAATTTCGGTGTTTTAATAAAATTTGAAAACAAAGTTCGATGTTTCAATAGAATGTGAAAACATTGTTTTGTGTTTCTAGAGAATTTGAAAACAAAGTTCTATGTTTCAATTTTTTTTTTGAATTTTAAAGAAGATAGGGATCTCAATATGTAGATACATCAAAAAATGAACAAACTTTCCCTTTGAAAAAGGAAAGTACAAGTAGATGCAGAGTGTTTAACACAAATCTCTTGTTTTTTGAATTTCGTGCAAAGCTACACGAGGGTTATCTGCTCTACCCGTCCTTTTTTTAGCAGCGTTAGACTAGAAGAAAGACAGTTAGTGATCATCACCTACTGCCATGTCTTGGAATACTCTTTTACCAATGAATAGTGAGATTGATCGTAACATTATGGAGCCCACGCGTCTGAAATGGAGCGCATATTTGGTGGGACGGGATTCGAACCCTCGACCTTCTTTATACGAGTCGATCGTTCTCACTATCTTGCTATGCTGGGTACACGGGTCTCTTCACCATCAGCTCACTCTATAAATTACAAATCGAGAATCTGAGTCTATTGTTTTTGTTTTATGGAATTTCGCACAAAGCTACTCGAGGGTTATGTGTGCTAGCCGTCCCTAATTTAGTAGTGTAAGACTAGAGGGAAGGCAGCTAGTCATCACCACCCACCGCCAACTCTTGGGCTACTCTTTTACCAACGAATAGTGGGATGGATCGTTACATTATAACGCCACCACGGCTGAAAGGAGGAGCATGTTGGGTGCGACCGGGATTCGAACCCGCGACCCTCGGATTACGAGTCGAAATCCTTAACGCGCTAGGCCATGCCAGGCCCTATCTGAGTCTAACACGGAGTAGAACACCGGGTTTGTAATGGAACAGTGGACCCTAGAAATCAGCTGACCAACAGAAGGGTAGATAACCTTCACGTGTTACTAAACCAGTTTTGGCAGCTTAAAACATAAAGTGTGGAAAATTGAAGGGATGGATGTGGTTAAAAGGTAAAACTGTCATTTCTGTCATATCCTCTGAATTATCCAGTGAATCACATGTCCAGATTAGTTGGTCATGTAGCAGGTCTTGAACTAAAATGTTGTAAAGATGAAAATCGATACCTGGATTTAAATGTGTAAATCGTGAAATTATTTTAATTAATTAAGTTAGGGAAGTATAAATTACTCTATATATGGACTCGAACTGTTTTTATAGACAACAATCACTTACAGCTGCTTGTCACTCTTTCCACCCAGTTCAAGGTGAGAGGTCATGGGAATAACTGACACAAACTCAGATTGGTACCTAGGTGCCACTAGATTGTTGTGAAACCTGAAGAGGGACCTTTAAATCTTCCATCAATGTGAAGATGTATGGTTCGCATCCAACAAAACATCATCTTCCGCACCTTGGGGTGTTAGCTCTTGGAAGGGCATTCATAAATTGTTGAGCGCATTTTGTTGTTGTTGTTGTTTGTTTGTTCAAATGCGGGAGGCAATTAATTCAGCACTTTAAACACCAGGTCTCGATTTACCCGGTTTATTCAATTAATTCGGCACTTTAAACGCCAGGTCTCGATTTACCCGATTTATTCAATTAATTCGGCACTTTAAACACAGGTGTCGATTTACCCGATTTATTCAATTAATTCGGCACTTTAAACACCAGGTCTCGATTTACCCGGTTTATTCAATTAATTCGGCACTTTAAACACCAGGTCTCATTTACCCGGTCTCGACTTTAAACACCAGGTCTCGGTTTATCAATTAATTCGGCACTTTAAACACCAGGTCTCGATTTACCCGGTTTATTCCCACTTTAAACACCAGGTCTCGATTTACCCGATTTATTTATTCAATTAATTCGGCACTTTAAACACCAGGTCTCGATTTACCCGATTCAATTAATTCGGCACTTTAAACACCAGGTCTCGATTTACCCGATTCAATTAATTCGGCACTTTAAACACCAGGTCTCGATTTACCCGATTTATTTTACCCGGCACTTTATTCAATTAATTCGGCACTTTAAACACCAGGTCTCGATTTACCCGATTTATTCAATTAATTCGGCACTTTAAACACCAGGTCTCGATTTACCCGGTTTATTCAATTAATTCGGCACTTTAAACACCAGGTCTCGATTTACCCGGTTTATTCAATTAATTCGGCACTTTAAACACCAGGTCTCGATTTACCCGGTTTATTCAATTAATTCGGCACTTTAAACACCAGGTCTCGATTTACCCGGTTTATTCAATTAATTCGGCACTTTAAACACCAGGTCTCGATTTACCCGATTTATTCAATTAATTCGGCACTTTAAACACCAGGTCTCGATTTACCCGGTTTATTCAATTAATTCGGCACTTTAAACACCAGGTCTCGATTTACACAATTAATTCGGCACTTTAAACACCAGGTCTCGATTTACCCGGTTTATTCAATTAATTCGGCACTTTAAACACCAGGTCTCGATTTACCCGGTTTATTCAATTAATTCGGCACTTTAAACACCAGGTCTCGATTTACCCGGTTTATTCAGTTAATTCGGCACTTTAAACATCAGGTCTCGATTTACCCGGTTTATTCAATTAATTCGGCACTTTAAACAACAGGTATCGATTTACCCGATTTATTCAATTAATTCGGCACTTTAAACACCAGGTCTCGATTTACCTGGTTTATTCAATTAATTCGGCACTTTAAACACCAGGTCTCGATTTACCCGGTTTATTCAATTAATTCGGCACTTTAAACACCAGGTCTCGATTTACCCGATTTATTCAATTAATTCGGCACTTTAAACACCAGGTATTCAATTAATTCGGCACTTTAAACAATTAATTCGGTTAAAACACCAGGTCTCGATTTACCCGATTTATTCAATTAATTCGGCACTTTAAACACCAGGTCTCGATTTACCCGATTTATTCAATTAATTCGGCACTTTAAACACCAGGTCTCGATTTACCCGATTTATTCAATTAATTCGGCACTTTAAACACCAGGTGTCGATATTTTATTTTTAACTTAAGTTGTTTTTTTTTTTGGCTTGGAAAACCCGTATTTCTTGTAGAAACTTTTTCAGTGGGCAGATGTCGCTGAAGTAGATGTTCTGTACGCTGATTTGTGAGAATCAATGGCCGTAGGTTTTTCTTTAATATGATTTAATTCATCGTATTTCAATCTTAAAGTTGTGACTTTCAACATATGTATACAAAAATATGCAAAGCAGAAAACTGAAAGTTAGTTTTATTTGCAAGTGTAAAATGAATACTAATTTATTTGTTAAGCACAAACCTACACATTGTGCTATCTATATTGTATTCACCACATGAATCGAAACCCTGGTTATAGTCTTCAGACTTATTACACTGTTATTGGTGATGAACAAATTCATATTTTGGTCATAAATTAATGGAGACATTTCCGGAGAAAGATTTTTGGTGTTACTTTTTTAAAAAATAATTCAGTTTTAAAATGAGTGAATGTTTTTTGTAGAAAGTTCTGTTGAGTTATATTCTTGTCTTCTTTCTGTTCAAGTGTAACCATAACGGTCTTAGTTGGCTTGGCGGTTAGAGTACTGGACTCCCAGTTTGAATCCTTAGAGTAATCTTTCAGCCGTGGAGGAGTTATGTTGTGACTACCAATCCCACTATTCGTTGGTAAAAGAGTAATTGAAGAATTGGTGATGACACAACAGTGTCATAATATTAAATATCCTAGAGTTACCATATCACAGTCAACAGTGTCATAATATCAAATATCCTAAAGTTACCATATCACAGGTCACAGTGTCATAATATTAAATATCCTAGAGTTACCATATCACAGTCAACAGTGTCATAATATTAAATATCCTAGAGTTACCATATCACAGTCCACAATATCACAATATTAAACCTCTTAAAGTTACCATATCTCAGTCAACAGTATCACAATACTAAACATCTTAATGTTACCATATCTGAGTCGAAAGTTAAACTTCTATAAATTACCATATCTCATTCAACCGTATCACACTCTTAATAACATAATGTTCATTGTTATTGTTGTTATTTAGTTATAAACACACTTGTCCTTATTGTTATTTATTTAGAAACACACTTGTCCTTATTGTTATTTCTTTATAAACACACTTGTCGTTACTGCTATTTATTTAGAAACACACTTGTCCTTGTTGTTATTTCGTTATAAACACACTTGTCCTCATTGTTATTTCTTTATAAACACACTTGTCGTTACTGCTATTTATTTAGAAACACTTGTAGTAGCTGTTATTTATTTATAAACACACTTGTTCTTATTGTTATTTCGTTATAAACACATTTGTCGTTACTACTATTTATTTATAAACACACTTGTCCTTATTGTTATTTCGTTGTAAACACACATGTCGTTACTACTATTTATTTATAAACACACTTGTCCTTATTGTTATTTCGTTATAAACACACTTGTTCTTGCTGTTATTTCGTTATAACGGCCCAGCATGGCCAGATGGGTTAAGGCGTGCGACTCATAATATAAGGGTCGCGTGTTCGCATCCCCATCGCGCAAAACATGCTCGCCATTTCAGCCGTGGGGGCGTTATAATGTAACGGTCCATCCAACTGTTCGTTGGTAAAATAGTAGCCTAAGTGTTGGCGGTGGGAGGTGATTACTAGCTGCCTTACCTCTAGTCTTACACTACTAAATTAGGGACGGCTAGCACAGAGAGCCTTTGAGTAGCTCACTTGTTATTTCGTTATAAACACACTTGTTCTTGTGTTATTTCGTTATAAACACACTTGTCCTTGTGTTATTTTTTTATAAGCACACTAATCTTTACTGTGCAATAAAGCAATACCAGATAGATTCTGTTGAGATATTTGTCTTTTATTGAAATAGATGCAAGAAAAAGTTAAAAGCGCATATACGATATATACCTATGTCAATTTAAATAAAGAAATACAGTGTTATTACAAAATAACAGTGTAACTGTTACATTATCTCGTTATATTGTTGTCAAAATATACCATAAAATATGACGTCTACTAATGAATCTTACAAATTGGCATAGTAAACAATATAGACCTTATTTATCTTCCACACATACACTGACCCTATTTATCTTCCACACATACACAGACCCTAATTATCTTCCACACATACACAGACCCTATTTATCTTCCACACATACATAGACCCTATTTATCTTCCACATATACACAGACCCTATTTATCTTCCACACATACATAGACCCTATTTATCTTCCACACATACACAGACCCTATTTATCTTCCACACATACACAGACCCTATTTATCTTCCACACATACACTGAAACCTAATTTTGCTGGTATATCGATTGCAACTTCATTTTGTATGCAATTTATTTGTCATGGGTATAGTGAGGCCTAAATTGTCAGATGTTTTCTTTATTATTCCTAAGAAATATTGTATAAGGTATCTAAACTAGAGATACCACGAGATCTAGTTTTGTGTACTCTCCTTAAGCATGCGTTCTGGTGCAGTTGTTATTTATGCACAAAGCTATACAATGGGCTATCACTACTCTGCCCACCGTCACTATTGAAGGCCGATTTTTACTGTGTAAAGGTCTGAGACTAACCGTTATGCCACCGATACGGGGAAGGGGGTATACTCGATTTAACAATTTCGTATTATTGTAAATCGTTCCATTATTTGTTATGTAGTCACCAGATTTTTGGTGTGTTTCTTATTAAACATCTTTTACAACTGTTATCAGAGTTATGGTGTGTTATTTATTAGATAAACACCACATTCATTAACACTGTTATCAGAGTTATGGTGTGTTATTTATTAAATAAACACCACATTCATTAACACTGTTATCAGAGTTATGGTGTGTTACTTATTAGATAAACACCACATACATTAACACTGTTATCAGAGTTATGGTGTGTTACTTATTAAATGAACACCAGATTCATTAACACTGTTATCAGAGTTATGGTGTGTTATTTATTAGATAAACACCACATTCATTAACACTGTTATCAGAGTTATGGTGTGTTATTTATTAAATAAACACCACCTTCATTAACACTGTTATCAGAGTTATGGTGTGTTATTTATTAAATAAACACCACATACATTAACACTGTTATCAGAGTTATGGTGTGTTATTTATTAAATAAACACCACGTTCATTAACACTGTTATCAGAGTTATGGTGTGTTATTTATTAAATAAACACCACATTCATTAACACTGTTATCAGAGTTATGGTGTGTTATTTATTAAATAAACACCACATTCATTAACACTGTTATCAGAGTTATGGTGTGTTATTTATTAAAAACACCACGTAAACACCAGTGTTATTCACCACATTAACACTGTTATCAGAGTTATGGTGTGTTACTTATTAGATAAACACCACATTCATTAACACTGTTATCAGAGTTATGGTGTCTTATTTATTAAATAAACACCACATTCATTAACACTGTTATCAGAGTTATGGTGTTATTTATTAGTTATTAACACTATTAAATTAAACACCACATTCATTAACACTGTTATCAGAGTTATGGTGTGTTACTTATTAAATAAACACCACATTCATTAACACTGTTATCAGAGTTATGGTGTGTTACTTATTAGATAAACACCACATTCATTAACACTGTTATCAGAGTTATGGTGTGTTACTTATTAAATAAACACCACATTCATTAACACTGTTATCAGAGTTATGGTGTGTTATTTATTAAATAAATACCACATTCATTAACACTGTTATCAGAGTTATGGTGTGTTACTTATCAGATAAACACCACATTCATTAACACTTATGTGTTATCTGTTGTTCACTGCAATATTACTAAAACGTTATTATAACACGTTTAAGAATGAACATTATTCTACTTCAGAAAACAGTTTATGATGTCGAACTTAGATTATTAATTCACTAAGATCCAGCATGGAACAGGTTTCCATTTTGGTTACATGAAGATGTATATGTTATTGAGATAAGTATGTCTGGTAAGTGTGCTCAAACTTCATAAATTAAGTCTTAAATAAGTATCGTTCATTCTTGTGTCTCTCAACAGATGGCAGGTCGGGAGCCATTTCAACATCAGTACGTCTAGTCGCAATGCTTAGAATGGTGTGTTGGTTCAATTCTCCAGGGAACGCCTGGGATGACCGTCTTGGTTCCCGTGATTGGCTGGGTCTGTCGGACTTATAGAATTTAGAGTGAGCCAATGATCTAGGTGTATAGATGTGTTTTGTGAACAGCGAGTCTTCTGAGTTGGTAGGGAATTTGGGTTTCGAAGACCGTGTCTTCAACGAGCACTTCATTTCACTACCTTTTCTATGTAATTCGCTCAGCTTGATCGTAAAGATAACCCAGCCGACGAAATCCACGAAAATGTTACCGCACGGAATGGCCTACCACCCGTTTCTATTGCCTTCCTTCTCGGCGGCCGCTGAAGCTCACGACCACCTTGGCTGTAGCCTGAATCCGTTCCTGTCTCCGCAGAAGTATTTCTCCTTACACACCCCGGTGCCCCTGCCAAAGTTCCCGCTGTACCCGCCGCACTTGCAGCCGTCACCACAAGATTTGGAACCTGACGATGAAGGCGTCCAAGACGATCCAAAAGTCACTTTGGAATCGAAGGACTTGTGGGAAAAATTCCATACTTTTGGAACTGAGATGGTTGTCACAAAAACTGGCAGGTAGGCTGGGGGGGGAGTATGGAAAATATTGGTTTTAATGTTCGCCACGCGCGTCAAAACAAATGTTTATATACACTCACCTGATCAAAATATGCCTGAATATCACATTTATGTGCGAATCTAAGAACATTAGAGAAAACGTTTCAAAACACCGCCGTACATTTCACGACTTCTCGGAAACGTGTTTGTAGAATTCAATGTATGTGAAATAGACATATTTAAACTGATTCTGTTATTAAACACAACGGGATGAAATTCTGGTTAAATATATAGGACATCAAGCCTTTATAAATTTTCTTCCATCGTATAAATTTATGTAAAATCACGAAGAATGAATATTTGTTTTTTGTAAAATCAAATGTTAACGTTTCACTTTTCGTATTTTGACTCAGGTTTCGTGGCCGATAGCGAAGTACATATATATGTATATATATCGTCACTGAGACAGAATAAACCGGCTTACTCCCCAACAAGATCCCCTCCAGATAGTTTAATTGGTTATTTTGGCCAAAGCCAAGTAAAAACAAGAATACTGAAACTGAAGTGAACCTGCCTGAAGGTAGCGACTATGAGATGACAAACTAGTGTCTTGATTGTCAAAGTGGTGGGCTTCTTCTGAAAATTGAGATTCGATAAAAATAACAGTTTTCTACTTTTAATTAAGTAGAGAATTTCCAAGCACCACGTGGTAGATTCATCGTTCAAGTATCGATTTTGAAAAAAATTAAAAAGCCAAATTCTATTTTAGGTTACACAGATCGTTGATATAATTATTTATAATTCACATTTCTCACGTAACCGAACCTCATAGTTTCAAGATGACGGGTATCGAAACCTAGATTTTAGCGTTATATACATTCAGATTTACTTCAAATCTTCTGGAGGACTCTTGGGGGAAGATCGGTAAATATTTTTCAACCGATAACGTAAGACATTATCTGCGTATGTATATTTTTCTTCATAAAATAAGAAAACGAATTATTGAGTTGTTTAGAGACTTTTTTTCTTTGTGGAAGAAAATACGAAATTAATGCAGTAAACTGTCACTGTACTTTGTTATGCCCTGCCTGCGAACTAACCTATTTGTTACATATACTATTTAGCTCTGGGAAACATTTAACATCGTTAAAGGTAGTTAAACAAACGTTATTTAAAGCTAATATGTGAAAGTTTAAAGGGGTGTTAACATCGAAACTACTTTAATAATATTCTGTTTACTACAGTACAACCTTTCAACGTTAAAAAGTCAATTTTCCTAACAAGGGTGCTTCACAATCGAGTATTTGATCAATAATTCGATTTTAAATAGGCACTACTTTCGAGCTCGCTTATTCTACTTGTTTAATCTAATCGTGAATAATGCATGTTAACATTTAAATAGTTGTTGAAATGTTACGTGAAACCTTGAATAGCATTTTATATATATATATATATATGGATGGCGATGTGATGGAACACACTTCGCACTTTGTAGTGTGTACGAGATAAACCTGCAAATAATTTGGAAAAGTTTGGGTAGTTCAATATATAAAAAGTGACAATAAAACTAAACCTTACGTCTAGTTTCCAAATCATACTGTACTTTATACTGTTAACAAATGTCTGTTAACTCTTATTTTATAGATCATAAAGTATATTTTAAAATACCAGGGAAACATACTTTTAAGGAATTATAAGTGACTTCAAAAATGTTTGACCTCTGACCTTGGTTAATTTTCATAACGAGTCTTTTAAATTGCGTTCAAAAACTGACCGTTCATGCGTTTTATGTGAGGTTTTCGAACTGACATAAACCTGTCTTTATCGCTGACCAGCCATGCGTTTATGTGAAGTTTTCAAACTGATATAAACAGGTCTGTTTCTCACTGACCGTCTATAATTTTAAGTAAGGTTGTTGGTCTGACATAAACCTATCTGTTTATCATTGACCGTTCGTGCGGTTCTGTGAAGTTTTGAAACCGATATAACAGACTTGTTTATCCTTGACCATACACGTACTTTTGCAAGGTTTTAAAGGCTTTGTTCTCAGGGGCTCAATGCTGTAACATGGAGTTCGATTCCTTGCTATGGTAAAAAGTCTGCAATATGTTGTCTGGACATTAAACTATTACGGTAGAAAGTCTGCAATATGTTGTCTGGACATTAAACTATTATGGTAGAAAGTCTGCAATATGTTGTCTGGACATTAAACTATTAAGGTAGAAAGTCTGCAATATGTTGTCTGGACATTAAACTATTATAGTAGAAAGTCTGCAATATGTTGTCTGGACATTAAACTATTATAGTAGAAAGTCTGCAATATGTTGTCTGGACATTAAACTATTATGGTAGAAAGTCTGCAATATGTTGTCTGGACATTAAACTATTATGGTAGAAAGTCTGCAATATGTTGTCTGGACATTAAACTATTACGGTAGAAAGTCTGCAATATGTTGTCTGGACATTAAACTATTATAGTAGAAAGTCTGCAATATGTTGTCTGGACATTAAACTATTATGGTAGAAAGTCTGCAATATGTTGTCTGGACATTAAACTATTACGGTAGAAAGTCTGCAATATGTTGTCTGGACATTAAACTATTACGGTAGAAAGTCTGCAATATGTTGTCTGGACATTAAACTATTATAGTAGAAAGTCTGCAATATGTTGTCTGGACATTAAACTATTATGGTAGAAAGTCTGCAATATGTTGTCTGGACATTAAACTATTATGGTAGAAAGTCTGCAATATGTTGTGTGGGCATTAAACTATTATGGTAGAAAGTCTGCAATATGTTGTCTGGACATTAAACTATTACGGTAGAAAGTCTGCAATATGTTGTCTGGACATTAAACTATTACGGTAGAAAGTCTGCAATATGTTGTCTGGACATTAAACTATTATGGTAGAAAGTTTGCAATATGTTGTCTGGATATTAAACTATTATAGTAGAAAGTCTGCAATATGTTGTCTGGATAATAAAATATTATAGTAGAAAGTCTGCAATATGTTGTCTGGATATTAAACTACTATAGTAGAATATCTGTTGTCTGGACATTAATCTACTATAGTAGAAGGTATTCAGTCTGTTGTCTGGCTCTTGGTTTTGCGCAGATTCTGTTCTTAACTCACTGTTGACATGATGGACGTAATAAGTATATTTTTTAAGTCCATATCAGCACCGATTCTTTGAATTATCTCTCTGTATTTAAATATTAACTATACAGACACATCACTACATTTTTCACCATTTTTATATGTTATCATTACTAGCTTCTCTCAAACAACGCAAATGGACGACTTCTCGGAATAAGATAGGTATTTCTTTCCTCAGGATGTTAACTCTTCATGGCTCAAACGTTTAGAGATTCTTTTTTTCTAGAATATTTGTTTGGTTGTTTGTTGCTAAGCACAAAACTACACAATGAATGATTGTGCTGTGCCCAACATGAGTATCGTAACCATGTTTTTTAGCGGTATAAACATAAGAGTAGTCCCTGTGCAATTGTTTTTATTTTAATATTTAAAACACTTTAAACAATCCAACGGTTTCAGAACAACGTGAATAATATAAAGGATATCGTAAATAACAATAATTAGTCCTACTGGTGGGTAAAACTGTAATTATTTACGAGCTAGCTTTTCTCCTTACTACTTATTTATTATTTAATGAACTTGTGTCACTAGCATTGATACTATAATTTTTCTAAACATTACTTACGGACACACTAACTGTGCTGTGCATACAGATTAGAGTATGTGTTTATGTCTTAGTCTTATGATGTGTTAGTCTATAGTGTTAGGTATTTCTGATCAGTTTATTATATGGATCTGACTTCACCTTTTATACGTTTGTTTTACATTTGATCAGAATCTATTCATACGTAATCTAAAATACTTTTAGAATTGTTGTACATACAGAACACTTTAACAGCATGCAGTAAATAGGTTCATTGTACGTTGCATACATGTTTCTTTACAACGGTCGCTATTAGGTAAGTATTTCTCAGACGTCATGAGTGAAACCAAAAATTAAAAAGTAATAATAAGTCAACCACACTTTCTCTAACGTAGTGCCGATGAGGCCTTTCGCAGAATGCTAGTGCTCACGAAACCGGCTGAGATAAGTTATTGTGTGAAACTGATTGAACTAACAAACTGCATGTAATACCACATTTTTATATATTAATGCGCTATTATTTTTTAAATATTTTTCTGTTGGTTTAAGGATAGTAAAGATGTTGATAGAGTCTTTAAATGTATCTTACAATGATTAACAACTTACCATTGTTGAACTCATACCAGTGTGCTGTCACCTGGCGAGACTTATGCAATTCACATTCTTGGTGAGTTCTGAGTTTAAAAACATAGTTCCTGTGGTTACAAGAAGTTTTCTTCTTACGAAACTTGTAACTGTTGTTTACCTCTCACCATAATATAAGACCTAATGTATTTATTTGCTTTACTTTTGTTTGTTTCTGAATTTCGCGCAAAGCTACACGAGGGCTGTGTGCGTTAGCCGTCCCTAATTTTGCAGTGTAAGACTGGAGGAAAGACAGCTAGTCATCACCATCCATCACAAACTCTTGGGCTACTTTTTTACCAACAAATAGTGGGATTGATCGTCACATTATAACGCTCCCATGGATGAAAGGACGAGCATGTGTGGTTTGACGGGGATTCGAACCCGCGACCCTCAGATTACGAGGGTCTCTTTGTTTACTCTCCTAGCTAGTACGTATGATCTGTGAAATCCACAGAACTAGTGTACTGCAGAGAGAGCAGCGTCTGTACATAATAGATTGGGCCTCTACATAATTCACATATCAACTTCCATTTAAAATCTTTAACAACTATTTGCTAGTAAATGAGTAGTCCAAGTATTAGCGATGAGTGCCGACCACTAGCTGCCTTCCTTCTAGTCTTACATTACTAAATTAGGGACGCCTAGCACAGATAACCATCGTGTAGGTTTACGCAAAATTAAAAAAAAACTAAAACCAAAAACACTTTATACACAGAGACTATACAATGGTTTTTTTTTTGCACTTTAATAACAAAACGAGAAGAGTTATGGAAACTGTTATTAGAGTTAGACGAACGGTTCTGAATGAATAACTGTTTACTAACAGCTGCTTTTTGTGGAATCGCCGATCCGTATAGAGCTTTTGCTATTGTTTTCTAACCTAATTGCCGAAGATGTACTGGCTCTGAAATATAAATCACTTATGTACCTAGTTAACACCTACTAAAACATGCCCTTTGTTGAACGTATCGCGACGACTAATGTAATAACACTGCTTCCTTACTTTCCAACAATTTAACCTACAGCGCGAGCTCTTTTCGAATGTTCCGGAAGCGTTTCAAACGAAGTCTGCATCTATTTCACCCCACGTCTCCTCGTTCGTCGTATCAACCATTTTTAGTTTTATTTCCTGATTTTTTGTTTTCTGCATACGACTCAGGTTTGAAAATGACAGAGTAAAGACAAGTGTTTACGATATTCTGTACCGGTTTACAAATAATAATAACACGCGTTTACAATAGTACAGGGTGTTTGAAAAGTCACTGTGCACTTATGTATTTATTAACAGACATGTTTCAATATAGAATACAGGAGGTAAATATGAATGACAATTATAAACAATATTGAAAGTGACCACCGTTGTCATCAATACAGACTTGGATCCTTCTTATTTTGTTTCTAAACGCCGCTATCAGTTGCTGGCTTGAAATGGACTGAATAAAATATTATTACAAAACCGCACAATGACTTTCCGAACACCCTGTGGTAAAACTCTGTACCGGTTTACAAATAATAACAACACGTGTTTACAATGCTAGTGAAATTCTCTACCGGTTTACAAATAATAATAACACGTGTTTACAATACTAGTAAAACTCTGTACCGGTTTACAAATAATAATAACTCGTGTTTACAATACTAGTAAAACTCTTTACCGGCTTACAAATAATAATAACACGTGTTTACAATACTAGTAAAACTCTGTACCGGTTTACAAATAATAATAACACGTGTTTACAATACTAGTAAAACTCTCTACCGGTTTACAAATAATAATAACACGTGTTTACAATACTAGTAAAACTCTTTACCGGCTTACAAATAATAATAACACGTGTTTACAATACTAGTAAAACTCTCTACCGGTTTACAAATAATAATAACACGTGTTTACAATACTAGTAAAACTCTTTACCGGCTTACAAATAATAATAACTCGTGTTTACAATACTAGTAAAACTCTTTACCGGCTTACAAATAATAATAACACGTGTTTACAATACTAGTAAAACTCTCTACCGGTTTACAAATAATAATAACACGTGTTTACAATACTAGTAAAACTCTGTACCGGTTTACAAATAATAATAACACGTGTTTACAATAATAGTAAAACTCTGTACCAGTTTACAAATAATAATAACTCATGTTTACAATAATAGTAAAACTCTGTCCGATTTACAAATAATAATAACACGTGTTTACATTACTAGTAAAACTCTATACTGGTTAACAAATAATAATAACACGTGTTTACAATACTAGTAAAACTCTGTACCGGTTTACAAACCTGATTCTATCAGAAACTATTGTCAACTTTAACGTTTATACAAACTCACAGTTGGTAAGTCCCCAGTGTTTTCGATGCAGTAAGTTCGTTTTCCTGCCATACTTATTAGACACGAAATATACATACATTGGCCCGCAACCTTAATTCGGAATTGGAATATTGTGATATGTTCTTGTTTTAAGACTTATAATCTAAGATGAAACTAAACGTGACTTTCAGTTGTGTTATACAGAACAACTTAGGTTGTGTTGGGTTACAATAACTTGTGTTCGATTTGGTCGTAATATGTGAGGTTATGATGTGTTATATTGGATTAATTTTGTGTTTGTTTAAGATGGTATGTTAGGTGTTGGGTTAGTTATGTAGAATTGAAATTTGTAAGGTTAGGTTATACCATTTATATTAAGTTATACTGTACTGAATTAGTTACGGTACGTTATGCTTTATTAAGCTGTATTCGCTAAGGTCAGGATAAGGTATGCGCAGTTACTTTCGTTGTATTACAATATGTTAACCTCTCTTCAAGCTGTGTGATATAAGTTAAGATATATTGTATTATATTACGTTGTTTTAGTTTAGTTTATGTTGATTGTGTATCAGGTTAAGTTATGTTACTTTGTGTTATGCTGTCTTATTTTATGTTGTATGTAATTGGTTAAAGTAAGTCACAATAGAAAAGATTAGGTTATTGAGGTTTTATTATTCTTACTTGAGATTAAACTAATTTATGTTAGATTAAAGTAAATTAGGTCGTGAGACATTACGTTATGGAACATCAGGTTTAGGTTTTTTTACTTAAAGTTACGTATGGGATCACAAATCACAGCCACAATTGCTATATTCGGTCATTCATTCGGATAAACTGTAGGTTCAGTTTTTGATATTTAAGGCTAGTTATGTGTATGAAGATGACCTCAAATCATAGCTACCGCTAACACATCCTACATGTGTTATTCTGTTGTTTAACAATAAATATATAATTACAGGTATGGTATTGTATGACTATACACAGCGTGGTGTGTATCTTATATGTTATATCCTCTATTCACAACGTGGTGTGTATCTTATATGTTATATCCTCTATTCACAACGTGGTATGTATCTTATATGCTATATCCTCTATTCACAACGTGGTGTGTATCTTATATGCTATATCCTCTATTCACAACGTGGTGTGTATCTTATATGTTATATCCTCTATTCACAACGTGGTGTGTATCTTATATGTTATATCCTCTATTCACAACGTGGTGTGTATCTTATATGTTATATCCTCTATTCACAACGTGGTGTGTATCTTATATGTTATATCCTCTAATTCTGGTTACATTATCACTACACACGATGACATCGAAAAGTGAACACCGGCTACATTATATGTAATAATGTGTGTTTGATTCACGAGCCTTGTATATAAGTACATTGGTCGAATTGATCAAAGTTTTGATTAGTAGGTTTCAAGAAGAACAAATGGGGGGGATAGTTAGGATATTGAATGTGAAATGGGGGGATAGTTAGGATATTGAATATGAAATGAGGGGGATAGTTAGGATATTGAATGTGCTATTAAAATTATTTAACCAACATGTAGGTTGATTGTATTTTTAAAGCATAACACGCATAACCGAGAAACATAAATCAACCTTGTTAATACTGTTTTTAACCTCAATACGTTTGTTTGTTTTTGAATTTCGCGCAAAGGTACTCGAGGGCTATCTGTGCTAGCCATCCCTAATTTAGCACTGTAAGACTAGGGGGAAGGCAGCTAGTCATCACCACCCACCGCCAACTCTTGGGCTACTCTTTTACTAACGAATAGTGGATTGATCATAACAATGTAACGCCCCCACGGATGAAAGGGCGAGCATTTTTGGTGCGACCGGGATTCGAACCAGCGACACTCGGATTACAAGTCGAACGCCATAACACGCTTGGCCATGCCGGGCCCACCTTCATGCGATCACAGAAATATCGAGCAAATCATACATAGTTGAACTATAGCAATAACAATATATTTGTACATAATTATAGAAAAACAAACACACACGTCTGATAATCCCTCACAATGCTATTTAAAAAACAAACACACACGTCTGATAATCCTCTCACAATGCTATTTAAAAAACAAACACACACGTCTGATAGTCCCTCACAATGCTATTTAAAAACAAACACACATGTCTGATAATCCTCTCACAATGCTATTTAAAAACAAACACACACGTCTGATAGTCCTCACAATGCTATTTAAGAAACAAACACACATGTCTGATAATCCTCACAATGCTATTTAAAAAACAAACACACATGTCTGATAATTTCTCACAATGCTATTTAGAAACAAACACACGTCTGAGAATCCTCACAATGCTATTTAAAAACAAACACACACGTCTGATAGTCCTCACAATGCTATTTAAAAAACAAACACACATGTCTGATAATCCCTCACAATGCTATTTAAAAAACAAACACACACGTCTGATAATCCTCTCACAATGCTATTTAAAAAACAAACACACACGTCTGATAGTCCCTCACAATGCTATTTAAAAAACAAACACACATGTCTGATAATCCTCTCACAATGCTATTTAAAAAACAAACACACACGTCTGATAGTCCCTCACAATGCTATTTAAGAAACAAACACACATGTCTGATAATCCTCACAATGCTATTTAAAAACAAACACACATGTCTGATAATTTCTCACAATGCTATTTAGAAAACAAACACACACGTCTGAGAATCCCTCACAATGCTATTTAAAAAACAAACACACACGTCTGATAGTCCCTCACAATGCTATTTAAAAAACAAACACACACGTCTGATAATCCTCTCACAATGCTATTTAAAAAACAAACACACACGTCTGATAGTCCCTCACAATGCTATTTAAAAAACAAACACACATGTCTGATAATCCTCTCACAATGCTATTTAAAAAACAAACACACACGTCTGATAGTCCCTCACAATGCTATTTAAGAAACAAACACACATGTCTGATAATCCCTCACAATGCTATTTAAAAAACAAACACACATGTCTGATAATTTCTCACAATGCTATTTAGAAAACAAACACACACGTCTGAGAATCCCTCACAATGCTATTTAAAAAACAAACACACACGTCTGATAGTCCCTCACAATGCTATTTAAAAAACAAACACACATGTCTGATAATCCCTCACAATGCTATTTAAAAAACAAACACACATGTCTGATAATTCCTCACAATGCTATTTAGAAAACAAACACACACGTCTGAGAATCCTTCACAATGCTATTTAGAAAACAAACACACACGTCTGATAATCCCTCACAATGCTATTTAGAAAACAAACACACATGTTTGATAATCTCTCACAATGCTATTTAGAAAACACACACACACGTCTGATAATCCCTCACAATGCTATTTGACCACTGTCTGTCTAAAATTGACTATTATTTTGCTCATAAATATTTTATTACAAATACATAAAATAATGTATTCATTCTTTGTCTAGATTTCACTATTTTCCTTTCAATAATGTCGTATAACATATAAAGAAATATCCGGTTTTCCTATAAATTTGATTGTCAGTTCTTTTCTACGTGGAAAATGATATGGAATATTGCTAATGAGTATTTACTTTCTTACATTGACTTCAGTTCATGATTGACTTGATGGCACGTGTTATAAAGTCGTATACTCACATAATTGTAGGTAACGTTTCTAACCTCCTATGGTGAACCAGAATTGTTTTAAGAAATATGAAAATATTGTGAAATTTCTTCCATCTGAATTCACATAACTTCTTTTCCTTTCCTGGATGATATATATATATACATATTAAAATAATTATAATGTATTAATAAGTGACGACATAATAAAAACTTTCCAATTAATAGTCTGAATGTTTAATAGAAGTTTTAAAAACTAAACCAACATTAGTTTGTTATAGTTGAAGGAAATCATTATGTTAAAATATCATCTATTTTAAATACATGTAACGATTATTTATAGATGTTACGGATAAATCCGTCGTGTAAATAATGTAATGTGTTTTTATTTGTTTATACGGCCCGCCATGTCGAGGTGGAAAAGGCATTCGACTCCTACTCCGAGGGTTGTGGGTTTGAATCCCCGTCACACTAAACATGCTCGCCCTTTCTGCCGTGGAGGCATTATAATGTGACTGTCAATCCCACTATTCGTTGGTAAAAGAGTAGCCCAAGAGTTGATGGTGGGTGGTTATGACTAGCTGCCTTTCCTCTAGTCTGACACTGCTAAATTAGGGACGGCTAGCGCAGATAGTCCTCGAGTATCTTTGCGCGAAATTCATAAACAAACAAACATATACAGGAAATTTTTCTTTTATCGAAACGAATCGATCAAAAAAGGATAAACTGGGAAAATGAAACGCTAAGAAAAGTAACATGCAATGTTGTATCTCTAGACACCTGAAATACAAGATCATAAACAGCCTAACCTTAATATATAAAAGTGATGAAAACAAACTTTTGAACGTCTCGAAGTTACAAAATGACACCACCAGAGGTCATGCTATGTTTTGTATGTTTCTTGTGAGGTTTGGTTGTTTTAATAAAATAATCAATAAAATACTTATCCGTTTATTTATCTGTTTAACTTAGAGCTAATATCACAATTACCCAACGATACAGCAGTTTCATCGGGGTTAATATAAGGTGCATATGTACTCTGAGTTTTTTAAATAACTCGAAGCATCACGTGATTGAAGAAGGAATATAAACTAATGATTTAATCACCAGAGGGGCAAAAAAATAGTAGAAGAAAATTCTAGAATAAACTGATGCATCCAGTGTGAAAGTAGTGACAACAGACATTTCTCAAACATACTCTCTCACAAGAACTCGATTAATAACTAAATTTTGGGCCACCCTGAACCCTGCTGTGAAAGACTCGTTCGACCTCACTGAACTCGTGCTTGGATTGTAAGGTTAACCTCTAGTTAAATCAGCTTTCAGGATACAAATTGTTGTTTCTGCTGTTGTGGACACTCGGTTGATTCTTCGTACACAGTGACGTAAGTATACCCTTATATTTCCCGTAATTTCAAGGGGGCTTGAGCCCAAAGGGAGCCCGAATCGTAACTACAATTTTAGGGGAATAAATGCAGGAGTTCAATCTCTTTTTATGTGAAGGGGAAGAGGATATGTTTTGTGGTTACGTCACTGATCATATGCCAATGTAGTTCTACCTTATTCTCTTCATGCGTATACACACACACATACTGGAGAGAAAAACAGTTGCACAATTATAAGTTGAATTCAAACATTACGACACTGCAGTTATAACATATCTTTGTGAAACTATCTTCCCTTAAGTATACTATAATTAAGTTTTGTATTTAGAGACTCTAACCTAAAGTTTCACAGGTTTACACTCGCATATCAAAATGTCGCTACGTTCATCGAAACATGTGCTATTTTTATCAAAGTAGCTCATAGAGTGGACGACTTTTTTCCACTTGTACTTTATATATTCTCAAAATATACAGTAGAATATTATTACAAATTAAAAACTTTAAATATTGTTGTACAGTATGAACATTTATCGAACATTACTGTTGAGAAGATTCGTAGGCCTAAGTAATATGTTTCATTGTTAAAACTTAACGACGCCTTTCTTTAGTTTTAAAAACTTACTTTAATGCTTTATATTACAGTTTCGAAGCTTAACAACACGGTTATATAGGTTTTCAGTATTCTAATGTTTCTTCTTGAATTGTTGAGTCTTAAAATATGTTTTTATATTTTTAAAAACTTACTCTAGCGTTTCTTGTTGAAGTCTTAAGACACGTTACATTGGTTTACAGAACTTTAATATTCTTGTTACATTGTTGAAACTTAACAGCATGATTCTATAGGTTTAAAGGCTTACTCTAATGTTTCTTGTCGAAGCCTTACAACACTCTAATGGTTCCTGTTAAATTTTTTGAGGTTCGTGGACTTCTGAAGATTTACATCTTAGATAGTTTTGTGGTACTTTACAACTGCTACTGTGAAAATTCAATTTTAAATTCAATTTTCATGTCGTGCAATTGAACTTTAAATTGTATTTATAAAGTTTCGAAAATCAAATTTTAAAATCCAGACCCGAAAATGGTTGTAACCATCAAAACATGTATTTATAATTTACCATTTGTTTCAGGTATAAGTTCCCCCTTTTGGAAAACAAAGTTCCATAGGTTTAGCTCACCTTTCATCACATCTTCGAACTTAAAGTCTGAGGGCAGTTTGGACGGATAGCGGAAAAAGCTGCTACACGTTTTAAGGAACGTGTGCACGTGAGGATGACCGAAGGTTTTCAAAACGTTCTAACAAAGCACTCCCCATTCAAGCCTTCCTCAGACTTTGTTTTTGAAAAGTTTGTTCCTTGTTATAAAAATTGTTGAACTATCACGTTCCATAGATCTAATTAACCCTTTTATGTCGCATTAATTAACATCAAACCTAGAGAAGTGCGTTCTATGTATACGTTCACCTTCACAGCTACTAATAACCATCCGTATTTATGAAGAACTGCCAGGTGGTGCAGTGACATCAAGGTTTACAATATACTAACAGCAGTAAATGTGTATTCCAGTACAATGTAATAATAACCATCCGTATTTATGAAGAACTGCCAGGTGGTGCAGTGACATCAAGGTTTACAATATACTAACAGCAGTAAATGTGTATTTCAGTACAATGTAATAATAACCATCCGTATTTATGAAGAACTGCCAGGTGGTGCAGTGACATCAAGGTTTACAATATACTAACAGCAGTAAATGTGTATTCCTGTACAATGTATTAATAGCAGCGAAAATATGAAAACATATCCATTTCATAGTGTATTCCAGTATCATATACTAAGAACAACACACGTGTGAAAACACATTCACATTTTCTCGTTGTACCGTGAAACTACCGTTGGAATGTTAATACATACTTCTCTACAACTGTTGATACAAATACCAGTAAGCTCTTATTAGATCGTTTATCCTTGTTTAACTTGTGTTGCTATGGTAACTTTATCATAAATAGTTTAAGTACCTCTCGTGTTAATATATTTCTTTGTTTAAGTTCTATATACGAAGTAAGAGAACTGTCTATTACAGAGTAGTTGAAGGTAGGCTATTAGGCCTAGAAATTGTTATTATATCTTCAAAGGAATTTAAAACACAAATCATTTCACAATCCTTATCTTTCCTTTCCCCTCACACGAGGTTTACTGGTAAGTCTGTGGAAATATAACGCTAAATATCGGGTTTCGATACTCGGGGGTAAGGAAACAGCACGGATACCGCATTGTGGAATTTCGTGCCTCACAAGAGACATACAGAAAATAGCGTGACCTCTGGTGGTGTCATTTTGTAACTTGGAGACATTCAAAAGTTTGTTTTCGTCACTTTTATACGTTAATGTTAGGCTGTTTACGATCTTGTATTTCAGGTGTCTAGAGATACAACATTACATGTTACTTTTCTTAGCGTTTCATTTTCCTAGTTTATCCTTTTTGATCGTTTCGAGAAAAAAAAAATTTCCTGTGATTGTTTGTTTGTTTTTGAATTTCGCTCAAAGCTACTCGATGGCTATCTGTGCTAGCCGTCCCTAATTTAGCAGTGTAAGAATAAAGGGAAGGCAGCTAGTCATCACCACCCACTGCCAACTCTTGGGATACTCTTTTACCAACGAATAGTGGGATTGACCGTCACTTTATAACGCCACCACGGCTGAAAGGAGGAGCATGTTGGGTGCGACCGGGATTCGAACCCGCGAACCTCGGATTACGAGTCGAACTCCTTGATACGCTTGGCCGTGCGGGGCCCAATTGTGATTGTTACATTACATTATATAGTCGTATGACTATACCAGTTATGTTCACTGTCCACTGAGTTTTCTTCATTTTGACTTCTAATCTACATAGTTACTTTGTCCTGATTAAAATTAGCGATAAATCCATGTGTTTCAGTCTAATACGGTCTCTATACCAGTAGTCACGTGTCCACATGTTAGTACGGTCTCTATACCAGTAGTCACGTGACCAAATGTTAATACGGTCTCTATACCAGTGAAGCCACGTGTTCAAATGTTATTACTGTCTCTATACCGGTGTATTAAGGTGTCCACATGTTAGTACGGTCTCCATACCAGTGTGGTAACGTGTCTACATGTTAGTACGGTCTCCATACCAGTGTAGTAGCGTGTCCACATGTTAGTGCGGTCTCCATACCAGTGTAGTAACGTGTCCACATGTTAGTACGGTCTCCATACCAGTGTAGTAACGTGTCCACATGTTAGTACGGTCTCCATACCAGTGTAGTAACGTGTCCACATGTTAGTACGGTCTCCATACCAGTGTAGTAACGTGTCTACATGTTAGTACGGTCTCCATACCAGTGTAGTAACGTATCCACATGTTATAATGTTATAAACTGACTTCGTGCCTGTGTTATGTGAAAAAGTGTACGATGTAACCCATGTACATTGATGTGGTTGAGGCTACACATCAGTTTTCATTACTTTAAGTCATCAAACATAGTTAAACAAAACTATACACATATCTAGGAACAAAACAAGCAAGAACGTTTCAATTATTTTGTGTTATTAGCTTGCGGATGAAACGGCACAAATAGCTCAGTAAATATGATTCACTTTGAAACTTGAAGTAGACCCGAAGGGAGGCGAATTATTGTAGTTCTATTGGAACCTTTTGGTATCATTCATTACTCAAACAAAATACCGGAGTTAACCCTTAAAGTTTGGGGCATTTTACTGTAAGAAAGTGTAACTGATAGACTAAATTTATGGATATACTAAGGCTTAACCTTAAAACTAAGTCATTTGACGTAAAGTCTTGAATTTAAATATCTTAGAATATGTCACTAATTTTAAAACTCAGCAGTATATAAAGAAACATAGAAACTTTACATATATGTGTCCAGTGATGTGGTTCATAATCCTCAACCGATAAAAAGAACTAATCCTCAAATAAGTTTTTTAAGTACAACTAAACATTTTAACCTAGTGTTATTATTGATATCCCATTTCTCAGAAGTGGGTTTAGTTTTCAAACACATCATTAACTCAGAATTACACTTTTGTTATAAATTTCTTTATTTGTGTTTACTTTGATAATATATATATAGTAATTATTTACAAGTACATTTGTTAGCATTACATCTCTTCGTGTATATCTAAATATTTGTACCAGAGACACACAGTAAAACACACTTTAATGCACACAATATGTATATTTTATTAATATTATAGAGAAAATATTAATAACTTTCTTTAAACACAAATCTTTGATACGAATGTGTCTGTTAAGCACGTGCTCTTTGAATTTCATGTCGATCCAATCAACAGTTAGCTAATTTTAGGTTGTGCGTTTATTGTATTTGGAAGCCAGGCAAGGGCAAGAGTGTTAAGGCGTTCGACTCGTAATCCGAGGGTCGCGGATTCGAATCCCGGTCGCACCAAACATGCTCCTCCTTTCAGCCGTGGTGGCGTTATAAAGTGACGGTCAATCCCACTATTCGTTGGTAAAAGAGTATCCAAGAGTTATTGGTGGGTGGTGATGACTAGCTGCCTTCCCTCTAGTCTTACACTACTAAATTAGGGACGGCTAGCGCAGATAGCACTTGGGTATATTTGGGCGAAATTCCAAAAACAAAAACAACAAATTTATTGTATTTGGTAATAGATTTTTAAACAGGAATGGAAACATTAGTATATTCTCGCATGTGTTTCTTTGTGTGTGTGAATCTATTTATAAAGTTAATGATTTATTTAATTAATAAAGCAATTTTTGTCTGCAATTATCAAACAATTTCGCCATGTAATTAAGCGTCCATGTTTAATCGTACGATTCTTAACAGTATCAACTTTCGTCTTTGGATTTCTAGAACGGCTACAAATACTATTTTAAAAATGTAAAACTGTTTCGGTAACATATAAACACGATTCGAAGTGTCACTTAAACAACACAAACTACTTATGGTATCATAGAAACACGACTCGAAGTGTCACTTAAACAACACAAACTACTTACGGTATCATAGAAACTCGACTCGAAGTATCACTTTAATAACACAAACTACTTATGATATCATAGAAACACGATTCGAAGTATCACTTTAATAAAACAAACTACTTTTGATATCATAGAAACACGATTTGAAGTGTCACTTAAACAACACAAACTGCTTATTGTATCAAAGAAACTCGCCTCGTAATGTCACTTAAACAACACAAACTACTTATGATATCATAGAAACACGACTCGAAGTGTCACTTAAACAACACAAACTGCTTATTGTATCATAGAAACACGACTCAAAGTATCACTTTAATAACACAAACTACGTATGATATCATAGAAACACGACTCAAGATGTCACTTAAACAACACAAACTGCTTATTGTATCATAGAAACACGACTCGAAGTGTCACTTTAATAACACAAACTGCTTATTGTATCATAGAAACACGACTCGAAGTATCACTTTAATAACACAAACTGCTTATTGTATCATAGAAACACGACTCGAAGTGTCACTTAAACAACACAAACTACTTATGATATCATAGAAACACGACTCGAAGTGTCACTTAAACAACACAAACTGCTTATTGTATCATAGAAACACGACTCGAAGTATCACTTTAATAACACAAACTACGTATGATATCATAGAAACACGACTCAAAATGTCACTTTAATAACACAAACTACTTATTGTATCATAGAAACACGACTCGAGGTATCACTTTAATAACACAAACTGCTTATTGTATCATAGGAACACGACTCGAAGTGTCACTTAAACAACACAAACTGCTTATTGTATCATAGAAACACGACTCGAAGTATCACTTTAATAACACAAGCTACGTATGATATCATAGAAACACGACTCAAAATGTCACTTAAACAACACAAACTGCTTATTGTATCATAGAAACACGACTCGAAGTGTCACTTTAATAACACAAACTGCTTATTGTATCATAGAAACACGACTCGAAGTATCACTTTAATAACACAAACTGCTTATTGTATCATAGAAACACGACTCGAAGTGTCACTTAAACAACACAAACTACTTATGATATCATAGAAACACGACTCGAAGTGTCACTTAAACAACACAAACTGCTTATTGTATCATAGAAACACGACTCGAAGTATCACTTTAATAACACAAACTACGTATGATATCATAGAAACACGACTCAAAATGTCACTTTAATAACACAAACTACTTATGATATCATAGAAACACGACTCGAAGTGTCACTTAAACAACACAAACTGCTTATTGTATCATAGAAACACGACTCAAAATGTCACTTTAATAACACAAGCTACGTATGATATCATAGAAACACGACTCGAAGTGTCACTTAAACAACACAAACTACGTATGATATCATAGAAACACGACTCAAAATGTCACTTTAATAACACAAACTACTTATTGTATCATAGAAACACGACTCGAAGTATCACTTTAATAACACAAACTGCTTATTGTATCATAGAAACACGACTCGAAGTGTCACTTAAACAACACAAACTGCATATTGTATCATAGAAACACGACTCGAAGTATCACTTTAATAACACAAGCTACGTATGATATCATAGAAACACGACTCAAAATGTCACTTTAATAACACAAAGTACTTATGATATCATAGAAACACGACTCCAAATGTCACTTAAACAACACAAACTACTTATGGTATCATAGAAACACGACTCGAAGTGTCACTTAAACAACACAAACTGCTTATTGTATCATAGAAACACGACTCAAAATGTCACTTTAATAACACAAACTACTTATGATATCATAGAAACACGACTCGAAGTGTCACTTAAACAACACAAACTGCTTATTGTATCATAGAAACACGACTCGAAGTGTCACTTTAATAACACAAACTACTTATGATATCATAGAAACACGACTCAAAATGTCACTTTAATAACACAAACTACTTATGATATCATAGAAACACGACTCAAAATGTCACTTAAACAACACAAACTACTTATGGTATCATAGAAACACGACTCGAAGTGTCACTTAAACAACACAAATTACGTATGATATCATTGAAACACGACTCAAAATGTCACTTTAATAACACAAACTTCTTATGATATCATAGAAACACGACTCGAAGTATCACTTTAATAACACAAACTGCGTATTGTATCATAGAAACACGACTCGAAGTATCACTTTAATAACACAAACTACTTATGATATCATAGAAACACGACTCAAAATGTCACTTTAATAACACAAAGTACTTATGATATCATAGAAACACGACTCCAAATGTCACTTAAACAACACAAACTACTTATGGTATCATTGAAACACGACTCGAAGTGTCACTTAAACAACACAAACTGCTTATTGTATCATAGAAACACGACTCAAAATGTCACTTTAATAACACAAACTACTTATGATATCATAGAAACACGACTCGAAGTGTCACTTAAACAACACAAACTGCTTATTGTATCATAGAAACACGACTCGAAGTATCACTTTAATAACACAAACTACGTATGATATCATAGAAACACGACTCAAAATGTCACTTAAACAACACAAACTGCTTATTGTATCATAGAAACACGACTCGAAGTGTCACTTAAACAACACAAATTACGTATGATATCATAGAAACACGACTAAAAATGTCACTTTAATAACACAAACTACTTATGATATCATAGAAACACGACTTGTGATACTCACTGGCCTGGTAGTTAGCACGCCAGAAATACAAACCGGAACATCCGTGATTGGCAGTTGGTTGGTGTCAGTTTTCGTTCCGTACTTTGAGGCCACGGTTATGTGTTATAAGAATGCCCGTCGATATTCGAGTTCGCGGCGGACTTCAACATCAAGAGCACCTTGTTCACAGATAGGTCTTGTGTAGCTTTGAACAAGACATAGAAGCGTGAATATTTTCTTGAAGACATTTGCTTACCGGAAGAAACAGTGTTTAAAATAGCACACGAGTACGCTACAGAACTTATATACCCAACACACTAGTCCGACTGTTACGTCGTTCAGCCGTGTAGCTAACAGTGCACGAAAGTGAAAACGTGTCTTTGGATTTTGTATCTGGACTTTATTCGTGACTAAACACAAAATAAAATAAGACATGATTTTTAATCATAGTTTAATAAATATTTACGCAGAAAAAGTAATTAATTAGCATAACACTGTATATATACGTCAAATAAATAGAGAGGATCGTTACACTTTGACGTACCGTAAAAATGTTTTAGTATTCTATCAAACGGAACATTGATTTAAGAATTCGTAGGGTGTGGATGGATCTTCACCAAATTTGGTGTGAAGATTCATTAGATCCATGTTCGTACAAATTATCAGTTTTGCATTTTGCGGATTCTGTGGGCGTCATTTACAATTACGTATAAGGAAAACAACTTTTCATGTTTCAGGATAACTTTTAATCAATCATGAATTTACATAATTTCCCTCTCGGGTCTGGTACCCCAGCTAGTATGTTTTATGTATTATTAGCTTTAGTAAACTTACTGCTTAACATCGTATATTTTATGTATTATTAGCTTTAGTAAACTTACTGCTTAACATCGTATGTTTTATGTATTATTAGCTTTAGTAAACTTACTGCTTAACATCGTATGTTTTATGTACTATTAGCTTTAGTAAACTTACTGCTTAACATCGTATGTTTTATGTATTATTAGCTTTAGTAAACTTACTGCATAACATCGTATGTTTTATGTATTATTAGCTTTAGTAAACTTACTGCTTAACATCGTATGTTTTATGTATTATTAGCTTTAGTAAACTTACTGCTTAACATCGTATGTTTTATGTATTATTAGCTTTAGTAAACTTACTGCTTAACAGCGTATGTTTTATGTACTATTAGCTCTAGTAAACTTACTGCTTAACATCGTATGTTTTATGTATTATTAGCTTTAGTAAACTTACTGCTTAACATCGTATGTTTTATTTATTATTAGCTTTAGTAAACTTACTGCTTAACATCGTATGTTTTTTAACATTACCACATAAACTGTTCTTAACTCTCTCCACAGCTATTTAATATCATATGTTATTGGCATTACTACATTAAGTGTTGTTAACTACTTAGTGGCGTATGCTATTAATATTACTACATTAAGGACAGTCAGTTGTATTAATCTTGCGATTGTGGGTTTTACATAATAAACAACTGAATTTCAATTAGAGATCTTATCTTTTATTCCTGCTTTAGAACAGAGGTGGGCAACTCCGTGGCCACTGACCACATGTGACCAGTGGATGGGACAGTTGTGACCAGCTCGAGTTTAGGAATCAACTTTTTCCTTCATTTACTTTTTTATTGCAAATTTGGTAACCAGCAACTGCACTGCCTCACGACGTGTCTAATGTCGCGCGCTTCATCACTGTCACAGACCCCGCTCATTTTGTAACGTCAGTCTGGTTGAGATGTTTTTTGTCGAGTGTGCTTTGTTTTGTATGCGCTTGCAAAGATATTTTTCTTGTGCACCTTTAAGTGTTTAAATATATTTTGTTTTTAATCCCATAATATAGATAAGTGGATAATTCGAAAACGAAAAAACCCAGATGATGGTGAACACTTAGAAAGTAAAGACAATTCAATTGATTCTGAAATTTCTTGAAGTGTCAAAACCTTTTAATTTGGATTTTAAAAAACTGGTTTCTGTCACAATAGGCAGTGTTCCCGCCATGACTGGAGTGAGATTATGACATGTTTCTCTTCTGGAGCAGCATTTAATTGAAAATAATGTGAAGTCCACGCTGCCATCTTTCCATTGCAGTAGGAAAGTTTATGTGGTAAAATGTCTAAAAGTGATGAATTGAGAAATTTGATGGACAATAAAAATTGTGAATTATGTTAGAAGTTGAAGCTCTCTCATCCATCGTCAGTTTGTTGAGTCTTTCAAGAAAAGCAGTGATTGTACTTTTGATGATCTTACTGATTTTGTAAGATGGTTAAACAGAGGAAAAGTCTAAGAATGATTCACTTCCTTATTTCTTCAAATAAAAGAGAATCTTGTTGAAAAATGTAAGATTGAAAATTTCCCTGAAACTTTGTCATGACAGTGTGATTTGTACTTTTTGTGTGACATGATGACTCACTTGAATAATTTGAATATGAAGCTTCATGGAAGAGGTAAAATAATAAGCGAGCAATCACAGTATATTTATAAATTTCAATTAAAGCTTTACCTCCTTGCAGAACAATTACAAAAGAATAATTTGACACATTTTGCAAAGTTTAATAGTTTTCTAGAAAATAGTAAGGGCTATGATTTCTCTGATGCTGAAGATGATTTCTGTGTAAACTGGATAAAAAATATATCCCGAAAATTTGAACCACGTTTCTCCGAATTTAAAACTTTGAAATTGAAATTTTTGCATGATCAATTTCCATTTGACTTAGGAAATTTCAGTGAGGAAATTACATTTTTTTTTGTCTTTAGACAAGTGTTTAAATAATTTCAAAATTATTTTCCATGTTTGAATTCACGTGGGTGTGTGAGCCAACATTTTCTACGATCGATTTTATCAAGTCTAGATACAGATCTCGGCTTACTGACATAGATTTAGATGCAGAGATAAGATGCTCATTGAGTATAGATATTAAGCCAAATTTCACGAAACTTGTTGATGAAAACCCTCATCAATTTTCACATTGAAGGTTAGTTGAAATGCAAATATTTTGTTTAAACTAACACCTCTCAAGATGAAACTTTGTAGTATGGACGGCAATTGCCTGTTGTGGAGACACAAGTATAGAGGATCTGAAGACGAAAGGCGGAAGACATTCGAAACGTCGTCTTCTGCACTCGTGTCTTCACAACAGGCAGTTGCCGTCCATTCTACAAAGTTTTATCAAGAATACTCTGCCTAAACAATCTATCAAAAACCATCTTTCAATTTCTTTTTGAATAGTATGGCCAACGTTGTTTTCATTAGCCACAGTTATGGCCACTATGAAAAATAAGTTGCCCACCCCTGCTTTAGAACATGTTAGATTCTTTTCCGTCTATTTTTAACTTTATGATATATGTTACCTACTATCAGCTGTTGTATTGTACCCGAATTCACCGCTCTTATGTTTCGCTATTCAACGGTTGTGGGCCCGGCATGGCCAGGTGGGTTAAAGCGTTCGACTCGTAATCTGAGGGTCGTGGGATCGAATCTCGGTCGCATCAAACACGCTCGCCATTTCAGCCGTGAGGGCGTTATAATGTGACGGTCAATCCCACTATTCGTTGGTAAAAGAGTAGCCCAAGAGTTGGCGGTGAGTAATGATTACTAGCTGCCTTCTCTCTAGTCTTACACTACTAAATTAAAGACGGCTAGCGCAGATAGCCCTCGAGTAGCTTTTCGCGAAATTCAAAAACAAACAAACGAACAATCAACTGTTGCTTTCTTTGCTGACGTGTGCATAATGTGACATGTTAAGACATGCTCTTTTTCTTTCGATCCATGCTCAGATCTAATTAGGTGTGATGTTTGTTTTGTATTCCACTTTTCTGACATACACATGTTTCGTGTGATGTTTGTTTTGTATTCCACTGTTTCTGTGATGTTTGTTTTGTACATGTTTCATACACATGTGTGTGATGTTTGTTTTGTATTCCACTTTTCTGACATACACATGTTTCGTGTGATGTTTGTTTTGTATTCCACTTTTCTGACATACACATGTTTCGTGTGATGTTTGTTTTGTATTCCACTTTTCTCCATTATGAATAATTTTAAAGTATCCTCTTTTAACACTCTTCTAACTTTTAGAAGTACAATATTTCTCCAGCCCAGTCAGAAATGTTGTTGTTAAAAAAGAAAGTCTAGTCTTTCTAATGTGTGTTCTTCTAGTGTTTGTTTCTTAACTTCTTGTATATGATTTATTTTAAAACCTGCGGCTAGTTGCTCTCTTTGCTATGTTTTGTGCCCCAATATTTTCACGTCCAACTACATTTCTGTACCGATGTTTGTGTACGTTTCCGGGTTGTTTATTTTTCTGTCTTATGAAAATACGATATACATCCATACCTTTCTTACGACGACGTAATTCTTATCGCACAGAACCGAATCACGGTTATCCTTATTGGATATTTCATGATCATTCGGCTCTTTTCACCGGTATTAGATTTTTGTAACACGTAACTGTATTTTTCGAATTACGTATTTTATTTATTTTATGTGCCAACTGCAGGTGGTTGTCAAATTAATATGCCGCTCTTATACTGTTAAAATTTTAAAACTGTAGGAATAAAAAATATAAATATACTTTAATATGTTTCTATTTTTTACCACCAGGCGGATGTTTCCTGCATTTAAAGTGAGGCTCTCCGGACTCGACAAGAAGGCCAAGTATATTATGTTAATGGACATTGTTGCCTCTGACGAGTGTCGCTACAAATTTCATAATCGACGGTGGGTCGTGGCAGGTAAAGCTGACCCCGAGATGCCAAAAGGAATGTACATTCATCCGGACTCTCCGAGCACGGGGGAACAGTGGATGCAGAAGGTGGTGTCCTTCCACAAACTGAAGTTGACCAACAACATTTCTGATAAACACGGATATGTAAGTCTATTGATATGGGACCTCGAGGTTACAAAATAACCGCAATTTTACTTATATATTATAAGAACGCCATCTGAAACATTGGCTTCATTATATGAGAGGCTTTATAAAGTCTAATATAAACTACGATTGAGGTAATTAAAGTAGGGTTTTTATAACAGTAAAACGATTTATTTAAGATCACAACTTTCACAGCAAGGAAGAATATACTTATTTTTATCACCAGATATTTGTTTTATGGATTATTTGTAGCCAAGCTGTTTTAAAAAAAAAATATTCCTTTTTGTGTAATTCCCTCAGCCGATTAACAAACTCCGTTCGTTTGGTCCAGGTGCCATAATAAAACAGAGATTTTGTTTAGAACTAAGTACAAAGGAACAGGTTGGTTATCTGCCCTCTACCCACCACGGGTATCAAAATCCGGTTTCTAGCGTTGTAAGTCTGTAGACATAATGCTCTGTCATTAGGGGCTCATTTTCAATTACACAGGTTTTAAATCGTTTTATTAGGACGTTCGACTCGTAATCCGAGGATCACGTGCTCAAATCCCCGTCACACTGAACATGCTTGCCCTTTCAGCCGTGGGGGCGTTGTAATGTGACGGTTAATCCCACTATTCGTTGGTAAAAGAGTAGCCCAAGAGTTGTCTGTAGGTGGTGATGACTGGCTGCCTTCCCTCTAGTCTTATACTGCAAAATTAGAAACGGCTAGCGCAGATAGTCCTCGTGTAGCTTTGCGCGAAATTAAATAAAACAAAACAAGCCATTTCACATTAATCGAATTTGTAGTTTGGTAAAAACTTTATTTTAGCTTGTAGTGATTTCATCACTGTTACTTCCGGCAGAGAAGTGTAAATAGTAAAAAATATTATGTTCTTATGAGACTCATAAAGATTCTTCCAGCTAAAACAAATGGAAGACTGAAGGACCTCTGAAGTGTTTCTGTTTTATTATTATTTTAAATACAAAGTTTAGTGACTTCAAAAAGTGTTGATTATTGACTAGTTATTTGGAATTTACCACAAGGCTCAATAATGGACTATCTGTGCTATACTCACTTTATGACCTTAATATAAAACAAACAAACAATGAAGTAATTTATAGCTAACAGCTGTTTATTGGTGAGATATGTTATAAAATGTGTCAAACGTATATATTTTGGTTTTTGTCTAATGATTAATTTAAACTATGTAAGCATGGCCAGTATTTTATCGTGAAACCAAAAGACAAGAGTTTTGGGAATATATATATATACATATAAACGAAACACCTTCCACGTGAAAATAATCAATTTGTTTGTAAAATAGTAGATAAATAGTTTGTATCATATCAGAAGCAAACACTATCTAACACAGGAGAAAAAGATGGACATTATAAATGTTGTAAGGTTAGTTCCTGTGGCTTGATGTGTTTCGTGTTCTTCCTATTTCGTCTTTGCACAAAAGTATCGCTTTCTAAGCATTCGTAGAGTTAAACTATGAATTATCACATGGATGGTGCATCAGACTTGAATTATACATTTAAAGTTTGAGAAAAGAGCCATCTGTCGATATTTATGATGTACCCTCGTGTTACGTTCCTTCCGCGTGGCTGAGACTAAATCCACCAATAAATTTTTAAGCTTACTTTTACCGTAATGATCGGGCTCTCGCGGACATCGGTAAAAACTGTGTCGGAGGTTAACCACTCCTTCTCGATGTTTCTCGACTATTCGCAGCCGTTTGGCCTTGCGTGAAACCCACAAAATGCTTTTATAACCATTTTAGATCATAAAATACGAAGAAAATGCAATAAACGTTCTTTCACAACTGGCGCTGATGTAACCCGATAATGGTACAGATAATGGTACAGAGGTAAAACTGGAAATTCGGTTCCTCTTTCTATCATTTGTTTTCTTTTATTCCTCTTTACACAAGAAAAATTACAATTGCACGCCCCACGAGGAACATTCAAAATTATCTTAAAACAGCTACAGTTCTAGGTACAAAGTCAATTAGTGTATGAAAAACGACTCGAGTGAGATTACAAGGACTAAAAGAAAACATGCCTGGGATTATTTCCAGAAATTACGAATACTGCTACTAGGCGACAGCACCATCTCCGTCGAAAACCATGCAGAGGAAGGAAAGAAATAAAGAAAAAAGTGAGCCGTCAGCCGTGTGTATATTATGTAGCGAAACAAAATAATTTGAGCGCTTAAAGTCGCGTTGACCTTTCTGAAATGGAACCCGTGATCAGACGCGTCACTTTACGAAAGTGCTGCTTTATCCACAACTTAGGCTTAACTCTGTCAATTAACAGAACATATGACTTTCAAATGCCGAAACAAAAAACAAAACCTACTCACAGAGATATACGTCCATTACTTAAAATCAGTTCTAACAAGTCAAAAGCGTTCTGCCGACTGCATAACATTTTTATTTTGTGTATGTTTTCCAGAATAAATGTACAACTGTACACAACAATACTATCAATTCTGTTGACTGTACGAAAGTTGTATTTTACAGCAAACTTGTGTGCAACAGTACTACTGACTGTGTGAAAGTTTTATTTTATAGAAAAGTGTGTGTAACAATACTACTGACTGTGTGAAAGTTTTATTTTATAGAAAAGTGTGTGCAACAATACTACTGACTGTGTGAAAGTTTTATTTTATAGAAAAGTGTGTGTAAGAATACTACTGACTGTGTGAAAGTTTTATTTTATAGAAATGTGTGTGTAAGAATACTACTGACTGTGTGAAAGTTTTATTTTATAGAGAACTGTGTGTAACAATACTACTGACTGTGTGAAAGTTTTATTTTATAGAGAACTGTGTGTAACAATACTACTGACTGTGTGAAAGTTTTATTTTATAGAAAAGTGTGTGTAACAATACTACTGACTGTGTGAAAGTTTTATTTTATAGAAAATTGTATGTAACAATACTACTGACTGTGTGAAAGTTTTATTTTATAGAAAAGTGTGTGCAACAATACTACTGACTGTGTGAAAGTTTTATTTTATAGAAAACAACAATACTACTGACTGTGTGAAAGTTTTATTTTATAGAAAAGTGTGTGTAACAATACTACTGACTGTGTGTTTTATTTTATAGAAAAGTGTGTGTAACAATACTACTGACTGTGTGAAAGTTTTATTTTATAGAAAAGTGTGTGTAACAATACTACTGACTGTGTGAAAGTTTTATTTTATAGAAAAGTGTGTGTAACAATACTACTGACTGTGTGAAAGTTTTATTTTATAGAAAAGTGTGTGTAACAATACTACTGACTGTACGAAAGTTTTATTTTATAGAAAACTGTGTGTAACAATACTACTGAATGTATTAAAGTTTTATTTTATAGAAAAGTGTGTGTAACAATACTACTGACTGTATTAGAGTTTTATTTTATAGAAAAGTGTGTGTAACAATACTACTGACTGTGTGAAAGTTTTATTTTATAGAAAAGTGTGTGTAACAATACTACTGACTGTGTGAAAGTTTTATTTTATAGAAAACTGTGTGTAACAATACTACTGAATGTATTAAAGTTTTATTTTATAGAAAAGTGTGTGTAACAATACTACTGACTGTATTAAAGTTTTATTTTATAGAAAGGTGTGTGTAACAATACTACTGACTTTATGAAAGTTTTATTTTATAGAAAAGTGTGTGTAACAATACTACTGACTGTATTAAAGTTTTATTTTATAAAATAAACGTACGAAAAAATAGTGATAATACTATTAATACTATGTATAATTTGTTGTGTAGAAAAAACGTATGCAACAATATTATGCTTATGTATCTGTGGCAGTTTTAGGAGTCGCCCACTAATTATTCTATAAATGAATATTTGTAATTATTACTATAGATAGAGATTTGCTTGTTTTGGGATAAAGTGTGTGTACTCTAACTACAAAATATTTAAATGTAATAAAAATAAAGATTTCCTTTCGCTGTTTCTTTTAATTTTAGTCCATTTTGAACTCCATGCACAAATACCAGCCGAGGTTTCACCTTGTACGGGCTAACGACATCTTGAAGCTGCCGTACAGTACGTTCCGTACATACGTTTTTAAAGAGACTGAGTTTATCGCAGTCACGGCTTATCAAAACGAAAAGGTCAGTGATGTCATTTTGTTCATTATAAAAAGACAAGTACACTGTTTCATTGACAGTGAGACAAATCGTCAGCCATATTAATATATACTTTTGGTGATGATAGATCTATATGAACTGGTAGATAGGTTAATTTATATAAAATATACAACAGTTTACTGATATTAAGGTCGACTTTTGGTAACGATAGGTCTATAAGAACTGTCATGTAGATTAATGCATGTAAGACATACAACATACTAGGGCTGTAGCTATTACATGTGTATCTCATATGTAATTTAGCGTTCAACCTTTCTTCGATTTCTGTACAGTCGTGGTTTTTAGTAAATGCGTACACGTGTTTGTGGGTGTAGGATTGTTTGTCCGACGTTATCTTGTAAAAGGGTCACGGTTGTAGAGCTACTTGTCTAGGTCAATCTAAAACAGGATATTTGTCACCCTTCTTCCAAATGACCATTCGTCATCAGATAGTAAGAGACGGGAGATTATGAGACTCATCTGGAGAATCCTGGGAAGGGCTGGTCATTCTTCTGTCGCCAACAGACCCGCTGTCGCCGCCCCGGGACGCCCGAGCTACCCGGTAAAGATCGCTGTTGTCTTCATTCAACGACGCGAGTGATCCTCTATAAAGAGCGGCACATCTTTAGTCCGCCTTTATCCGTACGTTCGTTCCGCCTGGTCTTACGGTAAGAAAGCACGTTTGGTATCTTGACCTTTTTAGACGGTCATGTCCACATCACTGTTTGTTAGGCGGCAGTGGCCTCATCACTCAACAAGATCAGAGACAAAATTAAAACACGAAAAAACAACATAAAAACAGTCACTCGAAGTATGCCTTAGTGTCATCTCAAGGATACAGCACTCCAAGTATGCCTCAGTGTTATCTCAAGGATACAGAACTCCAAGTATGCCTTAGTGTTATCCAAGGATACAGCACTCGAAGTATGCCTTAGTGTTATCTCAAGGATACAGCAACTCCAAGTATGCCTTAATGTTATCTCAAGGATACAGCACTCGAAGTATGTCTTAGTGTATCTCAAGGATACAGCACTCCAAGTATGCCTTAGTGTATCTCAAGGATACAGCACTCGAAGTGTGAGTGTTACATAAGGATACAGCAAGTTTTTATTTTAATATAACGTTTCTATAAAAAGGCGAAGTTCTGTATGAACTGTGACTATTTGGCCACATCTACAATACAATCCTTACACCATAATATGAGAAGTTAACATCTGTCTGGAGTACAGCTGTAAATCTGTTGTCCACTTTACAAACTTGTAATACCTACAGCAAGAAATTCATAATATGAGAAGTATGGGACATCAACATCTGTCTGGAGTACAGCTGTAAATCTGTTGTCCACTTTACAAACTTGTAATACCTACAGCAAGAAATTCATAATATAAGAAGTATGGGACATCAACATCTGTCTGGAGTACAGCTGTAAATCTGTTGTCCACTTTACAAACTTGTAATACCTACAGCAAGAAATTCATAATATGAGAAGTATGGGACATCAACATCTGTCTGGAGTACAGCTGTAAATCTGTTGTCCACTTTACAAACTTGTAATACCTACAGCAAGAAATTCATAATATGAGAAGTATGGGACATCAACATCTGTCTGGAGTACAGCTGTAAATCTGTTATCCACTTAACAAACTTGTAATACCTACAGCAAGAAATTCATAATATGAGAAGTATGGGACATCAACATCTGTCTGGAGTACAGCTGTAAATCTGTTGTCCACTTTAGAAACTTGTAATACCTACAGCAAGAAATTCATAATATGAGAAGTATGGGACATCAACATCTGTCTGGAGTACAGCTGTAAATCTGTTGTCCACTTTAGAAACTTGTAATACCTACAGCAAGAAATTCTAGTAAAACTGTTGCAACATTCATCATAACACAGCCTCATAACAGAATTTGTTGCACGAATATGTCCGAGTCTCAAAAACCACGAGTGTCGATACCTATTGATGAATCACGTTCACGTACACCCAAAGCCCCATGGGAGTTCCAACAACGGTCGTCAGAAGAACCGCAGTGCGTTACCGGTACAAGCGTGTTGTATAAGAACATTCTCGATCGATTTATTGCTTTATAATACTTTTATGAAGTTTTAATGTCATGGTTAACAGCATATTACCGCACAAACAAATGTTTTTGGTTGAAATGGGAATTGTATTATACTGAACATTCGTGACAGAATTTTCGTTCATTTCCGGGTCAGCTGTTTGTAAACATTTACAGCTATGAGCTTACAGGGGCATACTTCTGTAAATAAACTACATCCAGCACTTGTATCGAAAATAAACTCAGGAGTCTAGCAGTTGTTCTTCCATAAATATCTTTCATGAATGTTGTTTCATATTTCGAAACTGTGACGTAACACTACAGGTGGCGCACGAATGTGCTTGCTTTAAAACGAAATTTTATTTGAAGGCAAACTATTGTCACTCCGTTTTAAACAATTACCAATATTAGAATAAATTCTACAAACTCACTGTGAAAATTACCAGTACATGTTTATACACACGTGAAATTAACCATTGTTCATAATCATGTTCGATTAGTTTCATAATATATATATTTTTAAATAACTTAAACAGATTACTGGGTAATATCCCTATTATATTCGCTATTAAAAATGTTTAGTTATCAAAGCAACTAGTTTCAGTTAGTGTTATATACATGACTTAGAGCATTGGTTAAGATTTATATAACAAGTTGAAAAATCACCAATTCTAAATTTCAAGACGGATGAAACAAAAATATATAAAAATGTTCGAACTATTATTTCTATTTGATATATTTGTCACCATTGCGATTTTAACAACGTACGTTTTAAATTACTAGTTGTTGTTTTTTGAGCGATTAAATTTATTTCTTCGAACTACTTGGTTATAAAGAAATTGATAAAAATTTGTTTAGTTTTCAAACATACGTTAATTACGTCGTTGGTTTCACAATGTTTCTAAAGTTTTACAGAAACTCAGGACCACGAGGGAGACACAACATGACTGTTTAGGCTTCTAAACTCCACAAAGTCCTTGATTCATATCGTCAGTAAACAAACTTATGTGTTACAAAAATTATACTATTTCATGCCAAACTTGGAGATTTTTAAGTGAAAGAAAAACACAGAAAACAAACTTATTCCTCTCTGTTCTGTGCTCACCAAACATACACAGTGATGTTATATGACATCTCGATATCTCTCACCAAACATACACAGTGATGTTATATGACATCTCGATATCTCTCACCAAACATACACAGTCATGTTATATGACATCTCGATATCTCTCACCAAACATACACAGTCATGTTATATGACATTTCGATATCTCTCACCAAACATTCACAGTCATGTTATATGACATCTCGATATCTCTCACCAAACATACACAGTCATGTTATATGACATCTCGATATCTCTCACCAAACATACACAGTGATGTCATATGACATCTCGATATCTCTCACCAAACATACACAGTCATGTTATATGACATCTCGATATCTCTCACCAAACATACACAGTCATGTTATATGACATCTCGATATCTCTCACCAAACATACACAGTCATGTTATATGACATCTCGATATCTCTCACCAAACATACACAGTCATGTTATATGACATCTCGATATCTCTCACCAATATACACTTTATATTTTCCCTAATAACATGCAACAATACTCAAAATGTCACTCGATCCTATTGATTCATTGTGTAAAATCATGATGTTACAGTAATTTAGCTTTATACAAGTTCTGTGAGTTTGTTTTTATTATTTCCGGATGTATTAAAACTTACTATAAAAAAATAAAGTTCGGTCAAAGTACGAAAAGGTTTTATTGTAATTTTTATTAAAACCAGTGTATTGGAATGTAATTACAAAGTTTGTTACAATGTTGACCTCGTGATACACTTCACAATTTAGTGTTTCTCAACTTCTTGAATTAAAATCGTTCAAGTAAACTTCGATAAAATCACGTCAGTAGAAAAATGTGAGAAAACACTCATCAAAATTTAAAACTTAAATTATCAAAGTGATTAGAAAAGTCCTCACTGGTTACACTGTTGTAAGTTGTCCACGTTTCTGACGGTAGATATCAAACTTACTACCTGTTGTAAGTTATCAATGTTTCTGACGGTAGATATCAAACTTACTACCTGTTGTAAGTTATCAATGTTTCTCACGGTAGATAGCAAACTTACTACCTGTTGTAAGTTATCAATGTTTCTCACGGTAGATATCAAACTTACTACCTGTTGTAAGTTATCAATGTTTCTGGTAGATATCAAACTTACTACCTGTTGTAAGTTATCTATGTTTCCAAAAATTAAAAATATATTTTTTTTAAATTCCAGATCACGCAGTTGAAAATCGAGAATAATCCGTTTGCTAAAGGCTTCAGAGACACTGGTAGTGGAAAGAGAGATAGAAAGTAAGTTTCATGTCTTTCTGTCTATCTCTACGTTTATGTATCTTTTATCTCGCTTTTAACTGAATGATAACATACACCACATCTTGTGTGCCTGTTCACATATCAATGTTCATATTTATTTATTTATATTACGTTTGTGCGAATTGCTAATTAGTTTAGCTTTACGATTATTTATGATTACTGGCACAGCAGTATGCATGCGGACTTACAACGTTTCGATATCCCTGGTGGACAGAGCACAGTACCTCTTTGTGCAACTTTGTGCTTAATTCCAAACAACAAGAAAATACGTAAAATATGATTTTTACGTTTTTGAGATAATATTCAAGGTTTTCGTGGATATTTGAGGTTAAAAAAAAACTGATGACGTTTCATTTACAGATTTGAGTAAGTGTGTGTGTGTGTGTGTGTAGTTCGCTGCTTTTGAAAAATATAAAAATCGCGCGTACAAAAAAAGTAAAGTAAGATATTGTGTAAGTTTTTAAATTCATGGAGTAAAGTTAAGTCTTAAGACTTAGGTCTTATATAAGATTTGTTTAATCCTTGGCATAAGTTTTAAAATATGTTTAAACATCGTAAAGCAGTTTCCAAAGAAAACTAAGTGTGTGTGTGTGTGTGTAGTTCGCTGCTTTTGAAAAATATAAAAATCGCGCGTACAAAAAAGTAAGGTAAGATATTGTGTAAGTTTTTAAATTCATGGAGTAAAGTTAAGTATTAAGACTTGGGTCTTATATAAGATTTGTTTAATCCTTGGCATAAGTTTTAAAATATGTTTAAACATCGTAAAGCAGTTTCCAAAGAGGACTAAGTGTGTGTGTGTGTGTGTGTCGTTCGCTGCTTTTGAAAAATATAAAAATCGCGCGTACAAAAAAGTAAGGTAAGATATTGTGTAAGTTTTTAAATTCATGGAGTAAAGTTAAGTCTTAAGACTTAGGTCTTATATAAGATTTGTTTAATCCTTGGCATAAGTTTTAAAATATGTTTAAACATCGTAAAGCAGTTTCCAAAGAGGACTAAGTGTGTGTGTGTGTGTGTAGTTCGCTGCTTTTGAAAAATATAAAATCGCGCGTTTTTAAGGTAAGATATTGTGTAAGTTTTAAATTCATGGAGTAAAGTTAAGTCTTAAGACTTAGGTCTTATATAAGATTTGTTTAATCCTTGGCATAAGTTTTAAAATATGTTTAAACATCGTAAAGCAGTTTCCAAAGAGGACTAATCTTCAAACAGCAGTTTTTAACTGGAGTTGAGCTTCGTAAAATAGTTGTTGAGAGAAATTAAGTTATATATATCAGTTTATAAAGAAGGTTTAAACATTCAGTAATTTTGAAACAGGATTTAAACCTCGTATCAAAGCTTTAAACAGGTGTATAAGTCTGATAAAAAATTCTTTAAAGTTATCTGTGTTCCAAAAGCTAGTGCTAACTAAACAACAGTGTTTCCAGGCGCCCATTACTTCCAATGACAGAAGCTCATCTCCCAGCGACAAATGAGGATCCCAAACGGGACAGTGTAGACCCAATAGAAGGCTGCAGCAGTGAAGAGGAAACAGTGGATGTCGGAGGAGGTGGAGAAGAGCTATTGGACCACCCCATAATCCCTAATACTCCGCTTGTTAACAATAGGTCAGGAGACCAGGAAGGTACTATTATTTCTACAATATAAGGTAGTCAGGTTATAAGATATAAACGGGTACAGTAATATAGTTAACCAATGAAAAGTTGTCATAGACATGCGCTTTTGTGGTCTTACTTTTCTCTAGGTTATGTTCAACGACTGTTTAATTGTCACTTTCATATCCTATGCGACACGAATAAAAAATCGTATTAAATTGTCGTTTTTGCGTTATATATTTCCTAAATTACCCCTAAGCACATGCTACACGAATGTTCATATTTTGTTCGCGTGTTATATAACACATCTGCCACAAACCTCGAGCCTATAAGTACTTCAAGCCTTATTTATTAAGAGTATAACGTTCCCCCACATGTGACGCTGGTCTGTTCAAGTCCTACGTATATACTCATCAACTTTTCATGGTTTTATTTCCGGAACGGCAGAACAAAGGAATATTGTTTTGAAATATCCTCTAGGAAATAAGTTTTCTAGTTTAGTTATTATCATAGATGTAAAGAGGACAAGTGTTTGATATTCATAAGTGAAGCATCCGTCACTAGAAACCGAGCAGTAAGACTAAAGATATAGTTAGCTTGTTTCTCTTCTAGTTCGTTTCATTCATTACAACCTGTGTGCCCATGTAACCACGTCTCTGATTGGTTAAACAAACTAAAAGTCTTACGTTGTAGGAGTTCTCAGACAGTACTGCACTTTTTGTTACTTTTCTAAACGGAGTCTCTGTATACCTTATTATGTTTTATCTTCGTGAGATTCATGTGACTTTCGTGGCTGTTTATAATTAAACTGATAAGGTACTTTAAAAATTAATTTGAGGTAATAGTTTATGAACAGTGGTTTGCTTAGAATTTCGCGCAAAGATACACAAGGGCTAGCTCTCTTTAATGTAGCAGTGTAAGACTAGAGGGAAGGCAGCTAGTCATCACCACCCACCGCCAACTCTTGGGCTACTCTTTTACCAACGAATAGTGGGATTGACCGTCACATTATAACACCCCCACGGCTGGGAGGGCGAACATGTTTGGCGCGACTCGGACGCGAACCCGCGACCCTCAGATAACGAAGCGCACGCCTTAACACGCTAGGCCATGCCGGGCCGTAGCAGGTTCTGCAATAGAAATTGCATATACATTAATATTTAATTAACAACGTAAATATGTATATACGAGATAGAGTGTTACCCAATTTACGAAACATAATTCATTGTGTTTAACAACATATTCTAGAGAGACTTTTGAATTGAAAAAGAAATTTCTCGTGCCAATTTTAATTTTTGTACAGCAAAATTACTACAGTTATTAGTTTTTGTTGCTTGTTAACATAAAGTTTATTTTGACTGTTAGTTTTACACTCTTACATATAATTACTAACTTTCATTGAGTTGATTGCAGTTCTAAATCGTAGACGAAATTAATCGTAAACTAAGTACGTCTTTCAGTGTTAGGAAGTGCTTAAACTTCTTTCATATCGTATGTTTTTTATTGTTAGATTAGAAAGCTTAGTTGGTATATGTATATGTATATTTATATGTTTATAGACATTTATATGTCTATTGATTGACGCCCTTTTGACAGTTCCAGAAGATAACAAGATGGATCTGGAGAAAACGGAAAACAGTGATGTTGTTAATAGAAAGACAAAGTCCTCAGAAGACAAGAACTTGGAGATCTCATGTAAAAAAAGCCAGACAGCTTCTGTGGCCATACCTGGATCATATATTCCGGAATCTTCGAGTACTGTGGCACAGGGTTTTCATAGTGTTGACCTCCCAGAGAACCATGCACACAGTTTACATCATCTTGGAATTCATAACACATTAGGAGGCGGATTACCCCACCCTCACATATTTCCTTATCTCTACTCACAAGCACTGTACCCTCAGTTGTATTTTCCTCACGCCATTCCCACGACATCTGCAACATCTGCAAGTGTGTCATCACATGATCTTTATTCTTTTATGACTCGTAATAACCCAAGGTTTTTGGACCCTGGATGCAGACATGGGCATCATCGATTTTTTCCATATTTGTTACCAGTGGCCACCAGCTCGACGCAGCTTCCTCCTTCTACTGTCCACTGTCCTGTCCCTCTTCCACTTCTCAAGGGCATGTCTTTATCCCCAGCTTCGGAAGTTGCAAGTTCTTCCAGTTCAATAAGTCCAACCGTCTCTTCTCCTGCTTCTAGTACGTTACAGAGTATAGAGGACATGGTCAACGGGTTGGAAAGACAGCAGGAACAACTTGCCGTTCTGTCTTTGTCCAAACTTAATGAATGATGACTAGAGTGATCAAGTGGGAAAGAGCCAGCCAAGCTTTCTGCTTAGCATCACCCAGAGCTTAGCAAGAGCCACGTTGACCTCTGGTGGCCAAGAACACAATCCAATAAGTTCCGCTCCTTCCAAGACAGATCTACTGAGGACGATATAGTGGAATCTGGGTGGGGTAACAAGAAGTCACACATTGTCTCCTACCCAGAAGAAAAGTAAATGAATCTGTCTGCGTGACAGTAAATCAGATATTTAGATAGCTAATAAACAAGAAAAGCATTCAACCTCGAAAAGTGAATTAATGAAACTCGTGTCCTGCTCAAACAATGAATAGAAAACTTCATTTTTTTTTTAATTTTGTGATATGGTTATTCTATTTGTGGCTTTAAAAAACAAACAAACTATATTCTGCTTTGTTATACCTAACACTGGTTTGACAGATATGGTTTATTTTCTGTGCACGTTTCTCACCCTATCATAAATAATTTGGCAAAGAAACGTAAACCCACCCTCGTTGTTCTTTTGGAGGCAAACACTAGCTTAATAGATGAAGTGAAATGCACAATCAGAATTTTTGTCGAATAATAAGTCAAAGGAAGGTTCCTGGACCAACACTTAATGTTCATCTGGTGCCTTAACAGATGATTGACGTTACATATTCTGTTCGTGACAAGTGTCGACTTCAGAAATCTTCCTGCCAATGTCTCTACGCCCAACATTGGATTTATGAATTCTTGAAAACATATCTTCGAAACTCGTTTGTGTCCATTGTTAATTTGGAGGATGGTGTGGCAGTACGTAAGTCCAACTGTCGCTTTTGAGGATGATTTTAGGTGCGTTTGGTAACCAGCTGCAGTACGAAGTTCAACAATCGTTTGAGAAGTTGTTGGAAAGCCATTTGTAAAATATCAATGTAAGTACTTTGTGAAATGGAACTTTAAAGATTGGACCTTGTATTAAACTCTAGTTATGAAAGTTCATTACGTTCCTACAGTTACGGAGAGTTTTTATATATGAATTATCATCAACTCTTGGATACTCTCTTGACAACTTGTTTAAAGAGTTTTTTAAATTATGCTCAACAATGTTCTGAGTTCCTATTTCAATCAATTTTTGGAGCAATTCAATAGTAAAACATTTCTCTGACATAAAATGTCTAAACAAAGGAATGATGAAATGGAAACTGTAAGGAAACTGCAAGGCTAGACTAATGCACTGTATTGTTGAATTACGTACTGGAGTTAAGGAAATTGGATTGAGTAATACGTAATATAGGTGAAATACGTAATTGTGTAGAGGAAACTGGATTGGATGATATTTAATACACTGTATTGCCAAACTAATTTTGAAGTGAAGTACATTGGAGCGAGGTATACTGAAATTACAAAAAAAACTTACTCGATAATCGATTTTCAAACTAACGATGTGATCTGCCTGTTTGTGTCAAGGCCCGGAACTATATCGTTCAAAGCTTTTGGTTTTTTAATGATGTGTCTTTAAAACGTAAAATAAATATTAGCAATCAGTTTCAGTGGAATGTCAAGAAATCTTTGTTGTCCTTTGAGTTTGGGAATTGTGTAGGATATGATAAAAGTTGTACAGTACATAATGAGCGGTTTAGACACAAGTGGTTGGCTTGTCTGTTTCATTGTTTTTGAGTGAAGTGAATGGAGAACTCGCGAACACTTGAAGAAAGTCCAAACAACAATCTACTTAAAAACACTACAATACTGCAACTATCTTGGCAGAAATTTTCACAATGCGTGATGTCCAGACAGATGAAATCAACGAATACTTGGTAAGCAAAATATTTCTGTTTGTCAAACTATCAAACAACCAATAACACATAAAATTATAAGAGTGTGGATATTCACTTGAACCTTGCAATAGCTAGGAAAAAAAATTGTTATTATCGTAAACATATTTAAATTTTCTTTCAGCTCGGTTTTTTTGTCCAGTTTTCATTTAGTTTTCTCGTCGAGTTAATTTTCTTGGGGTAAAGTAGATAACACACCAGGAGTTACTTGTGTAGGAGTTTTCTCTCAAAATAGAAATTGAAACGAAAATAAAGATGACATTTGTCTGTGGATTAAAGTAAAGCCCTAAAATAAAAAGTATTTTATTTTGTCTGAGACCAGAATTAGTAAATCATAATTCAGTAAAAACAATCATTTTGAGTTGGATTAGCTGATTATGTGTTCTAGAATACACACCTAGGAGCTGATATGGAACATCCAGACTTTATTTGGGGCTGAATGAATACACATCTAGGAGCTGATATGGAACATCCAAACTTTATTTGGGGCTGAATGAATAAACATCTAGAAGCTGATATGGAACATCCAGACTTTATTTGGGGATGAATGAATAAACATCTAGGAGCTGATATGGAACATCCAAACTTTATTTGGGGATGAATTAGGAAGATGGATATTTTTTTTTGGCTATGAATTCAGAAAATGGACCTTTCTTCTTCTACTGTGAGTCCAAAAGATGAGTTTTGCTTTTCAGGTCTAAATTAGGAATGTGGGCCTTGTCTCTGCCGGTCCGAATTCGGTAGATCGGCTGTTCTTCTTCTTGGTTGCATTGAATTAGGATTATTTTTTGAAAGCGCTCAGTTTTTTTTTTTTTTCATTTCACGCAAAGCTACACGAGGGCTATCTACGCTAACCATCCCTAACTTAGCGGTGTAAGACTAGAGGGAAGGCAACTAGTCATCACCACCACACCGACCGCCACCTCTTGGGCTACCTTTTTACCAATAAATAGTAGGATTGACCGTCACATTATAACGCCCCCACTATTTAAAGGGCGAACATGTTTGGTATGGCGGAAATTCGAACCCGCGACCCTCAGATTACGAGTCGAGTGTCTTAACCACCTGGCCATGCCGGGTCCCAAAAGCGCTCGGAACAAGGGATGCTTTAAGTTGTGTTTTATCCACTTTCTTTATCCTCCATGTTTTCTGCTGCTCTGGTTCCAGCTGAAGCTGGACGAGGTATTAATCAACAAACAAGTTTCAAGTAGTGTCAAGATACACGTAGATTCGACGTCCGGTGTGTGGATCTCTGAACCAAATAACGGAATGATGCTTTTACAAAATAACTATAAGAAACAAAAGATTGTCAGAAATCTATAGTGGGTATTTGATGTTATATCTTCACGGATTATATTAATAACAGTGGAAATAAACCTAAACCTCTGTCTTGAATTACGTAGTATGATGTCATCTCACGTGCCAACGTATACGTGACGCTTTAACTTTCTAATAAATTTTCTTACGAAACAACAAGACATAGCGTTTTGTGTCTTTGATGTTTCTAGGCAACAATGATGACAAGTGAAATAACGAACCACGTGCTCAACCTAACATTTTAATATATGTCGAGAGGGATTATTTCTATTCGAATATTCTAGAGACTTTCCAAACTTTCCTTCAGTTTTTCCAGTGAACTATAACAAGCTGGAAGGCCGTATTGGGTGTATTTTACATATAAATAGGAAGAGACCGACTGCACTCGCTACATTGTTATCCGTTAAGAAATTGACAATATAGGAAAACGTTCCAGTTTATTTACTCTTTCAAGCATGTCTTCAAAGAATGCTTCCGGAAATTTATCGTAAAGCTTCCTCTATCTTTGAAAAATACCAATCATGTGATAGCATTATGTCAAAATACCAATCATGTGATAGCATTGTGTCAAACAGAGAAGAAAGAAAAACAGATAAAAAAAGAACGCGTATGTGCATAGATTCCCAGTGTTGTCTATTTTAGAAAAAACAAAACTCAAACCTTACTTGTTTGAGTAATAACCCTACGTTGCTATCGTTATATATATAAATATATATATATATTTTTACTGGGCATCTTTTACGCTTAACTAAATTCTATCACTAACGGACGAATAAACAATAGATTTAATATCGTCATGTTTAACAGTGACTGTTAGTCTGTCAGTATGTTTATTCTGAATTAAGCACAAAGCTACACAATGGACTATCTGTGCTCTGCCTACCACGGGTACGAAACCCAGTTTCTAGCAGTGTGAGTCCGCAGACGTGCCGATAGGGGCGCGTCAGTATGTGATGAAGAATTTAATAAAATGTTGATCTATTTATTTCAAATAAATATTTCAAATTAAAAAGGGAGGAATACTCTTTCTTCAAGTCAAGTGAGCGTGTGTAGTAACGCCGGGATCCATTTTCAATCTTTTAAATTGATTTTTAAAGGTGAATTTTACAGAAAAAAAGAAAACTTCACAGTCAAAAGAACTACTCATACTGATTAATTTTGTAGGTTCACATTTTTTATAAAACATATGTGCTAATAAATGAAACATAGAACTTGTCGCAGAAAGAGCCCTTTCTGAACAGCAATCCGAACGTTTTAGATTTTACATTTGCCGCTAGGAAAAGTACTGTGACGTAATAGTTGCCAAACACACCGCCGACGCCAGCGCGTTGAATGTAAATAAACATGGCCAGTGCGTACGGAGAAACAGAGGCGGAGTGTGTTTTGACTTTGTGGTCTGAACAATGTTGAGTATCGCCATATCAATTGGAACCTACTCTGAACGAACCTAGAACAGTTACTTTTGACACAGATCTGACAAGTTCTAGTGATGAGGACAGTTCCACGAGTGAGAGTAGCAGAACTGTGAGTGATACTGAAGAACTGAGATTATATATTAAAACAACATGCTTTATGAGGGCTATGAGATTTACATTTAATATGACAATGTCAGAGTACTGTGTTAAGATTAATTTTATTATGATGAGTTATGGAAATTGTTATGGAGTTTATATTTGATTGTTTACAAGTCTACAATGTTTGTTTTAAATACATAACATGTACTTGATTACTTCAACATGTTCAAGACACAGTCTTATTTCAATTTATCTTGAAATGTTAAATTTGAAAAATGATATTCTTCAAACTTTTCCATATTTAAAAATGATACAAAAACATCTACTGAATGATCTACCAGTTTTAAACTTGGAATGTACTCTATTTGGGATAGATTTGTCCACTGTCTAGACTATGAAATCAAGGTTTCACTGACTTTCAGGTGCCACAAATGCAAAACACGCTCATGAAAGTGAAATGTGTATGTCTAGTTACATTCTTCAAAAACTTGTACTTTTTAAATTATTATATTATACTGGTTATTGTTTATCACTTTATACTGCACACATACCTTTAAGTTTGTTCTTTTGGTGATGGCAAGGGATGGCTTCAGAGGGGTGGAACCTGTACGCTGCAGGCTGAGATCAGTCCTCAGCTCTACACGAGGAAAGATGGTGGGGACAATCCTGTCTACTGCTGATAGTTTTTTTCAGTCTCAACCTGCCTGGCTTGTAACCCACAGAATCCAAAACAGTGGGATCCGACACAAAACATGAGCGTTCAAAGTGATCTTTACAAAGCTTTGCATGGTATGAAGGAGTCCAGTTCTTCCTATTGACCATCCGCACCCACTGTCGCCACCTTGCCGGTTCCTTCTCCTTGCACGGAAACGAAAAGAAGCTTTTGCCCGATACCGAACCGTTTTTATAACCATAAGCAATGTAGTAAACCAAGTTATCATAAAACAAACATAAAGTAGCAATATCAAGACAAAAAATAGTCTCACAAAGTATGTAATCTGAAAAAAGCACTGATAGATTTACATAAAACACCAGCACTGAAAGGAACACAATGGTCGGCGCGCAATGAAGCGTGTTTGGAAACTATTACGTCATAGTTGTAAAACATCACGGAAATAGCCGAACGACTGAGAAGAACTTGAGTTCGAGGACCCGTATATTTTGTTTCATTTTTTACTCAAAAACTAAAGTGTTTAAAAAATATGGCAACCTCACAGGAATTATACCTGACCAAAGTACAGTTTCTAAGGCAATTATTAAATGTGTTGAAAATTCACCTTTAAGATAATTTGTAGGATTTGATATGTTTCATACAAACACAAATCATGTTCAGATAACATTCTTATTGTCATGAGCATAGCTGACATTGTTTAATAAACCTTAGATTGAACATAAACAGTGCTATGTTACTAGATGCAAAAAACGAAACATTGATGACATTGTTTATTAAACCATAGATTGGACAAAACTGTGTTATATTACTAGATCCACAAAACATTGATGGCATTGTTTTTTAAACCATAGATTGGACAAAACAGTGTTACATTACTAGATCCACAAAACAAAACAGAAATGACATTCTTTGATAGATTGTTTAGGCAGATTATTCATGATAAAACTTTGTAAAATAAACAGCATCTGCCTGTTGTGAAGACACAAGTGTAGAAGACAACGTTTCGAATGTCTTCTTGCTTCTGAACATGAAAGGCGGAATATTTTCGAAAGTCGTCCTCTACACTCTTGTCTCCACAACAGGCAGATGCTGTTTATATTACAAAGTTTCCTCAGAGATGAAATTGTTTATTAAACTTTAGATTAGACATAAGAACTGTTATGTTACTAGATCCACAAAACGAAACATTAATGGCATCGTTTATAAAACCATAGATTGGGTATCGACTTCAAAAGCCAGAAATACAAATATTTATCACTTGTATCTTTGGTTTTCTTAACTCTTAAAACAGAACACTTTGGGGACCGAGGTGAAGTGCATCTAGTTATAAAATTAGTTTTAATAAAACGATTCACTATGTATGTATATGTGAGTGTGTTTTGTGTGTATGTTTTGCTGAGTAGTTTTGTTAATTACGGGAAATATGTTTTGAAGTCTACCGACAATGTTATGTTTAACTGTTAACATTATGGTGTAACTTTACTATATCACTATATGTCTGTGGGTTAAGTTTCATATATTGTGGATAATGTTATGTTTAACTGTTAACATTATGGTGTAACTTTACTATAACTGTTAACATTATGGTGTAACTTCACTATATCACTATGTGTCTGTGGGTTACGTTTCATACATTGTGGAGAATGTTACGTTTAACTGTTAACATTATGGTGTAACTTCACTATATCACTATGTGCATGTGGGTTAAGTTTCATACATTGTGGATAATGTTATGTTTAACTGTTAACATTATGGTGTACCTTTACTATATCACTATGTGTCTGTGGGTTACGATTCATATATTGTGGATAATGTTATGTTTAACTGTTAACATTATGGTGTAACTTCACTATATCACTATATGCATGTGGGTTAAGTTTCATACATTGTGGAGAATGTTATGTTTAACTGTTAACATTATGGTGTAACTTCACTATATCACTATGTGTCTGTGGGTTAAGTTTCATACATTGTGGATAATGTTATGTTTAACTGTTAACATTATGGTGTAACTTCACTATATCACTATGTGTCTGTGGGTTAAGTTTCACACATTGTGGATAATGTTATGTTTAACTGTTAACATTATGGTGTAACTTTACTATAATTGTTAACATTATGGTGTAACTTTACTATAATTGTTAACATAGTGGTGTAACTTTACTATATCACTATGTGTCTGTGGGTTAAGTTTCATACATTGTGGATAATGTTATGTTTAACTGTTAACATTATGGTGTAACTTCACTATATCACTATGTGTCTGTGGGTTAAGTTTCATACATTGTGGAGAATGTTACGTTTAACTGTTAACATTATGGTGTAACTTCACTATATCACTATGTGCATGTGGGTTAAGTTTCATACATTGTGGAGAATGTTATGTTTAACTGTTAACATTATGGTGTAACTTCACTATATCACTATGTGTCTGTGGGTTACGTTTCATACATTGTGGATAATGTTATGTTTAACTGTTAACATTATGGTGTAACTTCACTATATCACTATGTGTCTGTGGGTTAAGTTTCATACATTGTGGAGAATGTTATGTTTAACTGTTAACATTATGGTGTACCTTTACTATATCACTATGTGTCTGTGGGTTAAGTTTCATACATTGTGGATAATGTTATGTTTAACTGTTAACATTATGGTGTAACTTCACTATATCACTATGTGTCTGTGGGTTAAGTTTCATACATTGTGGATAATGTTATGTTTAACTGTTAACATTATGGTGTAACTTCACTATATCACTATGTGTCTGTGGGTTATGTAGTTTCATATATTGTGGATAATGTTATGTTTAACTGTTAACATTATGGTGTAACTTCACTATATCACTATGTGTCTGTGGGTTAAGTTTCATACATTGTGGATAATGTTATGTTTAACTGTTAACATTATGGTGTAACTTCACTATATCACTATGTGTCTGTGGGTTAAGTTTCATACATTGTGGATAATGTTATGTTTAACTGTTAACATTATGGTGTAACTTCACTATATCACTATGTGTCTGTGGGTTAAGTTTCATACATTGTGGATAATGTTATGTTTAACTGTTAACATTATGGTGTAACTTTACTATATCACTATGTGTCTGTGGGTTAAGTTTCATTATTGTGGAACTTTACTATTTAACTGTTAACATTATGGTGTAACTTTACTATATCACTATGTGTCTGTGGGTTAAGTTTCACACATTGTGGATAATGTTATGTTTAACTGTTAACATTATGGTGTAACTTCACTATATCACTATGTGTCTGTGGGTTAAGTTTCATACATTGTGGAGAATGTTACGTTTAACTGTTAACATTATGGTGTAACTTCACTATATCACTATGTGCATGTGGGTTATGTTTCATACATTATGGTGTGCCTTTACTATATCACTATGTGTCTGTGGGTTAAGTTTCATACATTGTGGATAATGTTATGTTTAACTGTTAACATTATGGTGTAACTTTACTATATCACTATGTGTCTGTGGGTTAAGTTTCACACATTGTGGATAATGTTATGTTTAACTGTTAACATTATGATGTAACTTCACTATATCACTATGTGTCTGTGGGTTGAGTTTCATACTTTGTGGATAATGTTATGTTTAACTGTTAACATTGTGGTGTAACTTCACTATATCACTATGTGTCTGTGGGTTAAGTTTCACACATTGTGGATAATGTTATGTTTAACTGTTAACATTATGGTGTAACTTCACTATATCACTATGTGTCTGTGGGTTACGTTTGACACATTGTGGATAATGTTATGTTTAACTGTTAACATTATGGTGTAACTTCACTATATCACTATGTGTCTGTGGGTTAAGTTTCATACATTGTGGAGAATGTTATGTTTAACTGTTAACATTATGGTGTAACTTTACTATATCACTATGTGTCTGTGGGTTAAGTTTCACACATTGTGGATAATGTTATGTTTAACTGTTAACATTATGGTGTAACTTCACTATATCACTATGTGTCTGTGGGTTAAGTTTCACACATTGTGGATAATGTTATGTTTAACTGTTAACATTATGGTGTAACTTTACTATAATTGTTAACATTATGGTGTAACTTTACTATAATTGTTAACATTATGGTGTAACTTCAGTATATCACTATGTGTCTGTGGGTTAAGTTTCGTACATTGTGACTAATGTTATGTTTAACTGTTAACATTATGGTGTAACTTCACTATATCACTATGTGTCTGTGGGTTAAGTTTCATACATTGTGGATAATGTTATGTTTAACTGTTAACATTATGGTGTGCCTTTACTATATCACTATGTGTCTGTGGGTTAAGTTTCATACATTGTGGATAATGTTATGTTTAACTGTTAACATTATGATGTAACTTCACTATATCACTATGTGTCTGTGGGTTGAGTTTCATACTTTGTGGATAATGTTATGTTTAACTGTTAACATTGTGGTGTAACTTCACTATATCACTATGTGTCTGTGGGTTAAGTTTCACACATTGTGGATAATGTTATGTTTAACTGTTAACATTATGGTGTAACTTCACTATATCACTATGTGTCTGTGGGTTACGTTTCATACATTGTGGATAATGTTATGTTTAACTGTTAACATTGTGGTGTAACTTCACTATATCACTATGTGTCTGTGGGTTAAGTTTCATACATTGTGGAGAATGTTATGTTTAACTGTTAACATTATGGTGTAACTTCACTATATCACTATGTGTCTGTGGGTTAAGTTTCACACATTGTGGATAATGTTATGTTTAACTGTTAACATTATGGTGTAACTTTACTATATCACTATGTGTCTGTGGGTTAAGTTTCACACATTGTGGATAATGTTATGTTTAACTGTTAACATTATGGTGTAACTTCACTATATCATTGTTAACATTATGTTTCACACATTGTGGATAATGTTATGTTTAACTGTTAACATTATGGTGTAACTTCACTACACTATAATCTGTGGGTTAAGTTTCACACATTGTGGATAATGTTATGTTTAATTGTTAACATTATGGTGTAACTTCACTATATCACTATGTGTCTGTGGGTTAAGTTTCACACATTGTGATAATGTTATGTTTAACTGTTAACATTATGGTGTAACTTCACTATATCACTATGTGTCTGTGGGTTAAGTTTCATACATTGTGGATAATGTTATGTTTAACTGTTAACATTATGGTGTAACTTCACTATATCACTATGTGTCTGTGGGTTAAGTTTCATACATTGTGGATAATGTTATGTTTAACTGTTAACATTATGGTGTACCTTTACTATATCACTATGTGTCTGTGGGTTAAGTTTCATACATTGTGGATAATGTTATGTTTAACTGTTAACATTATGGTGTAACTTTACTATATCACTATGTGTCTGTGGGTTAAGTTTCACACATTGTGGATAATGTTATGTTTAACTGTTAACATTATGATGTAACTTCACTATATCACTATGTGTCTGTGGGTTGAGTTTCATACTTTGTGGATAATGTTATGTTTAACTGTTAACATTGTGGTGTAACTTCACTATATCACTATGTGTCTGTGGGTTAAGTTTCACACATTGTGGATAATGTTATGTTTAACTGTTAACATTATGGTGTAACTTCACTATATCACTATGTGTCTGTGGGTTAAGTTTCACACATTGTGGATAATGTTATGTTTCACTGTTAACATTATGGTGTAACTTTACTATATCACTCTCTGTGAGGAAGATTTTACTTTATTTTGTATATTTTGTTACAGTTATATTATTAATAGATTCTAACGTGTTTTTCCCACAATGTTGTCTTCTACAGTTGTCATCCAAACGGTCTGAGTGCATCAGTAACATGCTGGTTATTTTCTACAAATTGTTGTTACCAATAAACGTATTTCATTTTTCTTCTTCAACCTAATCATTCGCCTAGGAAAACGTTCTTTCGTGTCTTAGCGGTAAGTCAGTCGGTTAATAACATACACGGTGAGCAGAGTACAGATAGTCCATTGTGTAGTTTGATCATTACAAGAAACAAAGATCCAGACAGACAGTACTAAAAGTCTCCTAAAGTTGAGGGTTAAGTGTGACGTTTTCTCTGAAATCAGATAGTGTATATGTGTGTGTGTAAAATTTAGCAGTGTAAGACTAGAAGAAAGGCAGCTAGTCATCACCACCCACCGCCAACTCTTGGGCTACTCTTTTACCAACGAATAGTGGGATTGACCGTCACATTATAACGTCCCCACGGCTGAAAGGGCGAGCATGTTTGGTGCGACCGGGATTCGAGCCCGCGACCCTCGGATTACGAGTCGAACGCCGTGACACACTTGGCAATGCCGGGCCAAAAATCGTTTCGACTTGCACCGTATCGCTTGTTATAGCTTTCAGCACGCATGCGCTGCATAAGTAATGATTTAGTAAAAAGATCGACTTATTTGTTACTGAACATCAACAGTGAAATACGACATAAAAAAGATGAAATTCACCTTCTACGTAACCTACGTAATTAATTTATCCTGTTTTCAGATGTGATACCGAACGAAATACACGTTTAAAGAGGAACTGCGATCAAAAATCGAGGGTAATTATTTAAAACAAAGAACATTAACTGATAACTATTAAGCTCAACATGTTTCAACATCATGTTTAATTAACATGTTTCAACATCATGTTTAATCAACATGTTTCAACAACATGTTTAATCATCATGTTTAATCAACATGATTCATCAACACGTTTCAACATCATGTTTAATCAACATGTTTCAACAACACGTTTCAACATCATGTTTAATCAACACATTTCAACAACACGTTTAATCAACATGTTTCAACAACAGGCTGATTTTCAAAATTTCGAAAATTATTTTCTTCTTTACAAATATGAACTTAACATAATATAATATAATATAACATAATAATATAATATAACATAATATAACATATAACATAATAACATAATATGACATAATATAACATATAACATAATGTAACATAATAACATAATATAAAAGTAGCCCTGAATGTCGCGTTTTTGAAAGTATTTGGATGATTTTTCCAAATGATTCAATCTACTTCATATGTTTAACACATATAACGTGAGTTGTTAAGTGATAGATAACAAACAAACGAATATCGGTTTATTTACATGACAAGTTTTGAATAACTGAATTTTAACTGTCTTCAGATTGTTAGAATAAACCTAGAGGAAATGAATATGTTAGTTATATTTGCAAGATACATAGTAATTAAAAGTTTGAAACGAAAACACTTCTATTAAAAACTAGCATAAAGAAACCTTGCAGTTTTATATTCATGTTAGGAAATCCTACTGTTTAATATTAACATAAATATCTAATGGTTTGTATTGGTTGATATAAATCATACTGTTTTATAATAACATAAATATATTGGTTGATATAAATCATATTGTTTTATAATAACATGAGGAATCCTAATGTTTTGTATTGATGTATATAAATCATACTGTTTTATAATAACATAAGGAATCCTAATGTTTTGTAATGATGTATATAAATCATACTGTTTTATAATAACATAAGGAATCCTAATGTTTTGTATGGATGTATATAAATCATACTGTTTTATAATAACATAAGGAATCCTAAAGTTTTGTATGGATGTATATAAATCATACTGTTTTATAATAACATAAGGAATCCTAATGTTTTGTATTGATGTATATAAATCATACTGTTTTATAATAACATAAGGAATCCTAATGTTTTGTATTGATGTATATAAATCATACAATTTTATAATAACATAAGGAATCCTAATGTTTTGTAATGATGTATATAAATCATACTGTTTTATAATAACATAAGGAATCCTAATGTTTTGTATGGATGTATATAAATCATACTGTTTTATAATAACATAAGGAATCCTAATGTTTTGTATTGATGTATATAAATCATACTGTTTTATAATAACATAAGGAATCCTAATGTTTTGTATTGATGTATATAAATCATACTGTTTTATAATAACATACGGAATCCTAATGTTTTGTATTGATGTATATAAATCATACTGTTTTATAATAACATAAGGAATCCTAATGTTTTGTATTGATGTATATAAATCATACTGTTTTATAATAACATAAAGAATCCTAATGTTTTGTATTGATGTATATAAATCATACTGTTTTATAATAGCGTAAGGAATCCTAATGTTTTGTATTGATGTATATAAATCATACTGTTTTATAATAACATAAGGAATCCTAATGTTTTGTATTGATGTATATAAATCATACTGTTTTATAATAACATAAGGAATCCTAATGTTTTGTATTGATGTATATAAATCATACTGTTTTATAATAACATAAGGAATCCTAATGTTTTGTATTGATGTATATAAATCATACTGTTTTATAATAACATAAGGAATCCTAATGTTTTGTATTGATGTATATAAATCATGTTGTTTTATAATAACATAAGGAATCCTAATGTTTTGTATTGATGTATATAAATCATACTGTTTTATAATAACATAAGGAATCCTAATGTTTTGTATTGATGTATATAAATCATACTGTTTTATAATAGCGTAAGGAATCCTAATGTTTTGTATTAATGTATATAAATCATACTGTTTTATAATAGCGTAAGGAATCCTAATGTTTTGTATTAATGTATATAAATCATGTTGTTTTATAATAACATAAGGAATCCTAATGTTTTGTATTGATGTATATAAATCATACTGTTTTATAATAACATAAGGAATCCTAATGTTTTGTATTGATGTATATAAATCATACTGTTTTATAATAACATAAGGAATCCTAATGTTTTGTATTGATGTATATAAATCATACTGTTTTATAATAACATAAGGAATCCTAATGTTTTGTATTGATGTATATAAATCATACTGTTTTATAATAACATAAGGAATCCTAATGTTTTGTATTGATGTATATAAATCATACTGTTTTATAATAACATAAGGAATCCTAATGTTTTGTATTGATGTATATAAATCATACTGTTTTATAATAACATAAGGAATCCTAATGTTTTGTATTAATGTATATAAATCATACTGTTTTATAATAGCGTAAGGAATCCTAATGTTTTGTATTAATGTATATAAATCATGTTGTTTTATAATAACATAAGGAATCCTAATGTTTTGTATTGATGTATATAAATCATACTGTTTTATAATAACATAAGGAATCCTAATGTTTTGTATTGATGTATATAAATCATACTGTTTTATAATAACATAAGGAATCCTAATGTTTTGTAATGATGTATATAAATCATACTGTTTTATAATAGCGTAAGGAATCTTAATGTTTTGTATTAATGTATATAAATCATGTTGTTTTATAATAATATAAGGAATCCTAATGTTTTGTATTGATGTATATAAATCATACTGTTTTATAATAACATAAGGAATCCTAATGTTTTGTAATGATGATGTATATAAATCATACTGTTTTATAATAACATGTTTTGTAAGTTTTATAATAACATAAGGAATCCTAATGTTTTGTATTGATGTATATAAATCATACAGTGTTTTATAATAACATAAGGAATCCTAATGTTTTGTATTGATGTATATAAATCATACTGTTTTATAATAACATAAGGAATCCTAATGTTTTGTATTGATGTATATAAATCATACTGTTTTATAATAACATAAGGAATCCTAATGTTTTGTATTGATGTATATAAATCATACTGTTTTATAATAACATAAGGAATCCTAATGTTTTGTATTGATGTATATAAATCATACTGTTTTATAATAACATAAGGAATCCTAATGTTTTGTATTGATGTATATAAATCATACTGTTTTATAATAACATAAGGAATCCTAATGTTTTGTATTGATGTATATAAATCATACTGTTTTATAATAAAGGAATCAATAAGTATATAAATCATACTGTTTTAATCCTAATGTTTTGTATTGATGTATATAAATCATACTGTTTTATAATAACATAAGGAATCCTAATGTTTTGTATTGATGTATATAAATCATACTGTTTTATAATAACATAAGGAATCCTAATGTTTTGTATTGATGTATATAAATCATACTGTTTTATAATAACATAAGGAATCCTAATGTTTTGTATTGATGTATATAAATCATACTGTTTTATAATAACATAAGGAATCCTAATGTTTTGTATTGATGTATATAAATCATACTGTTTTATAATAACATAAGGAATCCTAATGTTTTGTATTGATGTATATAAATCATACTGTTTTATAATAACAATGTTTTGTAAGTATATAAATCATACTGTTTTAATCATAAGGAATCCTAATGTTTTGTATTGATGTATATAAATCATACTGTTTTATAATAACATAAGGAATCCTAATGTTTTGTATTGATGTATATAAATCATACTGTTTTATAATAACATAAGGAATCTGTTTTGTATTGATGTATATAAATCATACTGTTTTATAATAACATAAGGAATCCTAATGTTTTGTATTGATGTATATAAATCATACTGTTTTATAATAACATAAGGAATCCTAATGTTTTGTATTGATGTATATAAATCATACTGTTTTATAATAACATAAGGAATCCTAATGTTTTGTATTGATGTATATAAATCATACTGTTTTATAATAACATAAGGAATCCTAATGTTTTGTATTGATGTATATAAATCATACTGTTTTATAATAACATAAGGAATCCTAATGTTTTGTATTGATGTATATAAATCATACTCCTAATGTTTTGTTTTATAATAACATAAGGAATCCTAATGTTTTGTATTGATGTATATAAATCATACTGTTTTATAATAACATAAGGAATCCTAATGTTTTGTATTGATGTATATAAATCATACTGTTTTATAATAACATAAGGAATCCTAATGTTTTGTATTGATGTATATAAATCATACTGTTTTATAATAACATAAGGAATCCTAATGTTTTGTATTAACATAAGGAATGTATATAAATCATACTGTTTTATAATAACATAAGGAATCCTAATGTTTTGTATTGATGTATATAAATCATACTGTTTTATAATAACATAATCCTAATGTTTTGTATTGATGTATATAAATCATACTGTTTTATAATAACATAAGGAATCCTAATGTTTTGTATTGATGTATATAAATCATACTGTTTTATAATAACATAAGGAATCCTAATGTTTTGTATTGATGTATATAAATCATACTGTTTTATAATAACATAAGGAATCCTAATGTTTTGTATTGATGTATATAAATCATACTGTTTTATAATAACATAAGGAATCCTAATGTTTTGTATTGATGTATATAAATCATACTGTTTTATAATAACATAAGGAATCCTAATGTTTTGTATTGATGTATATAAATCATACTGTTTTATAATAACATAAGGAATCCTAATGTTTTGTATTGATGTATATAAATCATACATGTTTTATAATAACATAAGGAATCCTAATGTTTTGTATTGATGTATATAAATCATACTGTTTTATAATAACATAAGGAATCCTAATGTTTTGTATTGATGTATATAAATCATACTGTTTTATAATAACATAAGGAATCCTAATGTTTTGTATTGATGTATATAAATCATACTGTTTTATAATAACATAGGAATCCTAATGTTTTGTAATGTATATAAATCATACTATAATAACATAAGGAATCCTAATGTTTTGTATTGATGTATATAAATCATACATAGTTTTTATAATAACATAAGGAATCCTAATGTTTTGTATTGATGTATATAAATCATACTGTTTTATAATAACATAAGGAATCCTAATGTTTTGTAATGTATATAAATCATACTGTTTTAAATAACATAAGGAATCTAATGTTTTGTATTGATGTATATAAATCATACTGTTTTATAATAACATAAGGAATCCTAATGTTTTGTATTGATGTATATAAATCATACTGTTTTATAATAACATAAGGAATCCTAATGTTTTGTATTGATGTATATAAATCATACTGTTTTATAATAACATAAGGAATCCTAATGTTTTGTATTGATGTATATAAATCATACTGTTTTATAATAACATAAGGAATCCTAATGTTTTGTATTGATGTATATAAATCATACTGTTTTATAATAACATAAGGAATCCTAATGTTTTGTATTGATGTATATAAATCATACTGTTTTATAATAACATAAGGAATCCTAATGTTTTGTATTGATGTATATAAATCATACTGTTTTAAATAACATAGGAATCTGTTTTGTATAATATAAATCATAATAATAACATAAGGAATCCTAATGTTTTGTATTGATGTATATAAATCATACTGTTTTATAATAACATAAGGAATCCTAATGTTTTGTATTGATGTATATAAATCATACTGTTTTATAATAACATAAGGAATCCTAATGTTTTGTATTGATGTATATAAATCATACTGTTTTATAATAACATAAGGAATCCTAATGTTTTGTATTGATGTATATAAATCATACTGTTTTATAATAAAGGAATCATAAGGAATCCTAATGTTTTGTATTGATGTATATAAATCATACTGTTTTATAATAACATAAGGAATCATACTAATGTTTTGTATTGATGTATATAAATCATACTGTTTTATAATAACATAAGGAATCCTAATGTTTTGTATTGATGTATATAAATCATACTGTTTTATAATAACATAAGGAATCCTAATGTTTTGTATTGATGTATATAAATCATACTGTTTTATAATAACATAAGGAATCCTAATGTTTTGTATTGATGTATATAAATCATACTGTTTTATAATAACATAAGGAATCCTAATGTTTTGTATTGATGTATATAAATCATACTGTTTTATAATAACATAAGGAATCCTAATGTTTTGTATTGATGTATATAAATCATACTGTTTTATAATAACATAAGGAATCCTAATGTTTTGTATTGATGTATATAAATCATACTGTTTTATAATAACATAAGGAATCCTAATGTTTTGTATTGATGTATATAAATCATACTGTTTTATAATAACATAAGGAATCCTAATGTTTTGTATTGATGTATATAAATCATACTGTTTTATAATAACATAAGGAATCCTAATGTTTTGTATTGATGTATATAAATCATACTGTTTTATAATAACATAAGGAATCCTAATGTTTTGTATTGATGTATATAAATCATACTGTTTTATAATAACATAAGGAATCCTAATGTTTTGTATTGATGTATATAAATCATACTGTTTTATAATAAAGGAATCATATATAAATCATACTGTTTTATAATAACATAAGGAATCCTAATGTTTTGTATTGATGTATATCCTAATGTTTTGTATTGATGTATATAAATCATACTGTTTTATAATAACATAAGGAATCCTAATGTTTTGTATTGATGTATATAAATCATACTGTTTTATAATAACATAAGGAATCCTAATGTTTTGTATTGATGTATATAAATCATACTGTTTTATAATAACATAAGGAATCCTAATGTTTTGTATTGATGTATATAAATCATACTGTTTTATAATAACATAAGGAATCCTAATGTTTTGTATTGATGTATATAAATCATACTGTTTTATAATAACATAAGGAATCCTAATGTTTTGTATTGATGTATATAAATCATACTGTTTTATAATAACATAAGGAATCCTAATGTTTTGTATTGATGTATATAAATCATACTGTTTTATAATAACATAAGGAATCCTAATGTTTTGTATTGATGTATATAAATCATACTGTTTTATAATAACATAAGGAATCCTAATGTTTTGTATTGATGTATATAAATCATACTGTTTTATAATAACATAAGGAATCCTAATGTTTTGTATTGATGTATATAAATCATACTGTTTTATAATAACATAAGGAATCCTAATGTTTTGTATTGATGTATATAAATCATACTGTTTTATAATAACATAAGGAATCCTAATGTTTTGTATTGATGTATATAAATCATACTGTTTTATAATAACATAAGGAATCCTAATGTTTTGTATTGATGTATATAAATCATACTGTTTTATAATAACATAAGGAATCCTAATGTTTTGTATTGATGTATATAAATCATACTGTATATAAATCATACTGTTTTATAATAACATAAGGAATCCTAATGTTTTGTATTGATGTATATAAATCATACTGTTTTATAATAACATAAGGAATCCTAATGTTTTGTATTGATGTATATAAATCATACTGTTTTATAATAACATAAGGAATCCTAATGTTTTGTATTGATGTATATAAATCATACTGTTTTATAATAACATAAGGAATCCTAATGTTTTGTATTGATGTATATAAATCATACTGTTTTATAATAACATAAGGAATCCTAATGTTTTGTATTGATGTATATAAATCATACTGTTTTATAATAACATAAGGAATCCTAATGTTTTGTATTGATGTATATAAATCATACTGTTTTATAATAACATAAGGAATCCTAATGTTTTGTATTGATGTATATAAATCATACTGTTTTATAATAACATAAGGAATCCTAATGTTTTGTATTGATGTATATAAATCATACTGTTTTATAATAACATAAGGAATCCTAATGTTTTGTATTGATGTATATAAATCATACTGTTTTATAATAACATAAGGAATCCTAATGTTTTGTATTGATGTATATAAATCATACTGTTTTATAATAACATAAGGAATCCTAATGTTTTGTATTGATGTATATAAATCATACTGTTTTATAATAACATAAGGAATCCTAATGTTTTGTATTGATGTATATAAATCATACTGTTTTATAATAACATAAGGAATCCTAATGTTTTGTATTGATGTATATAAATCATACTGTTTTATAATAACATAAGGAATCCTAATGTTTTGTATTGATGTATATAAATCATACTGTTTTATAATAACATAAGGAATCCTAATGTTTTGTATTGATGTATATAAATCATACTGTTTTATAATAACATAAGGAATCCTAATGTTTTGTATTGATGTATATAAATCATACTGTTTTATAATAACATAAGGAATCCTAATGTTTTGTATTGATGTATATAAATCATACTGTTTTATAATAACATAAGGAATCCTAATGTTTTGTATTGATGTATATAAATCATACTGTTTTATAATAACATAAGGAATCCTAATGTTTTGTATTGATGTATATAAATCATACTGTTTTATAATAACATAAGGAATCCTAATGTTTTGTATTGATGTATATAAATCATACTGTTTTATAATAACATAAGGAATCCTATTGATGTATATAAATCATACTGTTTTATTGAATCCTAATGTTTTGTATATGTATATAAATCATACTGTTTTATAATAACATAAGGAATCCTAATGTTTTGTATTGATGTATATAAATCATACTGTTTTATAATAACATAAGGAATCCTAATGTTTTGTATTGATGTATATAAATCATACTGTTTTATAATAACATAAGGAATCCTAATGTTTTGTATTGATGTATATAAATCATACTGTTTTATAATAACATAAGGAATCCTAATGTTTTGTATTGATGTATATAAATCATACTGTTTTATAATAACATAAGGAATCCTAATGTTTTGTATTGATGTATATAAATCATACTGTTTTATAATAACATAAGGAATCCTAATGTTTTGTATTGATGTATATAAATCATACTGTTTTATAATAACATAAGGAATCCTAATGTTTTGTATTGATGTATATAAATCATACTGTTTTATAATAACATAAGGAATCCTAATGTTTTGTATTGATGTATATAAATCATACTGTTTTATAATAACATAAGGAATCCTAATGTTTTGTATTGATGTATATAAATCATACTGTTTTATAATAACATAAGGAATCCTAATGTTTTGTATTGATGTATATAAATCATACTGTTTTATAATAACATAAGGAATCCTAATGTTTTGTATTGATGTATATAAATCATACTGTTTTATAATAACATAAGGAATCCTAATGTTTTGTATTGATGTATATAAATCATACTGTTTTATAATAACATAAGGAATCCTAATGTTTTGTATTGATGTATATAAATCATACTGTTTTATAATAACATAAGGAATCCTAATGTTTTGTATTGATGTATATAAATCATACTGTTTTATAATAACATAAGGAATCCTAATGTTTTGTATATAAATGATGTATATAAATCATACTGTTTTATAATAACATAAGGAATCCTAATGTTTTGTATTGATGTATATAAATCATACTGTTTTATAATAACATAAGGAATCCTAATGTTTTGTAATGATGTATATAAATCATACTGTTTTATAATAACATAAGGAATCCTAATGTTTTGTATTGATGTATATAAATCATACTGTTTTATAATAACATAAGGAATCCTAATGTTTTGTATTGATGTATATAAATCATACTGTTTTATAATAACATAAGGAATCCTAATGTTTTGTATTGATGTATATAAATCATACTGTTTTATAATAACATAAGGAATCCTAATGTTTTGTATTGATGTATATAAATCATATGTTTTATAATAACATAAGGAATCTAATGTTTTGTATTGATGTATATCATATATACATAAGGAATCATACTGTTTTATAATAACATAAGGAATCCTAATGTTTTGTATTGATGTATATAAATCATACTAATGTTTTGTATTGATGTATATAAATCATACTGTTTTATAATAACATAAGGAATCCTAATGTTTTGTATTGATGTATATAAATCATACTGTTTTATAATAACATAAGGAATCCTAATGTTTTGTATTGATGTATATAAATCATACTGTTTTATAATAACATAAGGAATCCTAATGTTTTGTATTGATGTATATAAATCATACTGTTTTATAATAACATAAGGAATCCTAATGTTTTGTATTGATGTATATAAATCATACTGTTTTATAATAACATAAGGAATCCTAATGTTTTGTATTGATGTATATAAATCATACTGTTTTATAATAACATAAGGAATCCTAATGTTTTGTATTGATGTATATAAATCATACTGTTTTATAATAACATAAGGAATCCTAATGTTTTGTATTGATGTATATAAATCATACTGTTTTATAATAACATAAGGAATCCTAATGTTTTGTATTGATGTATATAAATCATACTGTTTTATAATAACATAAGGAATCCTAATGTTTTGTATTGATGTATATAAATCATACTGTTTTATAATAACATAAGGAATCCTAATGTTTTGTATTGATGTATATAAATCATACTGTTTTATAATAACATAATGGATTGATGTATATAAATCATACTAATGTTTTTTTGTATTGATGTATATAAATCATACTGTTTTATAAACATAAGGAATCCTAATGTTTTGTACATACTGTTTTATAATAACATAAGGAATCAATGTTTTGTATTGTGTATATAAATCATATATAATATAAGGAATCCTAATGTTTTGTATTGATGTATATAAATCATACTGTTTTATAATAACATAAGGAATCCTAATGTTTTGTATTGATGTATATAAATCATACTGTTTTATAATAACATAAGGAATCCTAATGTTTTGTATTGATGTATATAAATCATACTGTTTTATAATAACATAAGGAATCCTAATGTTTTGTATTGATGTATATAAATCATACTGTTTTATAATATACATAAGGAATCCTAATGTTTTGTATTGATGTATATAAATCATACTGTTTTATAATAACATAAGGAATCCTAATGTTTTGTATTGATGTATATAAATCATACTGTTTTATAATAACATAAGGAATCCTAATGTTTTGTATTGATGTATATAAATCATACTGTTTTATAATAACATAAGGAATCCTAATGTTTTGTATTGATGTATATAAATCATACTGTTTTATAATAACATAAGGAATCCTAATGTTTTGTATTGATGTATATAAATCATACTGTTTTATAATAACATAAGGAATCCTAATGTTTTGTATTGATGTATATAAATCATACTGTTTTATAATAACATAAGGAATCCTAATGTTTTGTATTGATGTATATAAATCATACTGTTTTATAATAACATAAGGAATCCTAATGTTTTGTATTGATGTATATAAATCATACTGTTTTATAATAACATAAGGAATCCTAATGTTTTGTATTGATGTATATAAATCATACTGTTTTGTATAATAACATAATAATAACATAAGGAATCCTAATGTTTTGTATTGATGTATATAAATCATACTGTTTTATAATAACATAAGGAATCCTAATGTTTTGTATTGATGTATATAAATCATACTGTTTTATAATAACATAAGGAATCCTAATGTTTTGTATTGATGTATATAAATCATACTGTTTTATAATAACATAAGGAATCCTAATGTTTTGTATTGATGTATATAAATCATACTGTTTTATAATAACATAAGGAATCCTAATGTTTTGTATTGATGTATATAAATCATACTGTTTTATAATAACATAAGGAATCCTAATGTTTTGTATTGATGTATATAAATCATCCTAATGTTTTATATGTATATAAATCATAGTTTTATAATAACATAAGAATCCTAATGTTTTGTATTGATGTATATAAATCATACTGTTTTATAATAACATAAGGAATCCTAATGTTTTGTATTGATGTATATAAATCATACTGTTTTATAATAACATAAGGAATCCTAATGTTTTGTATTGATGTATATAAATCATACTGTTTTATAATAACATAAGGAATCCTAATGTTTTGTATTGATGTATATAAATCATACTGTTTTATAATAACATAAGGAATCCTAATGTTTTGTATTGATGTATATAAATCATACTGTTTTATAATAACATAAGGAATCCTAATGTTTTGTATTGATGTATATAAATCATACTGTTTTATAATAACATAAGGAATCCTAATGTTTTGTATTGATGTATATAAATCATACTGTTTTATAATAACATAAGGAATCCTAATGTTTTGTATTGATGTATATAAATCATACTGTTTTATAATAACATAAGGAATCCTAATGTTTTGTATTGATGTATATAAATCATACTGTTTTATAATAACATAAGGAATCCTAATGTTTTGTATTGATGTATATAAATCATACTGTTTTATAATAACATAAGGAATCCTAATGTTTTGTATTGATGTATATAAATCATACTGTTTTATAATAACATAAGGAATCCTAATGTTTTGTATTGATGTATATAAATCATACTGTTTTATAATAACATAAGGAATCCTAATGTTTTGTATTGATGTATATAAATCATACTGTTTTATAATAACATAAGGAATCCTAATGTTTTGTATTGATGTATATAAATCATACTGTTTTATAATAACATAAGGAATCCTAATGTTTTGTATTGATGTATATAAATCATACTGTTTTATAATAACATAAGGAATCCTAATGTTTTGTATTGATGTATATAAATCATACTGTTTTATAATAACATAAGGAATCCTAATGTTTTGTATTGATGTATATAAATCATACTGTTTTATAATAACATAAGGAATCCTAATGTTTTGTATTGATGTATATAAATCATACTGTTTTATAATAACATAAGGAATCCTAATGTTTTGTATTGATGTATATAAATCATACTGTTTTATAATAACATAAGTTTTATAATAACATAATAATAACATAAGGAATCCTAATGTTTTGTATTGATGTATATAAATCATACTGTTTTATAATAACATAAGGAATCCTAATGTTTTGTATTGATGTATATAAATCATACTGTTTTATAATAACATAAGGAATCCTAATGTTTTGTATTGATGTATATAAATCATACATGTTTTATAATAACATAAGGAATCCTAATGTTTTGTATTGATGTATATAAATCATACTGTTTTATAATAACATAAGGAATCCTAATGTTTTGTATTGATGTATATAAATCATACTGTTTTATAATAACATAAGGAATCCTAATGTTTTGTATTGATGTATATAAATCATACTGTTTTATAATAACATAAGGAATCCTAATGTTTTGTATTGATGTATATAAATCATACTGTTTTATAATAACATAAGGAATCCTAATGTTTTGTATTGATGTATATAAATCATACTGTTTTATAATAACATAAGGAATCCTAATGTTTTGTATTGATGTATATAAATCATACTGGAATCCTAATGTTTTGTATATGTATATAAATCATACTGTTTTATAATAACATAAGGAATCCTAATGTTTTGTATTGATGTATATAAATCATACTGTTTTATAATAACATAAGGAATCCTAATGTTTTGTATTGATGTATATAAATCATACTGTTTTATAATAACATAAGGAATCCTAATGTTTTGTATTGATGTATATAAATCATACTGTTTTATAATAACATAAGGAATCCTAATGTTTTGTATTGATGTATATAAATCATACTGTTTTATAATAACATAAGGAATCCTAATGTTTTGTATTGATGTATATAAATCATACTGTTTTATAATAACATAAGGAATCCTAATGTTTTGTATTGATGTATATAAATCATACTGTTTTATAATAACATAAGGAATCCTAATGTTTTGTATTGATGTATATAAATCATACTGTTTTATAATAACATAAGGAATCCTAATGTTTTGTATTGATGTATATAAATCATACTGTTTTATAATAACATAAGGAATCCTAATGTTTTGTATTGATGTATATAAATCATACTGTTTTATAATAACATAAGGAATCCTAATGTTTTGTATTGATGTATATAAATCATACTGTTTTATAATAACATAATCCTAATGTTTTGAATGATGTATATAAATCCTATATGTTTTTTTGTATTGATGTATATAAATCATACTGTTTTATAATAACATAAGGAATCCTAATGTTTTGTATTGATGTATATAAATCATACTGTTTTATAATAACATAAGGAATCCTAATGTTTTGTATTGATGTATATAAATCATACTGTTTTATAATAACATAAGGAATCCTAATGTTTTGTATTGATGTATATAAATCATACTGTTTTATAATAACATAAGGAATCCTAATGTTTTGTATTGATGTATATAAATCATACTGTTTTATAATAACATAAGGAATCCTAATGTTTTGTATTGATGTATATAAATCATACTGTTTTATAATAACATAAGGAATCCTAATGTTTTGTATTGATGTATATAAATCATACTGTTTTATAATAACATAAGGAATCCTAATGTTTTGTATTGATGTATATAAATCATACTGTTTTATAATAACATAAGGAATCCTAATGTTTTGTATTGATGTATATAAATCATACTGTTTTATAATAACATAAGGAATCCTAATGTTTTGTATTGATGTATATAAATCATACTGTTTTATAATAACATAAGGAATCCTAATGTTTTGTATTGATGTATATAAATCATACTGTTTTATAATAACATAAGGAATCCTAATGTTTTGTATTGATGTATATAAATCATACTTTTATAATAACATAAGGAATCCTAATGTTTTGTATATGTATAAAATCATAATAATAACATAAGGAATCCTAATGTTTTGTATTGATGTATATAAATCATACTGTTTTATAATAACATAAGGAATCCTAATGTTTTGTATTGATGTATATAAATCATACTGTTTTATAATAACATAAGGAATCCTAATGTTTTGTATTGATGTATATAAATCATACTGTTTTATAATAACATAAGGAATCCTAATGTTTTGTATTGATGTATATAAATCATACTGTTTTATAATAACATAAGGAATCCTAATGTTTTGTATTGATGTATATAAATCATACTGTTTTATAATAACATAAGGAATCCTAATGTTTTGTATTGATGTATATAAATCATACTGTTTTATAATAACATAAGGAATCCTAATGTTTTGTATTGATGTATATAAATCATACTGTTTTATAATAACATAAGGAATCCTAATGTTTTGTATTGATGTATATAAATCATACTGTTTTATAATAACATAAGGAATCCTAATGTTTTGTATTGATGTATATAAATCATACTGTTTTATAATAACATAAGGAATCCTAATGTTTTGTATATAAATCATACTGTTTTATATAAATCAATGTTTTGTATTGATGTATATAAATCATGTTTTATAATAACATAAGGAATCCTAATGTTTTGTATTGATGTATATAAATCATACTGTTTTATAATAACATAAGGAATCCTAATGTTTTGTATAATAACATAAGGAATGTATATGTAAAAATCATACTGTTTTATAATAACATAAGGAATCCTAATGTTTTGTATTGATGTATATAAATCATACTGTTTTATAATAACATAAGGAATCCTAATGTTTTGTATTGATGTATATAAATCATACTGTTTTATAATAACATAAGGAATCCTAATGTTTTGTATTGATGTATATAAATCATACTGTTTTATAATAACATAAGGAATCCTAATGTTTTGTATTGATGTATATAAATCATACTGTTTTATAATAACATAAGGAATCCTAATGTTTTGTATTGATGTATATAAATCATACTGTTTTATAATAACATAAGGAATCCTAATGTTTTGTATTGATGTATATAAATCATACTGTTTTATAATAACATAAGGAATCCTAATGTTTTGTATTGATGTATATAAATCATACTGTTTTATAATAACATAAGGAATCCTAATGTTTTGTATTGATGTATATAAATCATACTGTTTTATAATAACATAAGGAATCCTAATGTTTTGTATTGATGTATATAAATCATACTGTTTTATAATAACATAAGGAATCCTAATGTTTTGTATTGATGTATATAAATCATACTGTTTTATAATAACATAAGGAATCCTAATGTTTTGTATTGATGTATATAAATCATACTGTTTTATAATAACATAAGGAATCCTAATGTTTTGTATTGATGTATATAAATCATACTGTTTTATAATAACATAAGGAATCCTAATGTTTTGTATTGATGTATATAAATCATACTGTTTTATAATAACATAAGTTTTGTAATCATACTGTTTTATATGTTCCTTGTATTGATGTATATAAATCATACTGTTTTATAATAACATAAGGAATCCTAATGTTTTGTATTGATGTATATAAATCATACTGTTTTATAATAACATAAGGAATCCTAATGTTTTGTATTGATGTATATAAATCATACTGTTTTATAATAATAAGGAATCATAAGATGAATCCTAATGTTTTGTATTGATGTATATAAATCATACTGTTTTATAATAACATAAGGAATCCTAATGTTTTGTATTGATGTATATAAATCATACTGTTTTATAATAACATAAGGAATCCTAATGTTTTGTATTGATGTATATAAATCATACTGTTTTATAATAACATAAGGAATCCTAATGTTTTGTATTGATGTATATAAATCATACTGTTTTATAATAACATAAGGAATCCTAATGTTTTGTATTGATGTATATAAATCATACTGTTTTATAATAACATAAGGAATCCTAATGTTTTGTATTGATGTATATAAATCATACTGTTTTATAATAACATAAGGAATCCTAATGTTTTGTATTATATAAATCATACATAATAACATAAGAATCCTAATGTTTTGTATTGATGTATATAAATCATACTGTTTTATAATAACATAAGGAATCCTAATGTTTTGTATTGATGTATATAAATCATACTGTTTTATAATAACATAAGGAATCCTAATGTTTTGTATTGATGTATATAAATCATACTGTTTTATAATAACATAAGGAATCCTAATGTTTTGTATTGATGTATATAAATCATACTGTTTTATAATAACATAAGGAATCCTAATGTTTTGTATTGATGTATATAAATCATACTGTTTTATAATAACATAAGGAATCCTAATGTTTTGTATTGATGTATATAAATCATGTTGTTTTATAATAACATAAGGAATCCTAATGTTTTGTATTGATGTATATAAATCATACTGTTTTATAATAACATAAGGAATCCTAATGTTTTGTATTGATGTATATAAATCATACTGTTTTATAATAACATAAGGAATCCTAATGTTTTGTATTGATGTATATAAATCATACTGTTTTATAATAACATAAGGAATCCTAATGTTTTGTATTGATGTATATAAATCATACTGTTTTATAATAACATAAGTTTTGTAATCCTGTATATGTTTTGTAATAACATAAGGAATGTTTTGTATATGTATAAAATCATACTGTTTTATAATAACATAAGGAATCCTAATGTTTTGTATTGATGTATATAAATCATACTGTTTTATAATAACATAAGGAATCCTAATGTTTTGTATTGATGTATATAAATCATACTGTTTTATAATAACATCATAAGTTTTATAATCATACTGTTTTATAATAACATAAGGAATCCTAATGTTTTGTATTGATGTATATAAATCATACTGTTTTATAATAACATAAGGAATCCTAATGTTTTGTATTGATGTATATAAATCATACTGTTTTATAATAACATAAGGAATCCTAATGTTTTGTATTGATGTATATAAATCATACTGTTTTATAATAACATAAGGAATCCTAATGTTTTGTATTGATGTATATAAATCATACTGTTTTATAATAACATAAGGAATCCTAATGTTTTGTATTGATGTATATAAATCATACTGTTTTATAATAACATAAGGAATCCTAATGTTTTGTATTGATGTATATAAATCATACTGTTTTATAATAACATAAGGAATCCTAATGTTTTGTATTGATGTATATAAATCATACTGTTTTATAATAACATAAGGAATCCTAATGTTTTGTATTGATGTATATAAATCATACTGTTTTATAATAACATAAGGAATCCTAATGTTTTGTATTGATGTATATAAATCATACTGTTTTATAATAACATAAGGAATCTAATGTTTTGTATTGATGTATATAAATCATACTGTTTTATAATAACATAAGGAATCCTAATGTTTTGTATTGATGTATATAAATCATACTGTTTTATAATAACATAAGGAATCCTAATGTTTTGTATTGATGTATATAAATCATACTGTTTTATAATAACATAAGGAATCCTAATGTTTTGTATTGATGTATATAAATCATACTGTTTTATAATAACATAAGGAATCCATACTGTTTTATAATAACATAAGGAATCCTAATGTTTTGTATTGATGTATATAAATCATACTGTTTTATAATAACATAAGGAATCCTAATGTTTTGTATTGATGTATATAAATCATACTGTTTTATAATAACATAAGGAATCCTAATGTTTTGTATTGATGTATATAAATCATACTGTTTTATAATAACATAAGGAATCCTAATGTTTTGTATTGATGTATATAAATCATACTGTTTTATAATAACATAAGGAATCCTAATGTTTTGTATTGATGTATATAAATCATACTGTTTTATAATAACATAAGGAATCCTAATGTTTTGTATTGATGTATATAAATCATACTGTTTTATAATAACATAAGGAATCCTAATGTTTTGTATTGATGTATATAAATCATACTGTTTTATAATAACATAAGGAATCCTAATGTTTTGTATTGATGTATATAAATCATACTGTTTTATAATAACATAAGGAATCCTAATGTTTTGTATTGATGTATATAAATCATACTGTTTTATAATAACATAAGGAATCCTAATGTTTTGTATTGATGTATATAAATCATACTGTTTTATAATAACATAAGGAATCCTAATGTTTTGTATTGATGTATATAAATCATACTGTTTTATAATAACATAAGGAATCCTAATGTTTTGTATTGATGTATATAAATCATACTGTTTTATAATAACATAAATGTTTTGTAATCATACTAATGTTTTGTATTGATGTATATAAATCATACTGTTTTATAATAACATAAGGAATCCTAATGTTTTGTATTGATGTATATAAATCATACTGTTTTATAATAACATAAGGAATCCTAATGTTTTGTATTGATGTATATAAATCATACTGTTTTATAATAACATAAGGAATCCTAATGTTTTGTATTGATGTATATAAATCATACTGTTTTATAATAACATAAGGAATCCTAATGTTTTGTATTGATGTATATAAATCATACTGTTTTATAATAACATAAGGAATCCTAATGTTTTGTATTGATGTATATAAATCATACTGTTTTATAATAACATAAGGAATCCTAATGTTTTGTATTGATGTATATAAATCATACTGTTTTATAATAACATACTGTTTTATAATAACATAAGGAATCCTAATGTTTTGTATTGATGTATATAAATCATACTGTTTTATAATAACATAAGGAATCCTAATGTTTTGTATTGATGTATATAAATCATACTGTTTTATAATAACATAAGGAATCCTAATGTTTTGTAATCCTGTTTTGTAATGTCCTAATTTTTGTATTGATGTATATAAATCATACTGTTTTATAATAACATAAGGAATCCTAATGTTTTGTATTGATGTATATAAATCATACTGTTTTATAATAACATAAGGAATCCTAATGTTTTGTATTGATGTATATAAATCATACTGTTTTATAATAACATAAGGAATCCTAATGTTTTGTATTGATGTATATAAATCATACTGTTTTATAATAACATAAGGAATCCTAATGTTTTGTATTGATGTATATAAATCATACTGTTTTATAATAACATAAGGAATCCTAATGTTTTGTATTGATGTATATAAATCATACTGTTTTATAATAACATAAGGAATCCTAATGTTTTGTATTGATGTATATAAATCATACTGTTTTATAATAACATAAGGAATCCTAATGTTTTGTATTGATGTATATAAATCATACTGTTTTATAATAACATAAGGAATCCTAATGTTTTGTATTGATGTATATAAATCATACTGTTTTATAATAACATAAGGAATCCTAATGTTTTGTATTGATGTATATAAATCATACTGTTTTATAATAACATAAGGAATCCTAATGTTTTGTATTGATGTATATAAATCATACTGTTTTATAATAACATAAGGAATCCTAATGTTTTGTATTGATGTATATAAATCATACTGTTTTATAATAACATAAGGAATCCTAATGTTTTGTATTGATGTATATAAATCATACTGTTTTATAATAACATAAGGAATCCTAATGTTTTGTATTGATGTATATAAATCATACTGTTTTATAATAACATAAGGAATCCTAATGTTTTGTATTGATGTATATAAATCATACTGTTTTATAATAACATAAGGAATCCTAATGTTTTGTATTGATGTATATAAATCATACTGTTTTATAATAACATAAGAATGTTTTGTATATATATAAATCATACTGTTTTATAATAACATAAGGAATCCTGTTTTGTAATGATTATATAAATCATACTGTTTTATAATAACATAAGGAATCCTAATGTTTTGTATATGTATATAAATCATACTGTTTTATAATAACATAAGGAATCCTAATGTTTTGTATTGATGTATATAAATCATACTGTTTTATAATAACATAAGGAATCCTAATGTTTTGTATTGATGTATATAAATCATACTGTTTTATAATAACATAAGGAATCCTAATGTTTTGTATTGATGTATATAAATCATACTGTTTTATAATAACATAAGGAATCCTAATGTTTTGTATTGATGTATATAAATCATACTGTTTTATAATAACATAAGGAATCCTAATGTTTTGTATTGATGTATATAAATCATACTGTTTTATAATAACATAAGGAATCCTAATGTTTTGTATTGATGTATATAAATCATACTGTTTTATAATAACATAAGGAATCCTAATGTTTTGTATTGATGTATATAAATCATACTGTTTTATAATAACATAAGGAATCCTAATGTTTTGTATTGATGTATATAAATCATACTGTTTTATAATAACATAAGGAATCCTAATGTTTTGTATTGATGTATATAAATCATACTGTTTTATAATAACATAAGGAATCCTAATGTTTTGTATTGATGTATATAAATCATACTGTTTTATAATAACATAAGGAATCCTAATGTTTTGTATTGATGTATATAAATCATACTGTTTTATAATAACATAAGGAATCCTAATGTTTTGTATTGATGTATATAAATCATACTGTTTTATAATAACATAAGGAATCCTAATGTTTTGTATTGATGTATATAAATCATACTGTTTTATAATAACATAAGGAATCCTAATGTTTTGTATTGATGTATATAAATCATACTGTTTTATAATAACATAAGGAATCCTAATGTTTTGTATTGATGTATATAAATCATACTGTTTTATAATAACATAAGGAATCCTAATGTTTTGTATTGATGTATATAAATCATACTGTTTTATAATAACATAAGGAATCCTAATGTTTTGTATTGATGTATATAAATCATACTGTTTTATAATAACATAAGGAATCCATAATGTTTTGTATTGATGTATATAAATCATACTGTTTTATAATAACATAAGGAATCCTAATGTTTTGTATTGATGTATATAAATCATACTGTTTTATAATAACATAAGGAATCCTAATGTTTTGTATTGATGTATATAAATCATACTGTTTTATAATAACATAAGGAATCCTAATGTTTTGTATTGATGTATATAAATCATACTGTTTTATAATAACATAAGGAATCCTAATGTTTTGTATTGATGTATATAAATCATACTGTTTTATAATAACATAAGGAATCTAATGTTTTGTGTATATAAATCATACTGTTTTATAATAACATAAGGAATCCTAATGTTTTGTATATATAAATCATACTGTTTTATAATAACATAAGGAATCCTAATGTTTTGTATTGATGTATATAAATCATACTGTTTTATAATAACATAAGGAATCCTAATGTTTTGTATTGATGTATATAAATCATACTGTTTTATAATAACATAAGGAATCCTAATGTTTTGTATTGATGTATATAAATCATACTGTTTTATAATAACATAAGGAATCCTAATGTTTTGTATTGATGTATATAAATCATACTGTTTTATAATAACATAAGGAATCCTAATGTTTTGTATTGATGTATATAAATCATACTGTTTTATAATAACATAAGGAATCCTAATGTTTTGTATTGATGTATATAAATCATACTGATGTATATAAATCATACTGTTTTATAATAACATAAGGAATCCTAATGTTTTGTATTGATGTATATAAATCATACTGTTTTATAATAACATAAGGAATCCTAATGTTTTGTAAGGAATCCTAATGTTTTGTATTGATGTATATAAATCATACTGTTTTATAATAACATAAGGAATCCTAATGTTTTGTATTGATGTATATAAATCATACTGTTTTATAATAACATAAGGAATCCTAATGTTTTGTATTGATGTATATAAATCATACTGTTTTATAATAACATAAGGAATCCTAATGTTTTGTATTGATGTATATAAATCATACTGTTTTATAATAACATAAGGAATCCTAATGTTTTGTATTGATGTATATAAATCATACTGTTTTATAATAACATAAGGAATCCTAATGTTTTGTATTGATGTATATAAATCATACTGTTTTATAATAACATAAGGAATCCTAATGTTTTGTATTGATGTATATAAATCATACTGTTTTATAATAACATAAGGAATCCTAATGTTTTGTATTGATGTATATAAATCATACTGTTTTATAATAACATAAGGAATCCTAATGTTTTGTATTGATGTATATAAATCATACTGTTTTATAATAACATAAGGAATCCTAATGTTTTGTATTAATATATAAATCATATAATAACATAAGGAATCCTAATGTTTTGTATTGATGTATATAAATCATACTGTTTTATAATAACATAAGGAATCCTAATGTTTTGTATTGATGTATATAAATCATACTGTTTTATAATAACATAAGGAATCCTAATGTTTTGTATTGATGTATATAAATCATACTGTTTTATAATAACATAAGGAATCCTAATGTTTTGTATTGATGTATATAAATCATACTGTTTTATAATAACATAAGGAATCCTAATGTTTTGTATTGATGTATATAAATCATACTGTTTTATAATAACATAAGGAATCCTAATGTTTTGTATTGATGTATATAAATCATACTGTTTTATAATAACATAAGGAATCCTAATGTTTTGTATTGATGTATATAAATCATACTGTTTTATAATAACATAAGGAATCCTAATGTTTTGTATTGATGTATATAAATCATACTGTTTTATAAACAACATAAGGAATCCTAATGTTTTGTATTGATGTATATAAATCATACTGTTTTATAATAACATAAGGAATCCTAATGTTTTGTATTGATGTATATAAATCATACTGTTTTATAATAACATAAGGAATCCTAATGTTTTGTATTGATGTATATAAATCATACTGTTTTATAATAACATAAGGAATCCTAATGTTTTGTATTGATGTATATAAATCATACTGTTTTATAATAACATAAGGAATCCTAATGTTTTGTATTGATGTATATAAATCATACTGTTTTATAATAACATAAGGAATCCTAATGTTTTGTATTGATGTATATAAATCATACTGTTTTATAATAACATAAGGAATCCTAATGTTTTGTATTGATGTATATAAATCATACTGTTTTATAATAACATAAGGAATCCTAATGTTTTGTATTGATGTATATAAATCATACTGTTTTATAATAACATAAGGAATCCTAATGTTTTGTATTGATGTATATAAATCATACTGTTTTATAATAACATAAGGAATCCTAATGTTTTGTATTGATGTATATAAATCATACTGTTTTATAATAACATAAGGAATCCTAATGTTTTGTATTGATGTATATAAATCATACTGTTTTATAATAACATAAGGAATCCTAATGTTTTGTATTGATGTATATAAATCATAAGGAATCTGTTTTATAATAACATAAGGAATCCTAATGTTTTGTATTGATGTATATAAATCATACTGTTTTATAATAACATAAGGAATCCTAATGTTTTGTATTGATGTATATAAATCATACTGTTTTATAATAACATAAGGAATCCTAATGTTTTGTATTGATGTATATAAATCATACTGTTTTATAATAACATAAGGAATCCTAATGTTTTGTATTGATGTATATAAATCATACTGTTTTATAATAACATAAGGAATCCTAATGTTTTGTATTGATGTATATAAATCATACTGTTTTATAATAACATAAGGAATCCTAATGTTTTGTATTGATGTATATAAATCATACTGTTTTATAATAACATAAGGAATCCTAATGTTTTGTATTGATGTATATAAATCATACTGTTTTATAATAACATAAGGAATCCTAATGTTTTGTATTGATGTATATAAATCATACTGTTTTATAATAACATATAGGAATCCTAATGTTTTGTATTGATGTATATAAATCATACTGTTTTATAATAACATAAGGAATCCTAATGTTTTGTATTGATGTATATAAATCATACTGTTTTATAATAACATAAGGAATCCTAATGTTTTGTATTGATGTATATAAATCATACTGTTTTATAATAACATAAGGAATCCTAATGTTTTGTATTGATGTATATAAATCATACTGTTTTATAATAACATAAGGAATCCTAATGTTTTGTATTGATGTATATAAATCATACTGTTTTATAATAACATAAGGAATCCTAATGTTTTGTATTGATGTATATAAATCATACTGTTTTATAATAACATAAGGAATCCTAATGTTTTGTATTGATGTATATAAATCATACTGTTTTATAATAACATAAGGAATCCTAATGTTTTGTATTGATGTATATAAATCATACTGTTTTATAATAACATAAGGAATCCTAATGTTTTGTATTGATGTATATAAATCATACTGTTTTATAATAACATAAGGAATCCTAATGTTTTGTATTGATGTATATAAATCATACTGTTTTATAATAACATAAGGAATCCTAATGTTTTGTATTGATGTATATAAATCATACTGTTTTATAATAACATAAGGAATCCTAATGTTTTGTATTGATGTATATAAATCATACTGTTTTATAATAACATAAGGAATCCTAATGTTTTGTATTGATGTATATAAATCATACTGTTTTATAATAACATAAGGAATCCTAATGTTTTGTATTGTATATAAATCATATGTTTTATAATAACATAAGGAATCTAATGTTTTGTATGATGTATATAAATCATACTGTTTTATAATAACATAAGGAATCCTAATGTTTTGTATTGATGTATATAAATCATACTGTTTTATAATAACATAAGGAATCCTAATGTTTTGTATTGATGTATATAAATCATAGGAATCTGTTTTATAATAACATAAGGAATCCTAATGTTTTGTATTGATGTATATAAATCATACTGTTTTATAATAACATAAGGAATCCTAATGTTTTGTATTGATGTATATAATGTATATAAATCATATTGATGTATATAAATGTTTTATAATAACATAAGGAATCCTAATGTTTTGTATTGATGTATATAAATCATACTGTTTTATAATAACATAAGGAATCCTAATGTTTTGTATTGATGTATATAAATCATACTGTTTTATAATAACATAAGGAATCCTAATGTTTTGTATTGATGTATATAAATCATACTGTTTTATAATAACATAAGGAATCCTAATGTTTTGTATTGATGTATATAAATCATACTGTTTTATAATAACATAAGGAATCCTAATGTTTTGTATTGATGTATATAAATCATACTGTTTTATAATAACATAAGGAATCCTAATGTTTTGTATTGATGTATATAAATCATACTGTTTTATAATAACATAAGGAATCCTAATGTTTTGTATTGATGTATATAAATCATACTGTTTTATAATAACATAAGGAATCCTAATGTTTTGTATTGATGTATATAAATCATACTGTTTTATAATAACATAAGGAATCCTAATGTTTTGTATTGATGTATATAAATCATACTGTTTTATAATAACATAAGGAATCCTAATGTTTTGTATTGATGTATATAAATCATACTGTTTTATAATAACATAAGGAATCCTAATGTTTTGTATTGATGTATATAAATCATACTGTTTTATAATAACATAAGGAATCCTAATGTTTTGTATTGATGTATATAAATCATACTGTTTTATAATAACATAAGGAATCCTAATGTTTTGTATTGATGTATATAAATCATACTGTTTTATAATAACATAAGGAATCCTAATGTTTTGTATTGATGTATATAAATCATACTGTTTTATAATAACATAAGGAATCCTAATGTTTTGTATTGATGTATATAAATCATACTGTTTTATAATAACATAAGGAATCCTAATGTTTTGTATTGATGTATATAAATCATACTGTTTTATAATAACATAAGGAATCCTAATGTTTTGTATTGATGTATATAAATCATACTGTTTTATAATAACATAAGGAATCCTAATGTTTTGTATTGATGTATATAAATCATACTGTTTTATAATAACATAAGGAATCCTAATGTTTTGTATTGATGTATATAAATCATACTGTTGTTTTGTATAATAACATAAGGAATCCTAATGTTTTGTATTGATGTATATAAATCATACTGTTTTATAATAACATAAGGAATCCTAATGTTTTGTATTGATGTATATAAATCATACTGTTTTATAATAACATAAGGAATCCTAATGTTTTGTATTGATGTATATAAATCATACTGTTTTATAATAACATAAGGAATCCTAATGTTTTGTATTGATGTATATAAATCATACTGTTTTATAATAACATAAGGAATCCTAATGTTTTGTATTGATGTATATAAATCATACTGTTTTATAATAACATAAGGAATCCTAATGTTTTGTATTGATGTATATAAATCATACTGTTTTATAATAACATAAGGAATCCTAATGTTTTGTATTGATGTATATAAATCATACTGTTTTATAATAACATAAGGAATCCTAATGTTTTGTATTGATGTATATAAATCATACTGTTTTATAATAACATAAGGAATCCTAATGTTTTGTATTGATGTATATAAATCATACTGTTTTATAATAACATAAGGAATCCTAATGTTTTGTATTGATGTATATAAATCATACTGTTTTATAATAACATAAGGAATCCTAATGTTTTGTATTGATGTATATAAATCATACTGTTTTATAATAACATAAGGAATCCTAATGTTTTGTATTGATGTATATAAATCATACTGTTTTATAATAACATAAGGAATCCTAATGTTTTGTATTGATGTATATAAATCATACTGTTTTATAATAACATAAGGAATCCTAATGTTTTGTATTGATGTATATAAATCATACTGTTTTATAATAACATAAGGAATCCTAATGTTTTGTATTGATGTATATAAATCATACTGTTTTATAATAACATAAGGAATCCTAATGTTTTGTATTGATGTATATAAATCATACTGTTTTATAATAACATAAGGAATCCTAATGTTTTGTATTGATGTATATAAATCATACTGTTTTATAATAACATAAGGAATCCTAATGTTTTGTATTGATGTATATAAATCATACTGTTTTATAATAACTAATGTTTTGTATTGATGTATATAAATCATACTGTTTTATAATAACATAAGGAATCCTAATGTTTTGTATTGATGTATATAAATCATACTGTTTTATAATAACATAAGGAATCCTAATGTTTTGTATTGATGTATATAAATCATACTGTTTTATAATAACATAAGGAATCCTAATGTTTTGTATTGATGTATATAAATCATACTGTTTTATAATAACATAAGGAATCCTAATGTTTTGTATTGATGTATATAAATCATACTGTTTTATAATAACATAAGGAATCCTAATGTTTTGTATTGATGTATATAAATCATACTGTTTTATAATAACATAAGGAATCCTAATGTTTTGTATTGATGTATATAAATCATACTGTTTTATAATAACATAAGGAATCCTAATGTTTTGTATTGATGTATATAAATCATACTGTTTTATAATAACATAAGGAATCCTAATGTTTTGTATTGATGTATATAAATCATACTGTTTTATAATAACATAAGGAATCCTAATGTTTTGTATTGATGTATATAAATCATACTGTTTTATATGTATAACATAAGGAATCCTAATGTTTTGTATTGATGTATATAAATCATACTGTTTTATAATAACATAAGGAATCCTAATGTTTTGTATTGATGTATATAAATCATACTGTTTTATAATAACATAATAATAACATAAGGAATCCTAATGTTTTGTATTGATGTATATAAATCATACTGTTTTATAATAACATAAGGAATCCTAATGTTTTGTATTGATGTATATAAATCATACTGTTTTATAATAACATAAGGAATCCTAATGTTTTGTATTGATGTATATAAATCATACTGTTTTATAATAACATAAGGAATCCTAATGTTTTGTATTGATGTATATAAATCATACTGTTTTATAATAACATAAGGTTTTGTATTGATGTATATAAATCATACTGTTTTATAATAACTAATCCTAATGTTTTGTATTGATGTATATAAATCATACTGTTTTATAATAACATAAGGAATCCTAATGTTTTGTATTGATGTATATAAATCATACTGTTTTATAATAACATAAGGAATCCTAATGTTTTGTATTGATGTATATAAATCATACTGTTTTATAATAACATAAGGAATCCTAATGTTTTGTATTGATGTATATAAATCATACTGTTTTATAATAACATAAGGAATCCTAATGTTTTGTATTGATGTATATAAATCATGTTGTTTTATAATAACATAAGGAATCCTAATGTTTTGTATTGATGTATATAAATCATACTGTTTTATAATAACATAAGGAATCCTAATGTTTTGTATTGATGTATATAAATCATACTGTTTTATAATAACATAAGGAATCCTAATGTTTTGTATTGATGTATATAAATCATACTGTTTTATAATAACATAAGGAATCCTAATGTTTTGTATTGATGTATATAAATCATACTGTTTTATAATAACATAAGGAATCCTAATGTTTTGTATTGATGTATATAAATCATACTGTTTTATAATAACATAAGGAATCCTAATGTTTTGTATTGATGTATATAAATCATACTGTTTTATAATAACATAAGGAATCCTAATGTTTTGTATTGATGTATATAAATCATACTGTTTTATAATAACATAAGGAATCCTAATGTTTTGTATTGATGTATATAAATCATACTGTTTTATAATAACATAAGGAATCCTAATGTTTTGTATTGATGTATATAAATCATACTGTTTTATAATAACATAAGGAATCCTAATGTTTTGTATTGATGTATATAAATCATACTGTTTTATAATAACATAAGGAATCCTAATGTTTTGTAATGTTTTGTATGTATATAAATCATACATGTTTTATAATATATAAATCATAAGGAATCCTAATGTTTTGTATTGATGTATATAAATCATACTGTTTTATAATAACATAAGGAATCCTAATGTTTTGTATTGATGTATATAAATCATACTGTTTTATAATAACATAAGGAATCCTAATGTTTTGTATTGATGTATATAAATCATACTGTTTTATAATAACATAAGGAATCCTAATGTTTTGTATTGATGTATATAAATCATACTGTTTTATAATAACATAAGGAATCCTAATGTTTTGTATTGATGTATATAAATCATACTGTTTTATAATAACATAAGGAATCCTAATGTTTTGTATTGATGTATATAAATCATACTGTTTTATAATAACATAAGGAATCCTAATGTTTTGTATTGATGTATATAAATCATACTGTTTTATAATAACATAAGGAATCCTAATGTTTTGTATTGATGTATATAAATCATACTGTTTTATAATAACATAAATAACATAAGGAATCCTAATGTTTTGTATTGATGTATATAAATCATACTGTTTTATAATAACATAAGGAATCCTAATGTTTTGTATTGATGTATATAAATCATACTGTTTTATAATAACATAAGGAATCCTAATGTTTTGTATTGATGTATATAAATCATACTGTTTTATAATAACATAAGGAATCCTAATGTTTTGAATCTAATGTTTTGTTGTAATGTTTTGTATTGATGTATATAAATCATACTGTTTTATAATAACATAAGGAATCCTAATGTTTTGTATTGATGTATATAAATCATACTGTTTTATAATAACATAAGGAATCCTAATGTTTTGTATTGATGTATATAAATCATACTGTTTTATAATAACATAAGGAATCCTAATGTTTTGTATTGATGTATATAAATCATACTGTTTTATAATAACATAAGGAATCCTAATGTTTTGTATTGATGTATATAAATCATACTGTTTTATAATAACATAAGGAATCCTAATGTTTTGTATTGATGTATATAAATCATACTGTTTTATAATAACATAAGGAATCCTAATGTTTTGTATTGATGTATATAAATCATACTGTTTTATAATAACATAAGGAATCCTAATGTTTTGTATTGATGTATATAAATCATACTGTTTTATAATAACATAAGGAATCTAATGTTTTGTATTGATGTATATAAATCATACTGTTTTATAATAACATAAGGAATCCTAATGTTTTGTATTGATGTATATAAATCATACTGTTTTATAATAACATAAGGAATCCTAATGTTTTGTATTGATGTATATAAATCATACTGTTTTATAATAACATAAGGAATCCTAATGTTTTGTATTGATGTATATAAATCATACTGTTTTATAATAACATAAGGAATCCTAATGTTTTGTATTGATGTATATAAATCATACTGTTTTATAATAACATAAGGAATCCTAATGTTTTGTATTGATGTATATAAATCATACTGTTTTATAATAACATAAGGAATCCTAATGTTTTGTATTGATGTATATAAATCATACTGTTTTATAATAACATAAGGAATCCTAATGTTTTGTATTGATGTATATAAATCATACTGTTTTATAATAACATAAGGAATCCTAATGTTTTGTATTGATGTATATAAATCATACTGTTTTATAATAACATAAGGAATCCTAATGTTTTGTATTGATGTATATAAATCATACTGTTTTATAATAACATAAGGAATCCTAATGTTTTGTATTGATGTATATAAATCATACTGTTTTATAATAACATAAGGAATCCTAATAAGGTAATCCTCATGTTTTCCTAATGTATTGATGTATATAAATCATACTGTTTTATAATAACATAAGGAATCCTAATGTTTTGTATTGATGTATATAAATCATACTGTTTTATAATAACATAAGGAATCCTAATGTTTTGTATTGATGTATATAAATCATACTGTTTTATAATAACATAAGGAATCCTAATGTTTTGTATTGATGTATATAAATCATACTGTTTTATAATAACATAAGGAATCCTAATGTTTTGTATTGATGTATATAAATCATACTGTTTTATAATAACATAAGGAATCCTAATGTTTTGTATTGATGTATATAAATCATACTGTTTTATAATAACATAAGGAATCCTAATGTTTTGTATTGATGTATATAAATCATACTGTTTTATAATAACATAAGGAATCCTAATGTTTTGTATTGATGTATATAAATCATACTGTTTTATAATAACATAAGGAATCCTAATGTTTTGTATTGATGTATATAAATCATACTGTTTTATAATAACATAAGGAATCCTAATGTTTTGTATTGATGTATATAAATCATACTGTTTTATAATAACATAAGGAATCCTAATGTTTTGTATTGATGTATATAAATCATACTGTTTTATAATAACATAAGGAATCCTAATGTTTTGTATTGATGTATATAAATCATACTGTTTTATAATAACATAAGGAATCCTAATGTTTTGTATTGATGTATATAAATCATACTGTTTTATAATAACATAAGGAATCATACTAATGTTTTGTATTGATGTATATAAATCATACTGTTTTATAATAACATAAGGAATCCTAATGTTTTGTATTGATGTATATAAATCATACTGTTTTATAATAACATAAGGAATCCTAATGTTTTGTATTGATGTATATAAATCATACTGTTTTATAATAACATAAGGAATCCTAATGTTTTGTATTGATGTATATAAATCATACTGTTTTATAATAACATAAGGAATCCTAATGTTTTGTATTGATGTATATAAATCATACTGTTTTATAATAACATAAGGAATCCTAATGTTTTGTATTGATGTATATAAATCATACTGTTTTATAATAACATAAGGAATCCTAATGTTTTGTATTGATGTATATAAATCATACTGTTTTATAATAACATAAGGAATCCTAATGTTTTGTATTGATGTATATAAATCATACTGTTTTATAATAACATAAGGAATCCTAATGTTTTGTATTGATGTATATAAATCATACTGTTTTATAATAACATAAGGAATCCTAATGTTTTGTATTGATGTATATAAATCATACTGTTTTATAATAACATAAGGAATCCTAATGTTTTGTATTGATGTATATAAATCATACTGTTTTGTATTGTATATAAATCATATAATAACATAAGGAATCCTAATGTTTTGTATTGATGTATATAAATCATACTGTTTTATAATAACATAAGGAATCCTAATGTTTTGTATTGATGTATATAAATCATACTGTTTTATAATAACATAAGGAATCCTAATGTTTTGTATTGATGTATATAAATCATACTGTCCTAATGTTTTGTATATGTATATAAATCATAATAATAACATAAGGAATCCTAATGTTTTGTATTGATGTATATAAATCATACTGTTTTATAATAACATAAGGAATCCTAATGTTTTGTATTGATGTATATAAATCATACTGTTTTATAATAACATAAGGAATCCTAATGTTTTGTATTGATGTATATAAATCATACTGTTTTATAATAACATAAGGAATCCTAATGTTTTGTATTGATGTATATAAATCATACTGTTTTATAATAACATAAGGAATCCTAATGTTTTGTATTGATGTATATAAATCATACTGTTTTATAATAACATAAGGAATCCTAATGTTTTGTATTGATGTATATAAATCATACTGTTTTATAATAACATAAGGAATCCTAATGTTTTGTATTGATGTATATAAATCATACTGTTTTATAATAACATAAGGAATTAATGTTTTGTATAATAACATAAGGAATCCTAATGTTTTGTATTGATGTATATAAATCATGTTGTTTTATAATAACATAAGGAATCCTAATGTTTTGTATTGATGTATATAAATCATACTGTTTTATAATAACATAAGGAATCCTAATGTTTTGTATTTTGTATATAAATCATACTGTTTTATAATAACATAAGGAATCCTAATGTTTTGTATTGATGTATATAAATCATACTGTTTTATAATAACATAAGGAATCCTAATGTTTTGTATTGATGTATATAAATCATACTGTTTTATAATAACATAAGGAATCCTAATGTTTTGTATTGATGTATATAAATCATACTGTTTTATAATAACATAAGGAATCCTAATGTTTTGTATTGATGTATATAAATCATACTGTTTTATAATAACATAAGGAATCCTAATGTTTTGTATTGATGTATATAAATCATACTGTTTTATAATAACATAAGGAATCCTAATGTTTTGTATTGATGTATATAAATCATACTGTTTTATAATAACATAAGGAATCCTAATGTTTTGTATTGATGTATATAAATCATACTGTTTTATAATAACATAAGGAATCCTAATGTTTTGTATTGATGTATATAAATCATACTGTTTTATAATAACATAAGGAATCCTAATGTTTTGTATTGATGTATATAAATCATACTGTTTTATAATAACATAAGGAATCCTAATGTTTTGTATTGATGTATATAAATCATACTGTTTTATAATAACATAAGGAATCCTAATGTTTTGTATTGATGTATATAAATCATACTGTTTTATAATAACATAAGGAATCCTAATGTTTTGTATTGATGTATATAAATCATACTGTTTTATAATAACATAAGGAATCCTAATGTTTTGTATTGATGTATATAAATCATACTGTTTTATAATAACATAAGGAATCCTAATGTTTTGTATTGATGTATATAAATCATACTGTTTTATAATAACATAAGGAATCCTAATGTTTTGTATTGATGTATATAAATCATACTGTTTTATAATAACATAAGGAATCCTAATGTTTTGTATTGATGTATATAAATCATACTGTTTTATAATAACATAAGGAATCCTAATGTTTTGTATTAATGTATATAAATCATGTTGTTTTATAATAACATAAGGAATCCTAATGTTTTGTATTGATGTATATAAATCATACTGTTTTATAATAACATAAGGAATCCTAATGTTTTGTATTGATGTATATAAATCATACTGTTTTATAATAACATAAGGAATCCTAATGTTTTGTATTGATGTATATAAATCATACTGTTTTATAATAACATAAGGAATCCTAATGTTTTGTATTGATGTATATAAATCATACTGTTTTATAATAACATAAGGAATCCTAATGTTTTGTATTGATGTATATAAATCATACTGTTTTATAATAACATAAGGAATCCTAATGTTTTGTATTAATGTATATAAATCATGTTGTTTTATAATAACATAAGGAATCCTAATGTTTTGTATTGATGTATATAAATCATACAGTTTTATAATAACATAAGGAATCCTAATGTTTTGTATTGATGTATATAAATCATACTGTTTTATTATAACATAAGGAATCCTAATGTTTTGTAATGATGTATATAAATCATACTGTTTTATAATAGCGTAAGGAATCTTAATGTTTTGTATTAATGTATATAAATCATGTTGTTTTATAATAATATAAGGAATCCTAATGTTTTGTATTGATGTATATAAATCATACAGTTTTATAATAACATAAGGAATCCTAATGTTTTGTAATGATGTATATAAATCATACTGTTTTATAATAACATGAGGAATCCTAATGTTTTGTATTGATGTATATAAATCATACTGTTTTATAATAACATAAGGAATCCTAATGTTTTGTATTGATGTATATAAATCATACTGTTTTATAATAACATAAGGAATCCTAATGTTTTGTATTAATGTATATAAATCATACTGTTTTATAATAGCGTAAGGAATCCTAATGTTTTGTATTAATGTATATAAATCATGTTGTTTTATAATAACATAAGGAATCCTAATGTTTTGTATTAATGTATATAAATCATGTTGTTTTATAATAACATAAGGAATCCTAATGTTTTGTATTGATGTATATAAATCATACAGTTTTATAATAACATAAGGAATCCTAATGTTTTGTATTGATGTATATAAATCATACTGTTTTATAATAACATAAGGAATCCTAATGTTTTGTAATGATGTATATAAATCATACTGTTTTATAATAGCGTAAGGAATCTTAATGTTTTGTATTAATGTATATAAATCATGTTGTTTTATAATAATATAAGGAATCCTAATGTTTTGTATTGATGTATATAAATCATACAGTTTTATAATAACATAAGGAATCCTAATGTTTTGTATTAATGTATATAAATCATACTGTTTTATAATAGCGTAAGGAATCCTAATGTTTTGTATTAATGTATATAAATCATGTTGTTTTATAATAACATAAGGAATCCTAATGTTTTGTATTGATGTATATAAATCATACTGTTTTATAATAACATAAGGAATCCTAATGTTTTGTATTGATGTATATAAATCATACTGTTTTATAATAACATGAGGAATCCTAATGTTTTGTACTGATGTATATAAATCATGCTGTTTTATAATAACATAAGGAATCCTAATGTTTTATATTAATGTATATAAATCATACAGTTTTATAATAACATAAGGAATCCTAATGTTTTGTATTGATGTATATAAATCATAGTGTTTTATAATAACATAAGGAATCCTAATGTTTTGTATTGATGTATATAAATCATACTGTTTTATAATAACATGAGGAATCCTAATGTTTTGTATTGATGTATATAAATCATACTGTTTTATAATAACATGAGGAATCCTAATGTTTTGTATTGATGTATATAAATCATACTGTTTTATAATAACATAAGGAATCCTAATGTTTTGTATTGATGTATATAAATCATATTGTTTTATAATAACATAAGAAATCCTAATGTTTTGTATTGATGTATATAAATCATACTGTTTTATAATAACATAAGAAATCCTAATGTTTTGTATTGATGTATATAAATCATACTGTTTTTTAATAACATAATGAATCCTAATGTTTTGTATTAATGTATATAAATCATGCTGTTTTATAATAACATGAGGAATCCTAATGTTTTGTATTGATGTATATAAATCATACTGTTTTATAATAACATAAGGATCCCTAATGTTTTGTATTGATGTATATAAATCATGCTGTTTTATAATAACATGAGGAATCCTAATGTTTTGTATTGATGTATATAAATCATACAGTGTTATTTATAATAACATAAGGAATCCTAATGTTTTGTAATGATGTATATAAATCATACTGTTTTATAATAACATAAGGATCCCTAATGTTTTGTATTGTTGTAGATAAATTATGTTGTTTTATAATAACATAAGGAATCCTAGTACTTGGTATTGAAGTGTATAAATCATACAATTTTATAATACCGTTATAGTTTTTTCTTCCTAGATTATCATTGTACATTGTAGCATTGTTTTGTATTGATCGAAATAATATTATATAATAATATTTATTACATTGTAGGTAGAAGAGGAATTGTATTTATCCCAAAACTGTACTTATAGCCTTGTCGAACCACAAAAAACATTACGGATATGATCCAATGAATTGATTAGGTGTTCTATGAGAAGGACGGATAAGATACAATGACCGGATCAGGTGTTACACGAGCCGTATCGATAAGATACCATGATCGGATTAGGTGTTTTACGAGAAGACGTGCTGGTCAAGATACAATGAGATGGTTAAGTGTTTTATCAGAAGACGTGCTGCTTAAGATACAATGAGATGGTTAAGTGTTTTATCAGAAGACGTGCTGCTTAAGATACAATGAGATGGTTAAGTGTTTTATCAGAAGACGTGCTGGTCAAGATACAATGAGATGGTTAAGCGTTTTACCAGAAGACGTGCTGGTCAAGATACAATGAGATGGTTAAGTGTTTTATCAGAAGACGTGCTGCTTAAGATACAATGAGATGGTTAAGTGTTTTACCAGAAGACGTGCTGGTCAAGATACAATGAGATGGTTAAGTGTTTTATCAGAAGACGTGCTGGTCAAGATACAATGAGATGGTTAAGTGTTTTATCAGAAGACGTGCTGCTTAAGATACAATGAGATGGTTAAGTGTTTTACCAGAAGACGTGCTGGTCAAGATACAATGAGGTGGTTAAGTGTTTTATCAGAAGACGTGCTGGTCAAGATACAATGAGATGGTTAAATGTTTTACCAGAAGACGTGCTGGTCAAGATACAATGAGATGGTTAAGTGTTTTATCAGAAGACGTGCTGCTTAAGATAGAATGAGATGGTTAAGTGTTTTATCAGAAGATGTGCTGGTCAAGATACAATGAGATGGTTAAGTGTTTTACCAGAAGACGTGCTGGTCAAGATACAATGAGGTGGTTAAGTGTTTTATCAGAAGATGTGCTGGTCAAGATACAATGAGATGGTTAAGTGTTTTACCAGAAGACGTGCTGGTCAACGAAGATACAATGAGATGGTTAAGTGTTTTATCAGAAGACGTGTTTTATCTGGTCAAGATACAATGAGATGGTTAAGTGTTTTACCAGAAGACGTGCTGGTCAAGATACAATGAGATGGTTAAGTGTTTTACCAGAAGACGTGCTGGTCAAGATACAATGAGATGGTTAAGTGTTTTACCAGAAGACGTGCTGGTCAAGATACAATGAGATGGTTAAGTGTTTTACCAGAAGACGTGCTGCTTAAGATACAATGAGATGGTTAAGTGTTTTATCAGAAGACGTGCTGGTCAAGATACAATGAGATGGTTAAGTGTTTTACCAGAAGACGTGCTGGTCAAGATACAATGAGATGGTTAAGTGTTTTACCAGAAGACGTGCTGGTCAAGATACAATGAGATGGTTAAGTGTTTTACCAGAAGACGTGCTGGTCAAGATACAATGAGATGGTTAAGTCTATATTTTGACGATTGTGGACAAATAAATATTGTTATCTTGAAAACCTTTTTTTCTCTCTATAAAATATTCGGGATTTCACCAAAGACAGATCACGAAAAAATAACATAAAAAAAATCATATTTAAGTTTGTGAAATTAAGATGGCGCTATACGATCTCTAGCGTCATAGTGACGTAAAGAGAATTAAACCTGTTCTTAACAAACAATAAAGTTAATTTATGTTTTATAGATACTTGTTTTATACGCTAATGAACCCATTATTCGGATGAGTTTATTATTTATTTTTGTGCGGAATATTTTTATTTTCAAATTATTTTGATTTTTCACCAAACACTATCAGCTTGTTTACGTACACATAATTTTACTGGCTGTTACATTACGTTAATAAAAGTGGAATTTTAACTTTGGTGAGACAGTGTGAAAACCTTTTTAATGAGTGGTTTTTTGAAACATATTTCTGTTGCACGAACAGTGTTTATTATTTTGATTTTTCTTGGCAACCTCCATTTCGGACGTATTCAATTATAAATAAGTCTACGGATTTACAACGCTAAAATCAGGGATTCGATTCCCATCAGTAGACGCACCAGATAGTCCGATGTGGCTTGGCTATAACACATCCACAGGGTTATATTATGTTCTTGTCTCTGGGAATGGTGAGAATTGTATTTTTTCATATTTTAAACATCTTTATATAAAAAAGTCCAAGATTTAGGTTTCGAGTCTTCTTATATCCACAGAAAGTTTGGCATGACTGGGTTAGATTAGTATGCATAGTTAGTTAAAGTGAGACAGAGATTTTTATAGTTCGAAGATATGATTTTTTCACTATTATTTCTCACTTTGAGTATAAAATTAATCCTTTTAGTTGTCTACTGTTCAATTCTCAAAGTGCCCAGATATAGTTGCAGTATCCAAAATAATCGTCCTACTTGCAGCGAAAGATTCAGTTGGTAAGTGCACGTGAACAAAATTTCCCATATTAGGAATTTGACGTATTCTCTTGTGGCTAGTTCATTAACCAATTAGCTTGCGGACGCTTCTCTCTTTTTCTTGTTTCTCCCCTTTATTCAGTTGGACGACACTGGGAATCTAAGAACTGATCGCAGACTCTTTTTGTGACTCGAGTATCAATCCGGTGACTTAGTTTCTAGGAGCAGTTGGCTTCTGTTTATTTAGTTGAAAGATATTTCAAATACCAGGTGCGCAAGTTATGACTTCTCTTGTGACATCATTTCTTCGTATCTTCAAGTTTGTTTGTTTTCAATTTCGCGCAAAGCTACACGCGGGCTATCTGTGCTAGCCGTCCCTAACTTAGCAGTGTAAGATTAGAGGGAAGGCAGCTAGTCATCACCAACCACCGTCAGCTCTTGGATTACTCTTTTACCAACAAATAGTGGAACTGACCGTCACATTATAACGCCCCCACGGCTGAAAGGGTGAGCATGTTTGGTGCGATAGCGATTAGAACCCGCGAACCTCGTGTTACGAGTCGAACGCCTTAACCCACCTGGCCATTCGTCTCTTCACAAATGTAAACTAGATATCATTACACTGTTGTTTACGAAGCTCATAACCACTTAATATGTCCTTGTTTGTTTTCGGAGTGTAAAATGGGAACTTGAAGTGTATTATTATCAGTTCTGTTCTGTAAGTGTCAGGAAATCAGTCTCGGTTTTAAACTGTATTCTTGACTTTTCGTAGAGCAACGCCAACTATATGATTACAAGTAATTTCATGCTGTGTTAACATCAATATCCAGGAATTATTTGGTTTCACCTTGTGATCTCCCCTTTCATTAAACCTTTTAGGGTTACAGCAAGATGTGGTCGAACGTCACGCCTCGATGCTGCTCACAAGGCCAAGCTAGGCTTAGAGCGGCCACCTTGAACCAATTAGGTCTAGTCAGCATCACGTGACCTACATATATCTCCGGTATTCTGCAACTGTCTATTCAGTGTAGTATTAACTGTTGTCACTGAAACGTTTAAAAAGTTGTTTGCCCATAATTAGAATGTCCTTAGGGTTTAAAATTCATATAATCTTATTCGGGAAAACAAACAAAACCGAAGTCTAAATCACTGTTGTAAACAACCTCAAGAAACAGTTAGTCTGATAACGAGTGTTACAAAAATTATGTTTTTTGTTGTTTTTTTTTAAATTTCGCGCAAATTTTCGAGGGCTATCTGCGCTAGCCGTCCTTAATTTAGCAGTGTATGACTAGAGGGAAGGCAGCTAGCTAGTCATCACCACCCAGCGCCAATTCTTGGGCTACTCTTTTACCAACGAATAATTGGATTGACCGTCACATTGTAACGCCTTCACAGCTGAAAGGGCGAGCATGTTTGGTGTGACGAAGATTCGAACCTGCGATTCTCATATTACGAGTCGAGTGCCTAAACTGGGCCGAAAAGCATGTTAACGAAGAGCAAACGAAACTGTTGCTTAACGCTTTTCAATATATAATTGTATGAGACGATACTGGTCACATATTTGAAGATGCACTTAGGTAACACATTCTCTTAGTAGTTTCTATTTAAACATTGTTCTGGAATACGGGTCTCCGGCATGACCAGGTGGTTATGGGGCGCTCGACTCCTAATTTGAGCGTTACGAGTTCAAATCGCTGTCACACCAAACATGCTCGCCCTTTCAATCGTGGGGGCGTTATAATGTTACGGTCAATCCCACTATTCATTGGTAAAAGAGTAGCCCAAGAGTTGGCAATGGGTGGTGATAACTAGCTGCCTTTCCTCTGGTCTTACGCTGCTAAATTAAGTACGGCTAGCGCAGATAGCTCTCGCATAGCTTTGCGCGAAATTCAAAAACAAACATTGTGGGATACGTTTCATTATTATGAACTACGTGTTTGAAGATATATCCATATAACAAGTTATATTGTTAGTAACCATCTCACAGATCGTGTTGTTAATTTAGTTACTACAGCTTTGAAATATTCAAATTAATATTCGTAACTGATATCAGTTATAATAATAGTCTGGTATTGCATACTACACATTAAGATTTACATCAGTAGGGAGTCTTCAGTGTCTGGTATTTATTACTTTGTAGGCTGAAGGCATGATGGTAACACTGCTCTCAAAATGTTAGAGTTAACCCTAAATAATCATGCATTGCAATTAACATCTCTCCTCTGTTTCGGTACGCTGATTCGGAGGTCTCAAAACGAAACGGTACAGTTTATTTGTTTGTGAAGCTTTTCTAGTTTTGACAGAAGTTTGTTGCCTCGAAAGAAGTTTTGCAAGATGAAACTGTTGAAGGTAAAATGTTGATAATGCATCAGATTCGACTGTGAAACAACTGAGTCCTTGCTTCAGTTGGCTTTACCACAATACGTTAATGAATATTTATGAAATTCCAAGAAATGTTAGGACTTCGAGTTGTTTAGAAGTTGATGGAAACCAAGCTGGAAGTTAGAAATACAACTTGCTGATAGAACCTCGTGTGAGAAGATTTAAACTACTTTGGAAAAAGTGACGTATTTTGAAAGTGTTGAAAATGGACTGACTCACTTTTATACTGTAATTTTATGGTTTCGGTTTCAACTTACGCGTATTTTTTTTGTTTTAATATTCCCCGATTTCAGACACTTATTCATATTTCAAGTATTGTTCACTCGTGTTTTATTCTCCGTAAACAATGTATGTGTGTGTGTGTTTTTTTCTTATAGCAAAGCCACAAAGGGCTACCTGCTCAGCCCCACCGACAAGAATCGAACCGCTGATTTTAGCGTTGTAAATCCGGAGACATACCACTGTACTAGCGGGGAGCTATCCGTAAACAATCTAACATGGTTATATTTTATTTTAAGAACATGATATATTCATACTAACATCGTAGGTGAAAGAAAGTTGAGAAAAATCCCAAAACGACTATTACTTAAGGACTTTATTTTAAAGTGAAGGCACTTGAATATAAAAACCAAAAACTTGGGTTCCTAACTTTAAGAATACGCACATTTTAAACGATTGCATCCTAATGATACACCACCATAGCATTGAAATAATTATTTTGATTTATCTATCTAGAATATAAGTATCGGTTACACCTATTTATTTTTCTTTGATTTCTTAATTTTAAAATACAACTTCGCAAGCTGGAAATTTCCTTGTGTGGCGTATTATTACGAGCTAAGTAACAAGTATTATTTGCTTGTTTGTTTAGAACTAGGCACAAAGACACTCATTGGGCTATCTGTGCTCTGCCGACCACGGGTATCGAAACCCGGTTTTTAGTGTGTAAGTCCGCAGACATACCGCAACAAGTATTAAAACCATACGTAACGTGATTTTGTAAAGATATTTCTTGATATGCTTTCATGATTCGAAGCTTCGATATTATTGCTAATTACGTTTTTGCAACTATAATAATTAAAACTGTGAACGTAAATAAATCCAAACCTTACGCACTTCTTACGTGCGTGAATTTTCAGCGAAAACTTTATATAAACGAAAAGCGGCCTTAAATAATTCATTGGAATACATTATCTGTTTGAGTTATTAACGACTTCTAAGCAGAACGGTGTGTGTTATTTGCTTTAAAGCAAAGCCACATTAAGCTATCTTCCGTGTCCACCGCGGGGAGCGAACCCCAGATTTTAGTGTTGTAATTCGGGAGTTTTTATTACTAACCCTGCCCAGTAGATGATAACACAGAAACTTTACATGAAAACGTTCAGATAGGAAACAAAATGAGAAACGTAATATTTACAAAAACAACTGACATTAAAACTAATACTACTAAATAAAAACATCACCACTACACAGTCAATCATCTGGTGTGTGAATTCAGAAGAAAGAGACTTACCGCTGTCCCAGCGTGGGACGACCAGGGTAAGAGAGAATACATACTTATTTATAATAACATGAATTAACCAGACTCGTCCTGTGTATGTGGAACTTTTCTTACACCTGTGTAAAGTGTATTTGTTATTAACCCACAATCACCGCGGCGATCGAAACCCGATTTTTGTGTTATAAACATTCAGACTTGCCGCTGAGCCACTTGGGAGTAGGACAGGAGAAGTTCAGAAGGCGTAGGAGCTTTCAGACATGACTCGACATTCGAAAAATATTTAAGAAAAAAAATGAAAGTAAAAGCTGGGACCAGTAATTTGGTTATAAATAATCCTTTTATGACGGCGCCTAAATTTGATATGAAGGCGACATCTTATTGAGTAATTTATTGCTACATGTGTCACGTGATCATTAAGACGAAACATGTCGCTTGGCAACACGGGGTTGTGTGAAAAATCTGGGACACATGTAATGCGGTAGAACCGTGTTGAGGAAACGAATCAACACCTTTCTTTCTCTCTGTCTGTAACTATCATTAATCTGTGTGTCTTTCATTGTAATTTTCACACTTTGAAATAGAAATTGTATAGAAAATGTGTTGTTATTCATGGGTAAAGCTTTCCTCAGAAAAACAAAACACATTAACACACGAGAAATTTATATAGGCCTAGGAATATTCCTTTTCCGAAATCATTTATCTGCACCTAAACAATGGCTGGTTTTAATATATCTCTTTAAAACCAAGATTGTTCAAAAAATATCTTCATGCTTGAGTAAAATAACTATTTTGTAATTATACTGTATAATACCAGTCCTCATGTCAAGTTCCCAAGGTATACTATATAATACCAGTACTCATATCAGGTTCTCAAGGTATATTGTATAATACCAGTACTCATGTCAGGTTCCCAAGGTATATTGTATAATACCAGTACTCATATCAGGTTCTCAAGGTATACTATATAATATCAGTACCCATATCAGATTCCCAAGGTATACTATATAATACCAGTCCTCGTGTCAGGTTCTAAAGGTATACTATATAATACCAATCCTCGTGTCAGGTTCTCAAGGTATACTATATAATACCAGTTCTCGTGTCAGGTTCTCAACGTATACTATATAATACCAGAACTCATATCAGGTTCCCAAGGTATACTATATAATACCAGTCCTCGTGTCAGGTTCTAAAGGTGTACTATATAATACCAGTACTCATGTCAGGTTCTCAAAATATACTATATAATACCAGTACTCATATCAGATTCCCAAGGTATACTATATAATACCAGTGCTCGTATCAGGTTCTCAAGGTATACTTATAATACCAGCACTCATGTCAGGTTCTCAAAATATACTATATAATACCAGTACTCATATCAGGTTCCCAAGGTATACTATATAATACCAGTTCTCGTGTCAGGTTCTCAACGTATACTATATAATACCAGTACTCATATCAGGTTCCCAAGGTATACTATATAATACCAGTCCTCGTGTCAGGTTCTCAAGGTGTACTTATAATACCAGTACTCATGTCAGGTTCTCAAGGTGTACTATATAATACCAGTACTCATATCAGGTTCCCAAGGTATACTATATAATACCAGTGCTCGTATCAGGTTCTCAAGGTGTACTTATAATACCAGTACTCATGTCAGGTTCTCAAGGTGTACTATATAATACCAGTACTCATATCAGGTTCCCAAATTATACTATATAATACCAGTACTCATGTCAGGTTCCCAAGGTATACTGTATAATACCAGACCTCGTGTCAGGTTCTCAAGGTATACAATATAATACCAGTACTCATGTCAGGTTCCCAAGGTATACTATATAATACCAGTGCTCGTATCAGGTTCTCAAGGTATACTATATAATACCAGTACTCATGTCAGGTTCCCAAGGTATACTATATAATACCAGTACTCATATCAGGTCTCAAGGTATACAATATAATACCAGTACTCGTGTCAGGTTCTCAACGTATACTATATAATACCAGTACTCATATCAGGTTCCCAAGGTATACTATATAATACCAGTACTCATATCAGGTTCCCAAGGTATACTATATAATACCAGTGCTCGTATCAGGTTCTCAAGGTGTACTTATAATACCAGTACTCATGTCAGGTTCTCAAGGTGTACTATATAATACCAGTACTCATATCAGGTTCCCAAATTATACTATATAATACCAGTACTCATGTCAGGTTCCCAAGGTATACTGTATAATACCAGACCTCGTGTCAGGTTCTCAAGGTATACAATATAATACCAGTACTCATGTCAGGTTCCCAAGGTATACTATATAATACCAGTGCTCGTATCAGGTTCTCAAGGTGTACTATATAATACCAGTACTCATGTCAGGTTCTCAACATATACTATATAATACCAGTACTCATATCAGGTTCCCAAGGTATACTATATAATACCAGTTCTCGTGTCAGGTTCTCAACGTATACTATATAATACCAGTACTCATATCAGGTTCCCAAGGTATACTATATAATACCAGTCCTCGTGTCAGGTTCTCAAGGTGTACTTATAATACCAGTACTCATGTCAGGTTCTCAAGGTGTACTATATAATACCAGTACTCATATCAGGTTCCCAAGGTATACTATATAATACCAGTACTCATGTCAGGTTCTCAAGGTGTACTTATAATACCAGTACTCATGTCAGGTTCTCAAGGTATACTATATAATACCAGTACTCATGTCAGGTTCCCAAGGTATATTGTATAATACCAGTCCTCATGTCAGGTTCTCAAGGTATACTATATAATACCAGTACTGATATCAGGTTCTCAAGGTATACTATATAATACCAGTACTCATACCAGGTTCTCAAGGTATACTATATAACACCAGTCCTCGTGTCAGGTTCCCAAGGTATACTATATAATACCAGTGCTCGTATCAAGTTCTCAAGGTGTACTTATAATACCAGTACTCATGTCAGGTTCTCAAGGTGTACTTATAATACCAGTCCTCATGTCAGGTTCTCAAGGTATACTATATAATACCAGTACTCATATCAGGTTCTCAAGGTATACTATATAATACCAGTACTCATACCAGGTTCTCAAGGTATACTATATAATACCAGTGCTCGTATCAGGTTCTCAAGGTATACTTATAATACCAGTACTCATGTCAGGTTCCCAAGGTATACTATATAATACCAGTGCTTGTATCAGGTTCTCAAGGTGTACTTATAATACCAGTACTCATGTCAGGTTCCCAAAGTATACTATATAATACCAGTACTCATATCAGGTTCCCAAGGTATAATATATAATACAATACTGATGTCAGGTTCTCAAGGTATACAATATAATACCAGTACTCATAACAGGTTCCCAAAATATACTATATAATACCAGTACTCATACCAGGTTCTCGAGGAATACAATATAATACCAGTACTCATGTCAGGTTCTCAAGGTATACAATATAATACCAGTACTCATATCAGGTTCCCAAAATATACTATATAATACCAGTACTCATACCAGGTTCTCGAGGAATACAATATAATACCAGTACTCATGTCAGGTTCTCAAGGTATACTATATAATACCAGTAGTCATGTCAGGTTCTCAAGGTGTACTTATAATACCAGTACTCATGTCAGGTTTTCAAGGTGTACTTATAATACCAGTAGTCATATCAGGTTCTCAAAATATACAAAATAATACCAGTACTCATATCAGGTTCCCAAGGTATAATATATAATACAATACTGATGTCAGGTTCTCAAGGTATACAATATAATACCAGTACTCATAACAGGTTCCCAAAATATACTATATAATACCAGTACTCATACCAGGTTCTCGAGGAATACAATATAATACCAGTACTCATGTCAGGTTCTCAAGGTATACTATATAATACCAGTACTCATGTCAGGTTCTCAAGGTATACAATATAATACCAGTACTCATATCAGGTTCCCAAAATATACTATATAATACCAGTACTCATACCAGGTTCTCGAGGAATACAATATAATACCAGTACTCATGTCAGGTTCTCAAGGTGTACTTATAATACCAGTACTCATGTCAGGTTCTCAAGGTATACTATATAATACCAATCCTCATGTCAGGTTCCCAAGGTATATTGTATAATACCAGTCCTCATGTCAGGTTCTCAAGGTATACTATATAATACCAGTACTCATATCAGGTTCTCAAGGTATACTATATAATACCAGTACTCATACCAGGTTCTCAAGGTATACTATATAATACCAGTCCTCGTGTCAGGTTCCCAAGGTATACTATATAATACCAGTGCTCGTATCAGGTTCTCAAGGTGTACTTATAATACCAGTACTCATGTCAGGTTCCCAAGGTATACTATATAATACCAGTGCTCGTATCAGGTTCTCAAGATGTACTTATAATACCAGTACTCATGTCAGGTTCCCAATGTATACTATATAATACCAGTACTCATATCAGGTTGCCAAGGTATACAATATAATACCAGTCCTCGTGTCAGGTTCCCAAGGTATACTATATAATACCAGTGCTCGTATCAGGTTCTCAAGGTGTACTTATAATACCAGTAGTCATGTCAGGTTCTCAAGGTGTACTTATAATACCAGTACTCACTTCAGGTTCTCAAAGTATACTATATAATACCAGTCCTCGTGTCAGGTTCCCAAGGTATACTATATAATACCAGTGCTCATATCAGGTTGCCAAGGTATACAATATAATACCAGTCCTCGTGTCAGGTTCTCAAGGTGTACTATATAATACCAGTACTCATGTCAGGTTCTGAAGGTGTACTTATAATACCAGTAGTCATGTCAGGTTCTCAAGGTCTACTATATAATGACAGTACTCATATCAGGTTCTAAAGGTATACTACATAATTCCAGTCCTCGTGTCAGGTTCCCAAGGTATACTATATAATACCAATCTTCATGCCAGTTTTTGAGATATACTATTATCACTCTATAATTAAAGAAGAGAGAGAGAGAAATTGAAAGAATAAGAGAATATTAAGCAGTGAAAAATAGAATGTGAGTAAGAAAGAAAAAACGCAGATGATAGTAAGAAGGAAGAGAAAGGTGATGATATTGAGAAATATGGCAAATCAATAAGAAGGTAATACAACAAAATCGAGGTCATCAGAAAGTGAAAGGCCCGACATGGTCAGGTGGTTAAGTCACTCGACTCGTAATCTAAGGGTTTGAATCCCCATCCCACCAAACATGCTCGCCATTTCAGCCGTGGGGGCGTTATAATGTGACGGTCAAACCTACTATTCGTTGGTAAAACAGTAGCTCGAGAGCTGCTCAATTAGGAACGTTTAGCGCAAATAGCCATCGTGTAGTTCCATACCAAACCATAGAGTGAAAATAAATCATAATAGACAGTAACAAATAGAAAATCTGGAAAGAGATTATTAGACTGGATTAAATCCACTTTATAGATATCTATCTACTAGTACTTGTTTTCCTAAACCTGGAGACTTGAAGTGAAGAGATGCTTGTCTTGTGTCTAGCAGACAGTCTAGGAATTCATTAAACTACCTCGTTAGCTGCGCGCCCTCGATCGATGGATGTCCAGCTAACAGACGCCGCTAACGATAGCTCCAACTTCTGTGAATGATCGAATGACTTGTGGTAGCAGGAGTTGTCTGTAAGGCACCACGTACTGATCTGGCCAGCGAGAGCTTTCTATTGCACTCTGACGAATAATTAAGTGGGTCCTTTATTTGTACTTCTGGAAATTCATCTCTCTCGGTATCTCAGAAAGACTTGCATATGGATGTACCGAGCAAGAGATCGGTCAAGGGCCTAATTAAAGACCAACTGATCTTTATTTGTTGAGAAACGAGAGAGTTGTGCAAATCTTTGATAATTACTTCGCTATCGCCTGAAGCCAGTTTCTCTAAGGCAGCACCAGAAGGACTCGTATCAATTGTTGACTGTGTACAGTTGTGACTCGGAGTTTAGGAGTGTCACAAACGTCTCTAGATAGCGCTTTAAACAAATCTGATGTTAAATCTGATCAGACTTGTGCCGTGTTAACGCATGATGTACGTCATCATATTCACGTGGAATTCAATGCTACACTGAGAAAGAGTGTAGATATTTTTGTTACGTTGTCATCGATCGAACGTATGACTGTTTTATTCGATATTTGATGTAACGGAAGTAAACAAAAAGTTGTTTATCACTGAATTTTACCTAATAACTTATGACATTTGAAAATGGCGTCGCTCGAGTTGTAACAACTCAAGTTGAAACAAAATAAACAATAGCTTTCGAAAAGAAGTTAGTTAGGTTGTCCACCGAAACAATGTTTTATATATCCATAATCCCTCATCCCGCATATACACACATAAAAAAAGGAACAATGATCGAATGAGAAAATTTTATATAAAGACAAGAGCACCACAGAGCAGAGCAGTGTCTTTACTGTTTCAACGTTTATGTTTAGAATGTTCTAGGCATGATAAGTCAACCAAACAGACACATCTAACTGACCATATTTTATTATTTAATATAGATCAGTATTCACTGGTTAACACTCATATATGTAAACACGGGTATGTCATAATTAATTTTAAAAATAACTTTAATATCATTTTAATTTCAATGATTTATTTTTATCAATAAGCAATGGATTTGACCATTGACCTGAGTACACTATTTTTAATGTGAATTATTCCAACATTTAAGCATTTTGCAAACTACTATCTTGAGTCATTGAAGAGTTTTGATGGTTTCAGTTAATAATACAGAAAGGATTACAACAATCAGAGACAGTAAAGACTTTGTAAGAATGTTTTAACAAACTGACAAACAAGTGACTACAACAATCAGAGAAAGTAAAGACTTTGTAAGAATGTTTTAACAAACTGACAAACAAGTGACTACAACAATCAGAGAAAGTAAAGACTTTGTAAGAATGTTTTAACAAACTGACAAACAAGTGACTACAACAATCAGAGACAATAAGGACTTTGTAAGAATGTTTTAACAAACTGACAAACAAGTGACTACAACAATCAGAGACAGTAAAGACTTTGTAAGAATGTTTTAACAAACTGACAAACAAGTGACTACAACAATCAGAGAAAGTAAAGACTTTGTAAGAATGTTTTAACAAACTGACAAACAAGTGACTACAACAATCAGAGACAGTAAAGACTTTGTAAGAATGTTTTAACAAACTGACAAACAAGTGACTACAACAATCAGAGACAGTAAGGACTTTGTAAGAATGTTTTAACAAACTGACAAACAAGTGACTACAACAATCAGAGAAAGTAAAGACTTTGTAAGAATGTTTTAACAAACTGACAAACAAGTGACTACAAAAATCAGAGACAGTAAGACTTTGTAAGAATGTTTTAACAAACTGACAAACAAGTGACTACAGCAATCAGAGACTGTAATGACTTTGTAACAATGTTTTAACAAACTGACAAACAAGTGACAACAACAATCAGTGACAGTAAAGACTTTGTAAGAATGCTTTAGTGATGTGACAATGAAGTGATTCCAACTATAACAGCCTCTGTAAGTCTTGTATTTTGTTGCTAAATAAACCTTCAAATGTTCCTTAGACGACTCATTCAAGCTTTTTTTATAGATTACTGTTGATTTGTTTATGTTAGCATTAGTTGTAATAATATAAAGATATTTTTCTAAACGTAACTTTGCGCACAAATGAAACAAAAAGGGAAGTTAAAGCTTTCAAAAGATGATAACACGTGATTAAACATGAAAACATTAGTGGTAATGGATGGATTTCAAGCGCACGTGACAAAATTGAGGGCTATGATTGAGGAAACGTAAGCTTTTTTGAAAAAAATAAAACAAAAAATGTGAAGGTAAAAGAATTAGTACCTCGTATTGATAACAGAGGGAGGGGCTAAAAGATAGCACGTCACATTAAGATATTTTTTGATTGCATCAACACAATTTTCATCATTTAAACGGAATAGTCATGAACAAAACTCAGAAAGAAATAGCATCCAAGTGCGAGATGAAAGTATTCAAACGACTATTTTAAATGTTACACTATTATCAATTGATTTGCTCGATACGGCCAGGTAGTTAAGGTAATCGACTCGTCATCCCAGGATCTCGGGGTTCCCGTCACTTCAAACAGACACGTCCTTTCAGCCATGGGGGCGTTATAATAAAACGATCAATCCCACTATTCGTTGGTAAAGGAGTAGACCAAGAGTTGGCGGTGGGTGGTGATGACTAGCTGCCTTTCCTCTAGTCTTACACTGCTAAATTAGAGACGCTAGCGCAGATAGCCCTCGCGTAGCTTTGCACGAAATTCAAAACAGAACAAGTTTTGTTTCGGTATGTACAATGAGTAGGACAAGGGTCGGCGTTTTGTTTCTATTAAAATAAATAATATTCGTCTTTAGGACAGAACCTACGCAAATGTTCAGTCTATGTAAATGAAACCTTAATTTACATACAATACATTGACTTCCATTATCCGATGATATGTTTACTATCTGGGCCATATATATATTTCGGTTAGCTTTCTTTGGCTGTTCCTTGAACACGACTGACCTTGTCTGTTTTGAACAAGAGAATCATGGAGAATGTTCCAGACAACTGTAGAATTTGTGGCCCAATTTTTACTGCCATTTTGTGAGAGTTATAGAGTGAGATTTTCTTTTAGTTTCGTCTCGACAACCTTCGTAATACACTCGGTAAAGTAAAACGTTCTAGAATAGTTTAACGTTACCTGATCATACGTATAATTACGTGCATTGTAAAACCAACAGCTTCTTATCGGGCTATGTTAGTTATATAGTCCTTATTGTAACAAGAACAATGCTTTACACACCGTTAGGCTTGACGTGGCGTCCTCAGAAGGCGTCAAACAACATGCAAAGAACGGCAGTTTGGTCCTACAGAGAAGGCCAGGAGGTGCCGTAGGGAAGGCAGACCATACGGCGCCGCTCCACGGGTCGCCGGACAGGTAGTGGGTGGGGCTATCTTCTTTCCGTTGATAGCTTGTTTACGCCTGCCCCTGTACCTACAATGATCACTTGGTGTCAGAGAAAACAAGGTATTCGTCGACGCCAACTCTCTTGCTCCTGGGGCAAGCTTGGCCACCAGCCTCTACAGCCCCTGGGAAGATTGGGTGACTGATAGTCTGGCCACCCGACACGGGCCAGCCTGTTCAGGATATTACCTCCATTTGACTGGATATACTACGATACAGACGTGTACTTGCATCACATAAGCGTGATACAACAGCGAAGGTTTCAAAGCTTTGAAAGACAGGAAAAAATAAGGATTTCTTTTTTTGTTTTCAATTCTATGAGAGCCCTTGTCTTCTTGATGGATTGAAACGTTTAATCTCACAGTTTCGATTAAAGACTATAATTACATGGATAACAACAAGAAAACGCCATTACTGCATATTCAGGTTTTCTTCACAAGAAGATGTTCAAAATGAACCCTGACCTCTTTTGATCGACCAGGTAATTGACATAGATCTAACTTTCAAATGTGAAGAAATTCATAAATATGTAAAGACCAGATTGAACGTTAAAAAGTGGCACACAGCAAGAAATATATAAAAAAACCAATAAAAGTTCTACAGATTACGTCGTTAGTCAAGAGGTCGGCTTCCTTTTTGTAAACTCACGAAAGGTTTTTCGAACAACTTTGTCAATGTTCTAAATGTTAATTCTTCTTCTTGGATATCAACAAAGATATGAGACCAAAAAACAACAACAACAAAACCCTCGAATATTATTGGGTGAGCATACTGACTAAGGACTTTAGTGAGACAGAAACCATTTATAATCAATGAGAGAGACAAACGTAAAAGTCATTACATTTGATGCAATTAAAAAAAAGATTGCTTCTTGTCTGTAAGAACTGATTCACCAATTATTCATCTCTTCATCAGAACTTGAAATTTATTAATGATGTTATTCCTCAGGTTCTGGAGAGAAAACCAATCACAGAGTTGCACCATATGCTGTTCCGTTTTGGTTGAAATTACATGACGAGAAACCAATCATAGAGTTGCAACAACAGCTGTTCTGGTTTGGTTGAAATTACATCACAAGAAACCAATCATAGAGTTGCACCAACAGCTGTTCCGTTTTGGTTAAATTACATCACGAGAAACCAATCATAGAGTTGCACCAACAGCTGTTCCGTTTTGGTTGAAATTACATAACGAGAAACCAATCATAGAGTTGCACCAACAGCTGTTCCGTTTTTTACATCACGAGAAACCAATCATAGAATTGCACCAACAGCTTTTCCGTTTTGGTTGAAATTACATCACGAGAAACCAATCATAGAGTTGCACCAACAGCTGTTCCGTTTTGGTTGAAATTACATAACGAGAAACCAATCATAGAGTTGCACCAACAGCTGTTCCGTTTTTTACATCACGAGAAACCAATCATAGAATTGCACCAACAGCTTTTCCGTTTTGGTTGAAATTACATCACGAGAAACCAATCATAGAGTTGCACCAACAGCTGTTCCGTTTTGGTTGAAATTACATAACGAGAAACCAATCATAGAGTTGCACCAACAGCTGTTCAGTTTTGGTTAAATTACATCACGAGAAACCAATCATAGAGTTGCACCAACAGCTGTTCCGTTTTGGTTAAATTACATGACGAGAAACCAATCATAGAGTTACATCAACAGCTGTTCCGTTTTTTACATGACGAGAAACCCGAGTTTTTGCCTAACTTTACACCACAACAATTGTATAAAACGTCATTGGTTTCAATTAATATATTTCTAAGTTATTGTGATAAAATTACCCACAATGCAAAGCAAACTTCTTACTCTTGTTGAAAACGAACCCAAAATATGTTTTTCTTTACCAATGCTGAAGAGGTGTGTTTCTTTATTAATGGGTAACGAACAACGAACTGTAGTTACATGTAATGTGGTATCTGTTTCACGGTACCAGCTATATTAGTTAAAGGTAATGTTGTATCTGTTTCACGGTACTAGTTATAATAGTTATCTCTAATGTGGGAAGTGTTTCACAGCACCAGCTACGGTAGTTACATGTAATGTGGTATCTGATTCAAGGCACAAGCTATAGTATTTATATATAATATGGAATCTGTTTCACGGTACAAGCTATAGTAGTTATATATCAGGTAGTATCTCTTTCACGATACCAGCTATAGTAGTTACATATAATGTGGGATCTGTTTCAGGACCCCATTTATAGTAGTTACATTTAATGTGGTATCTGTTTAATGGTACCAGTTATAGTAGTTATATCTAATGTGGTACATGTTTAATGGCACATTTATAGTAGTAATACATAATGTGGTATCTGTTACACGGCACTGATTTTAGTAGGTACTTGTAATGTGGTATCTGTTTCACGGTAACAGCTATACTAGTTGCATGTAATGTGGTATCTGTTTAACGGTAAAGTTATAGTAGTTATATATAATGTGGGATCTATTTTACGGTACCAGCTATAGTAGTTATATATAATGTGGAATCTGTTTCACGGCACTGGAAATAGTAGTTATATGTAATGTGGTATCTGTTTCACGGTATTAGCTATAGTAATTAAATGTAATGTGGTATCTGTTTCACGGTACCAGCTATAGTAATTACATATCATGTGATATATGTTTCGCGGAACAGATATAGTACTTTTATATAATGTGGGGATCTCTTTCACGACACAGTTATAGTAGTTACATGTAAAGTGTGATCTGTTTCACGGCACCAGTTATAGTAGATACATGTAATGTTGGATCTGTTTCAAGGCACTAGCTATAGTAGTTATATGTAATGCGGTAATTCTTTAACGGCACAGTTATATTCGTTTTATATATTGTGGGATCTGTTTCACGGTACCAGCTTTAATAGTTACATGTAATATGGAATCTGTTTCTCGGTACCAGTTATAGAAGTTATATGTAATGTGGGATCTCTTTCACGGCACCAGCTACAGAAATTGCATGTAATGTGGTATATGTGTGACGGTTCCAGCTATAGTAGTTATATAGAATGTGGTATCTCTTTCCCATCACCAGTTATAGTAGTTATAAATAATGTGGTATCGGTTTCACGGAATTGTTTATAGTAGTTACATGTAATATGGTATCTGTTTCACGGTACTAGTTATAATAGTTATGTCCAATGTGGGATGTGTTTCACGGCACCAGCTATAGTAGATATATATAATATTGTATCTGTTTCTCTGCACCAGTTATAGTGTTAGATACAATGTGGTATCTGTTTCACGGTACCAGCTATATTAGTTACATGTAATGTGGCATCTGTTTCACGGTACCAGCTATAGTAGTTATATGTAATGTCGTATCTGTTTCACGGTACCAGCTATAGTAATTACATGTAATATGGAATCTGTTTCACGGTACCAGCTATAGTAGTTACATGTAATGTCGTAACTCTTTAACGGCACAGTTATATTCGTTATTTATAATGTGGGATCTGTTTCACGGTACCATCTATAGTAGTTACATGTAATATAGAATCTGTTTCACTGTACCAGCTCTAGTAGTTACATATAATGTGATATCTCTTTAACGGCACAGTTATAGTCGTTATATATAATGTGGTATCTTTTTAACAGGACCAATTATAGTAGTAATTAATAATGTGGTGTCTCTTTCACGGTACCAGTATTATTTTTTTATATCTAATCTGGTACCTGTTTCACGATAGAGTCGTAGTCGTTATATATAATGTGGTATCTGTATCACAGCACCAGTTATAGTAGTTATGAATAAAGTGGTGTCTGTTTCATTTTACAACTTATATTAGTTATATCTAAGGTGGTACATGTTTCACGGTAGAGTTATTGTAGTTATATATAATGTGGTATCTGTTTCAGGGTTCCAGCTATAGTAATTACATATCATATGGTATATGTTTCACGGCACAGTTATAGCAGTTACATGTAATGTGGGATCTTTTTCACGGCACCAGTTATATTAGTTACATGTAATGTTTGATCTGTTTCACGGCACCAGTTATAGTAGTTACATATAATGTGGGGTCTGTTTCAAGGCACTAGCTATAGTAGTTATATGCAATGTGGTATCTGTTTCATTGTACCAGCTATAGTAGTTACATGTAATATGGAATCTCTTTCACGATACCATCTACAGTAATTACATGTAATGTGGTGTCTCTTTCACGGTACCAGCTACAATAATTAGAAGTAATGTGGTATCTGTTTCACGGCACAGTTATAGCTGCTATATATAATTTGGGATCTGTTTCACGGTACCAGCGATAGTAGTTATATATGAGGTAGTATCTCTTTCATGATACCAGCTATATTAGTTACATATAATGTGGGATCTGTTTCACAACACCAGTTATAGTAGTTACAAGTAATGTGGTATCTGTTTCACGGTACCAGTTATAGTAGTCATATCTAATGTGGTACATGTTTAATGGCACATTTATAATAGTAATACATAATGTGGTATCTGTTTCACGGTAACAGCTATAGTAGCTGCATGAAATGTGTTATCTGTTTAACGGTGAAGTTATAGTAGTTATATATAATGTGGCATCTATTTCAGGGTATCAGCGATAGCAGTTATATATAATGTGGTATCTGTTTTACGGTACCAGCTAAAGTTGTTGTATCTAATGTGGTACCTCTTTAACGCACAGTCATAGTAGTTATGTATAAGGTGGTATCTGTTTCACGGCACGGGTAATAGTAGTTATATGTAATGTGGTATCTGTTTCTTGGTACCAGCTATAGTAATTAAATGTAATGTGGCATCTGTTTCACGGTAACAGCTATAGTAATTACATATCATGTGGTATATTTTTCACGGAACAGATATGGTAGTTTTATATAATGTGGGATCTCTTTCACGACACAGTTATAGTAGATACATGTAATGTGTGATCTGTTTCACGGCACCAGTTATTGTAGTTACATGTAATGTGGTAACTCTTTAACGGCACAGTTATATTCGTTTTATATAATGTGGGATCTGCTTCACGGTACCAGATATAATAGTTACATGTAATGTGGTAAATCTTTAACGGCACAGTTATAATCGTTATATAAAATGTGGTATCTGTATCACAGCAGCAGTTATAGTAGTTATGAATAAAGTGGTGTCTGTTTCATTTTACAACTTTTATTAGTTATATCTAATGTGGTACATGTTTCACGGTAGAGTTATAGTAGTTACATGTAATGTGGTATCTCTTTAACGGCACATTTATAGAAGTTATATATAATGTGATATGTGTTTCACGGCACCAGTTATAGAAGTTATATGTAACGTGGAATCTCTTTCACGGGACCAGCTATAGAAGTTGCATGTAATGTGAAATATGTATGACAGTTTCTGCTATAGTAGTTATATATAATGTGGTATCTGTTTCACATCACCAGTTATAGCTGCTATATATAATTTGGGATCTGTTTCACGGTACCAGGGATAGTAGTTATACATGAGGTAGTATCTCTTTCATGATACCAGCTATATTAGTTACATATAATGTGGGATCTGTTTCACATCACCAGTTATAGTAGTTATAAATAATGTGGTATCGGTTTCACGGAATTGTTTATAGTAGTTACATGTAATATGGTATCTGTATCACGGTACCAGCTATAGTAGTAATATATATTGTGGTATCTGTTTCGCGGCACAGTTATAGTAGTTACATGTAAAGTGAGATCTCTTTTACGGCACCAGTTATAGTAGTCACATCTAATGTGTAATCTGTTTCACGGTATCAGCTATAGTAGTTACATGTAATGTGGTATCTTTTTAACGGCACAATTATAGTCGTTATATATAATGTGGTATCTGTTTAACAGCACCAGTTATAGTAGTTATGAATAATGTGGTGTATCTTTTATGTTACCACTTATGTTAGTTATATCCAATTTAATACATGTTTCACGGTAGATTTATAGTACTTATATATAATGTGTTATCTGTTTCACGGCACCGGTTATAGTAGTTACATATTATGTGGTACTTGTTTCATGGTACCAGCTATAGTAGTTATATGTAATATGGCATCTTTTTCACGGTATTAGTTATAGTAGTTACATGTAAGCTGTTACCTGTTTCACGGCACAGTTATAGTTGCTATATATAATGTGGGATCTGTTTCACGATACCAGCTATAGTAGTTATATATAAGGTAGTATCTCTTTCACGATACCAGCTATAGCAGTTACATATAATATGGGATCTATTTCACGGCCCCAGCTATAGTAATTACATGTAATGAGGTATATGGTTCACGGTTTTAGCTATAGTAATTATATATAATGTGTTATCGATATCACGGCACTGGTTTTAGTCGTTACATATAATATGGTATCTGTTTCACGGTACTAGTTATTTATAATCGTTATGTCTAATGTGGGATGTGTTTAACGGCACCAGTTATAGTAGTTACATGTAAAGTGGTATCTCTTTCACGGTTCCAACTATAGAGGTTATATATAAAGTGGTATCGGTTTCACAGGACTAGTTATAGTAGTTACATTTAATGTGGTATCTGTATCACGGTACCAGCTATTGTAGTTTTATGTAATGTGGTATCTGTTTCACGGTACTAGTTATAATAGTTATGTCTAATGTGGAATGAGTTTCACTGCACCAGCTATAGTAGTTACATGTAATGTGGTATCTGTTTAACGTCACAATTATAGAAGTTATATATAATGTGATATCTGATTCACGGCACTAGTTATAGTAGTTACATGTAATGTGGGATCTCTTTCATAGCACCAGGTATAGTAGTTATATATAATGTGGAAACTGTTTCACGCACAGTTATAGTAGTTATATATAATGTGGTATCTGATTCACGGCACCGTTAATAGTAGATACATGTAATGTCGTATCTGTTTGACGGTACCAGCTATAGTAGTTACATGTAATATGGTATCTGTTTCTCGGCACAGATATAGTATTTATATATAATGTGGGATCTGTTTCACGGTACCATCTATAACAGTTATATATATTGTGGTATCTGTTTCACGGTACCAGCTATAGTTGTTATATATAATGTGGTATGTATTCACGGGATCGGTTATAGCAGTTACATGAAATGTGGGATCCATTTCACTGCACCAGTTATAGTAGTTACACGTAATGTGGGATCTATTTCACGGCACTAGCTATAGTAGTTACACGTAATGTGGTATCTGTTTCACGGTAGCAGCTATAGTAGTTATATATAATGTGGTATCTGTTTAACGGTACTAGCTATAGTAGTTATATCTAATGTGGAACCTGTCTCACGCACAGTTATAGTAGTAATATATAACGTGGTTTCTGATTCACGGCACCGTTAATAGTAGATGCATGTAATGTCATATCTGTTTCACAGCACCAGCTATAGTACTTACATGTAATATGGTATCTGTTTCACGGCACCAGTTATAGCAATTACATATAATGTGAGATCTGTTTCAAGGCACTAGCTATAGTAGTTATATGCAATGTGGTATCTGTTTCATGGCACCAGCTATAGCAGTTACATGTAATATGGAATCTCTTTCACGGTACCAGCTATAGTAGTTACATGTAATGTGGTAACTCTTTAACGGCACAGTTATATACGTTATATATAATGTGATATGTGTTTCACGACACCAGTTATAGATGTTATATGTAATGTGGGATCTCTTTCACGGGACCAGCTGTAGAAGTTGCATGTAATGTGGTGTATGTATGACGGTTCCAGCTATAGTAGTGACATGTAATGTGGTATCTGTTTAACGGCACAGTTATAGTCGTTATATATAATGTGGTATCTGTTTAACAGCATCAGTAAAAGTAGTTATGAATAATGTTGTGTCTGTTTCATGTTACCACTTATATTAGTTATATCTAATGTAATACATGTTTCACGGTAGAGTTATAGTAGTTATAGATAATGTGGTACATGTTTCACTGTAGAGTTATAGTAGTTATATATAATGTGATATCTCTTTCACGGCACCGTTCATAGTAGTTACATGTAATGTCGTACCTGTTTCAGGGTACTATATATTGTAGTTACATGTAATGTGCGATCTGTTTAACGGTACCAGCTATAGTAGTTATATGTAATGTGGAAACTGTTTCACGCACAATTATAGTAGTTATATATAATGTGATATTTGTTTCACGACACCAGTTATAGAAGTTATATGTAACGTGGAATCTCTTTCACGGGACCAGCTATAGAAGTTGCATGTAATGTGTAATATGTATGACGGTTTCTGCTATAGTAGTTATATATAATGTGGTATCTGTTTCACATCAGCAGTTATAGTAGTTATAAATAATGTGGTATCGGTTTCACGGAATTGTTTATAGTAGTTACATGTAATATGGTATCTGTTTCACGATACCAGATATAGTAGTTACATGTAATGTTTGATCTGTTTCACGGCACCAGTTATAGTAGTTACATATAATGTGGGATCTGTTCCAAGGCACTAGCTATAGTAGTTATATGCAATGTGGTATCTGTTTCATGGTACCAGCTATAGTAGTTACATGTAATGTAGGATCTCTTTAATAGCACCAGGAATAGTAGTAATATATTATGTGGTATCGTTTAACGGTACCAGCTATAGTACTTATGTGTGATGTGGAAACTGTTTCACGCACAGTTATAGTAGTTATATATAATGTGGTATCTGATTCACGGCACCGTTAATAGTAGATACATGTAATGTCAAATCTGTTTGACGGTACCAGCTACAGTAGTTACATGTAATATGGTATCTGTCTCACGGCACAGATATAGTAGTTATATATAATGTGGGATCTGTTTCACGGTACCAGCTATAGCAATTATATATAATGTGGTATCTGTTTCACGGTACCAGCTATAGTAGTTATATATAATGTGGTATCTGTTCACGGGACCGGTTATAGCAGTTACATGAAATGTGGGATCTGTTTAACGGTACCAGCTATAGTAGTTATATGTAATGTGGAAACTGTTTCACGCACAGTTATAGTAGTTATATTTAATGTGGTGTCTGATTCACGGCACCGTTAGTAGTAGATACATATAATGTCATATCTGTTTGACGGTACCAGCTACAGTAATTACATGTAATGTAGTATCTCATTCACGACACCAGCTATAGCAGTTACATGTAATATGGAATCTGATTCACGGTACCAGCTATAGTAGTTACATGTAATGTGGTATTTCTTTGACGGCACCAGCTATAGTAGTTACATGTAAAGTGGTATTTCTTTGACGGCACCAGCTATAGCAGTTACATGTAATGTGGTATCTGTATCACGGTACCAGAAATAGTAGTTACATGTAATATGATATCTGTTTCACGGTACAAACTATAGTAGTTACATGTAATGTGGTATCTCTTTCACGGTACCAGCTGCAGTAATTACATGTAATGTGGTATCTCTTTCACGGTACCAGCTACAGTAATTACATGTAATGTGGTATCTGTTTCACGGCACAGTTATAGTTGCTATATATAATGTCGTATCTGTTTCTCGACACCGGTTATTGTAGTTACATGAAATGTGGTATCTGTTTCACGGCACCAGTTACAGTAGTTACATGTAATGTAGGATCTTTTTCACGGCACCACCTATCGTAGTTACATGTAATGTGGTATCTGTATCACGGTACCAGCAATAGTAGTTACATGTAATATGATATCTGATTCACGGTACAAACTATAGTAGTTACATGTAATGTGGTATCTCTTTAACGGCACACTTATAGTAGTTATGAATAATGTGGTGTCTCTTTCACGGTACCAGTTATTTTAGTTATATCTAATGTGGTTCATGTTTTACGGTAGAGTCATAGTCGTTATATATAATATGGTATCTGTTTCAGATCACCAGTTATAGTACTTATAAATAATGTGATATCGGTTTCACGGAATTGTTTATAGTAGTTATATGTAATATGGTATCTGTTTCACGGTACCAGTAATAGTAGTTATATCTAATATGGTACATGTTTAACGGCACAGTTATAGAAGTTATATATAAGGTGGTATCTGTTCGACTTACAGTGACAGTTTAATTTTCTTACTCGCATAAGTAGTGGAACAATATTTTTGTTATTCCACTTTTAGGGGCAGAGTTTCTTTCTGTCTCCTACATATTTAGGAAAATATTCTTGTAATTCCACTTAAAGGTACAGTTTTACTGTCTTCCTCTCGTATGTTCAGAGACAATATTTTTAGAATTCCACTTACAGGGACAGTCTTACTGTCTTCCTCCCGTAAGTTCAAGAGCAATATTTTCTTCGTTCCACTTTCACGGACAGTTTTACTGTGATGCTCTTATAAATTCAGGAAAATATTTTCGTAGTTCCACTTCCATGGACAGTTTTATTGTCTTCTTTCTATATAAGTTTAAGAACAATATTTTTGTTGTTCCAATTAAAGGAACAGTTTAACTGACTTCCTTCCATCAGTTCAAGGACAATATTTTTGTTTTTCCACTTACATGGACAGTTTTACTATATTCCACACGTAAGTTTAGTGGCAATATTTTTGTTACTCCACTTATAGGCACAGTTTTACTGCCTCCCTTTCGTAACTTCAGAGACAATATTTTGGTTATTCCACTTACAGGGACAGTTTTTTGTGTTTCTCACGTAAGTTCAGGAACATTATTCTTAATATTCCACTTACAGGGACAGTTTTACTGTCTTCCTTCTATATAAGTTTAAGAACAATATTTTTGTTATTCCACTTACAGGGACAATTTTTGTGTTTTCCGCCCATAATTTCAGGAACAATATTTTTGTTATTCCACTTACATGGACAATTTTTTGTGTCTTCCGCCCATAATTTCAAGAACAATATTTTTGTTATTCCACTTACAGGGACAGTTTTACTTTTTTCCTCCCATAAGGTCAGTAACAATATTTTTTTCATTCCACTTACATGGACAGGTTTTCTTTCTTCCTCCTACATATTTAGGAACAATATTTTTGTAATTCCATTTACAGGTACAGTTTTACTGTCTTCCTCTCGTATGTTCAGGGACAATATTTTTAGAATTCCACTTACAAGGACAGTCTTACTGTCTTCCTCCCGTAAGTTCAAGAGCAATAATTTCTTGGTTCCACTTCCATGGACAGTTTTACTGTCTTCTTTCTATATAAGTTTAAGAACAATATTTTTGTTTTTCCAATTAAAGGAACAGTTTAACTGACTTCCTCCCATCAGTTCACCGACAATATTTTTGTTTTTCCACTTACATGGACAGTTTTACTATATTCCACACGTAAGTTTAGTGGCAATATTTTTGTTACTCCACTTACAAGCACAGTTTTACTGTCTCCCTTTCGTAACTTCAGGGACAAATTTTAGTTATTCCACTTACAGGGACAGTTTTACTGTCTTCCTTGTATATAAGTTTAAGAACAATATTTTTGTTATTCCACTTACATGGACAATTTTTTTGTCTTCCGCCCATAATTTCAGGAACAACATTTTTGTTATTCCGCTTACAGGGACAGTTGTACTGTTTTTTTCCCGTAAGTTCAGGGACAATATTTTTGTTATTCCACTTACAGGGACAGTTTTACTTTTTTCCTCCCATAAGGTCAGTAACAATATTTTTCTCATTCCACATACAGGGACAATTTTACTCTGTTATTCCAATATGTTCAGGAACAATATTTTTGTTATTCCACTTACAGGAACAGTTTTTCTTCCTTCCTCCTACATATTTAGGAACAATATTTTTGTAATTCCATTTACAGGTACAGTTTTACTGTCTTCCTCTCGTAAGTTGAGGAACAATATTTTTAATATTACACTTACAGGGACAGTTTTACTCTCTTCCTGCAATATGTTCAGAACAATATTTTTGATATTCCACATACAGGGACAGTTTAACTGTTTTCTTCCCATAAGTTCATGAACAATATTTTTTTATTCCACTTACAAGGACAGTTTTAGTGTCTTCCTCTCGTATGATTAGGGACAAAATTTTATTATTCCACATACAGGGATTGTTTTACAGTCTTCCTATCTATTATAAGTTCAGGAACAATATTTTTTATTTCTCTTACAGGGACAGTTTTACTGTTTTTTTCATATAAGATCAAAAACAATATTTTCCATCTTCCACTTTGAGGGAGACTTTTACTCTCTTCCTCCGATAAGTTTAGGAAAAATAATTTTGTAATTCCACTCACAGTTTCAGTTTTGCTGTCTTCCACACATAATTTTAGGAACAATATTTTTGTTATTCCACTTACTTCGTCAGTTCTACACTAATTTCACAAAAGTTTAGGGACGATATTTTTGTTATTCCACTTACAGAGACAGTTTAACAGTCTTCCTTTCATGAAATCATTAACAATATTTTTGTTATTCAACTTACAGGGACTCTTTTACTGTATTATTCTCATAAGTTTAGTGACAATATTGGTAATATTCCACTTAAAGGGACAGTTTTACTGTATTCCTCCTATATATTCAGAACAATTATTTTGTTATTCCACTTACAGAAACAGTTTTCTGTCTTCCTCCCATAAGTTCAGGTACAATATTTTTGTTATGCCACTTACAACGACAGTTTTACTGTCTTCCTTCTATAAATTCAGGAACAATATATTCGTTATTCCACTTACAGGGTCAGTCTCACTGTTATCCTCTTATAAATTTAGGGACAATATTTTTGATGTTCCACTTTAAGGGACAGTTTTACTCTTTTCCTCCTATAAGTGTAGGAACCATATTTTTGTTATTTTACTTACAGGGACAATTTTATCTGTCTTCCGCCCATACGTTGAGGAACAATATTTTTGTTATTCCACTTACAGTGACATTTTTACTCTCTTCTTCCTATATGTTCAAAAATAATTATTTTGTTATTCCACTTATAAAGACAGTTTTACTGTCTTCCTTCAATAAATTCAGAAAAAAATATTTTTGTTGTTCAATTACAGGGACAGTTTTACTGTCTTCCTCCCATCAGTTCAAAAACAATATTTTTGTTATTCCAGTTACAGGGACAATTGTACTGTTTTTCGCCCGTAAGTTCAGAGACAATATTTTTGTTATTCCAGTTACAGGGACAATTGTACTGTTTTTCGCCCGTAAGTTCAGAGACAATATTTTTGTTATTCCACTTACAGCGACAGTTTTACTGTCTTCCTCCAGTGAATTCAGAAAAAAAAAAAATTGTTGTTCAATTACAGGGACAGTTTTACTGTGTTTTTTCGATATAAGTTTAAAAACAATATTTATTTATTTCACTTACAGGGACACTTTTTTATGTCTTCCGTTTATACGTTCAGGAACAATATTTTTGTTATTGCACTTACAGGGACAGTTTTACTCTGTTCTTCCAGTAAAATCAGGAACAATATTTTTGTTATTCCAATTACAGGTTCAGTTTTACTGTCTTCTTATCGTAAGTTTTGGGAAAATATTTTTGGTATTCCACTTACAGGGACAATATTTTGTGTATTCCGCCCATAAGTTCAGGAAAAATATGTTTATTATTCCACTTACAGGTACAGTTTTACTGTCTTCCTCTCATAAATTCAGGGACAATATTTTTGTGATCCAATAGTAGTATATTTAGCATAAAATTTTTTCAACTTATTTTCAAAAGTTATTTTCAGATCAGCTAATATTTAAAACGGTTTATTGGTGAGATGTACATAATAAATGAGACAGAAATGAACTTCGTTGCTTAATAATGTGTTTTCTTTCGTCTGTGTTTTGTTTTTGCGTACAGGTCTGCTTTCTTTTTGCCGTTTTTTTTTAAAGTTAATGGCAGTTGTAGAACAAACGACGTAACGTAATAACGTTACAACACATCTTCTTTGTTTTAGTAAACGCGATGCAAATTGGTATGATGAATAGCAGTAGGATGAGATGAAAGACCTTCCGCTACTTTCACTATGAAGAAATGTTAAAAATTTAAGAACCTACGCATGATGTCACGTCTGTCTGAAATCTTCTTTTGTCGAGAAGTGAGTGTTTCCCCTGGGGTAATTAGACAACATTAAACCTTGCGTCAGAGGACTACTCTGAATATTGAGTGGAATTTATAAGATTATTTGTATAAGTTTTCTGTAATTAAGAAGCTAGATAGCTATCTTTCTAATTCGATTGCACTCCCTCTCATTGGCCGAGAAACGTCGACACGCACGTACAGCCAATTTTACTGTTTTGTTTTCACTGTGATTCAGGGCTCTCTTTTATGGTGTATATTTCTACAAGGGCTTATTTTTACATCATTTACCAAACAAATATAATCTGATATCTATCTTACGAAACTAGTGATGTAACTATGACGTTTAAATATTTCAATAAAAACATAATTAATTGTTTACGATAATAAACAGAATGAGTTAAATCTAACACTAAAAAAAACAAAAAAAAATCGGCCTTCACTCGGCAGCTGGAAATACAGATTCGGCCTACACTCGGCAAGGGAAGTAGAGGTTCGGCCTACACTCGGCAAGTGGAAGTACAAATTCGGCCTACAACCAGCAGTAGAAAGTAATGGTTCGTCCTAATTTATTTAGTAACAAAAAGAGGTTTATTCTATAAAATGTACAGAAAGTGAAACAAAAAACAACACGGTATTTATTTTAACATTCGACATGAATAAAATTTAATTTTAAAACTGATACAAAGAATTAGGGAATAATCTTAAAGACTGAAAGTAAGAATCGATGTTAATACATACATCAAGAATCTCTTCCTCACCTCTACAGGAGGAAGTAAAGGTTCGGCCTACACTCGACAGGAGGAAGTAAAGGTTCAGCCTACACTCGACAGGTAGAAGTAGTGGCTCGTCTTGCATTCGGCAGCAATTCTTCTTAAAAACTGACTCTATAATTTACCAATTATAGAGAACTTGGTAATCAGAAAAGGGAGCTTTGCGTGTTTTAAAAAATAAAACAGTAGCCATGTATGACGTAACAAAATATTTCAGCTCGGTATCACTTTTTACCTAAAGTTTTCTAGAGTCGATCGTAACAAAGACAGGTGTATGACAAGTACTGATCAACTGGTGTTTCCTCATCTTTAGGGCCCGGCATGGCCAGGTGGGTTAAGGCGTTTCACTCGTAATCTGAATGTCGCGGCTTCGAATCCCCACAGCAATAAACATGCTCGCCCTTTCAGCCGGGGGTCGTTATTATGTTACGGTCAATCCCACTATTCTTTGCTAAAAGAGTAGTCCAAGAGTTGGCGGTGAGTAGTGATGACTAGCTGCCTTCCTTCTAGTCTTACACTGCTAAATTAGGGACGGCTAGCGCAGATAGCCCTCGTGTAGCTTTGCGCGAAATTCAAAAACAAACAAACAAGTAAACCTCATTTTTATACAAATAATCGAACGGATAATTCGCGCTACCTTCATCAAAGAAACTCTATTACCGAGCTACAACCTGATGACTGTTTAACAACCTGATTGTTAAAGATTTCTATTCCAGTCCTACTTTCTCTATATGTGGCAGAAATAATACTCAGCAGTGTGTTAAAGTTATATTAGTGTGTGTATATATATATATATATATGTATACTCCTGTTTATCACTGTTAATACTTATAAGATATATTCAATAAGCGCTTGTACTTTGGTCATATAAAAATAGCCTGATGTGGCTTTCCTATAAGAAAACACAACACAACATATAAAGCGAAATATGAGTCTTGTATTTCTCACTAAATTACACTTGAAGCTTTCCATCCCATTACACGGTCTTTTGTTTCGTACTATTAAAATTAACAGGCATTTTGGGACACGTTTCGGATTTCCTATTAAAGTAATTTATAGTACTCCAAAATCATAGACTTGAATGTAAGAACTGTGTCTGACAGAGTAGCCATGTCACCTTGTATTATTGCTTTATAATACAGACAGCTTAGAACTTTTAACTCCTTTCAGTTGTCATACTACTGATATTTTTATTACCTTAAGACCTACAAAAGTTATTTTTATTCCTGAAGTTTTAAGTCGGTTAATGAGCCTTCATTTCAAATTTTGTTACATCATGCACGTTACACGTTATCACGAGGAACCTTGATGTCAATGTTCACGCGATTGTTTGAAATTTCCCGTTCTTTCTTCTGAACTAAGTCTTCTGTTTAATGAGGTAAGGGGGGGGGGTAATAAACACACCAATTACTGTTTAATCAGTGAGACAAGATCGTTTATCAATAAAATTCCTCTAACGGCAGTTATCAGGACTAAATGATGGCTTAATTTGGAATTTTATGGCTTCTCAATATTGATGAAGATTCTTTGTCAGTATCGTAAACTACATCTTACTGTTCAAAATCTTTTATTACAACATTCCTTCTGTGTTTTTTTCTTATTTAATTTCTCGATCATCAGAATCAAACGTTTCGAAGCCGTGTTTCAACGATCTATCATGGACTGGTCTCGTATTGTTATCAATCAATCTTCATTGTTAACGATGCCTCATAACATTTTGTTCGGTTATTAAAACCTGTTCCTGTTGTGTGGTGTTTATCATATATTTTGTTCAAGTTCCATCTTATTCTTCATCTTTACTGTCAAATAGTCACGTGCTTTGTTTTGCTTTCATGTTATGGTTTTGAATTTCGCGCAAAGCTACTCAAGGGCTATCTGCGCTAGCCGTCCCCAATTTTGCAGTGTAAGACTAGAGGAAAGGCAGCTAGTCATCACCACCCAACGCCAATTTTTGGGCTACTCTTTTACTAGCGAATAGTGGGATTAACCGACACATTATAACGCCCCTACGGGTATGTTTGGTATATAACGGGGATTGGAACCCGAGATCCTCGGATTACAAGTCGCGTGCCTTAACCAACTGGCCATGCCGGGTTCGAGTGTGTGTATGTTTTCTTATGGCAAAGCCACATAGGGCTATCTGCTGTGGCAATCAAGGGGAATTGAACTCCTGAGTTTAGTGTTGTAAATGCGTAGACTTACCGTTGTCCCAACGAGGGACTCGAAATAAGGGAAGCAGCTACCCATCGCCAACTCTTATTCTATTCTTGTATGACTAAATAGTGGGTTATGACTGCCGCTTTAATTAGAGTACGGACTACATTTTCGCAAGTAAGGGTCACGAGCCATAAATCATCGCACTGGCAATCCTACCTCTCACAACCTCACAAACGACTCGCGAGATTTCTTAAAATATATAAAAACATTGAGACGTGTATTCAATAATTCGCTGAGCAGTATTAGTCTCATTATTATTATTATTATTATCTCATTAGACTCGTGTTAAATGATGCACGGCTGAAAAAAATTATTACAGTATTTTAATCTGTAAATTAAAATTCAATATTACAGAGTTTACCCGACTCACATTATTTGATTAAATTAGTATTAAGAAAACATTAATACATTTGTTATCGACCGTATTCTGTTTACTCCTGTCTCAAACATGTTAATAAACAGTAATTAAGGTCAAAATGCTAAACAGTATATTATACATGCAATCTAATCCAAGTTATCAAGTTTTTATTTATGAAACACTTACCATTGTGGAACAAGCGAACAGTGAGTTTGTTACGTTATACACACAGTACTGTCAAGTCTTGTTATATCATGGATTGGGGATACTGATGATTCAGACCCTAAAAATACAAAATCAAAAACCATTTAAACGAATCAAAATATGATATTAGTAGATAGTATCACATCTTAATTTCACACGGCATGTCGAGTACAAACCCTTCTTCACACAGTAGAACAACTTAATTTCACACGGCATGTCGAGTACAAACCCTTCTTCACACAGTAGAACAACTTAATTTCACACAACATGTCGAGTACAAACCCTTCTTCACACAATAGAACAACTTAATTTCACACAACATGTCGAGTACAAACCCTTCTTCACACAGTAGAACAACTTAATTTCATACAACATGTGGAGTACAAACCCTTCTTCACACAGTAGAACAACTTGATTTCACACAACATGTCGAGTACAAACCCTTCTTCACACAATAGAACAACTTAATTTCACACAACATGTCGGGTCCAAACCCTTCTTCACACAGTAGAACAACTTAATTTCACACAACATGTCGGGTCCAAACCCTTCTTCACACAGTAGAACAACTTAATTTCACACAACATGTCGAGTACAAACCCTTCTTCACACAGTAAAACAACTTAATTTCACACAACATGTCGAGTACAAACCCTTTTTCACACTTCACCTGAGGAATGGTTTATGCCCGAAATATTGTGTGAAGGTTTTCCTGGTTTTATTGTCATTATTTCTAGAATTTTTATTTCTTGAAGATTTATTTTGTAACAGTCTTTTGTTACTATGAAGCACATTATAAGTCGAACATGATTTTATGAAATGTTCAATACGTGGAACGTGTTTTATGTAAGCCACTAGTTTCACAAACCTAAACATAAAGCTACAAAAAGAAATAATAATAAAACAATCTAACTAAGATCTAAATATCTACGTTCTAGTTGATTGAGAACTGATATGTCAAATTAAACCTACATTCTAAGTTCTCCAAAACCAAATCGTGCTATAAACATGAGACTGAACAAACGGCAATAAACATAATACCATTGTTGTTAGGTACAAAGCTGCATAATGGCCTATCTGCCTCCTTTCATAAGAAGTATCGAACTCTAATTTGTAGCGTTATCGGGCCTCAGACTTTCCGCTGAGCCACCGGGAACGTTCGTAATACAAGTGTCCGAGAAATAACCGACGAAAGATAGCACGTTTATCTTATCTCTCTGAATGTTGTTGTGTACGTTTAATGTGCAGTTACTGATACTAATATCTAACTAACATCTTTGTTAATACGAGACACCGAGGTAACAGTGCGACACAGAGAGTGTTGCGGAACTTAGTGACGAGGGGTCGACAGAACAGTTCTCTATTTTAAAATTGCCACATTCGAAACACAAAATTCGTGCAGATTAAATTAAGAAAATCGAAATATTCATGAAAAGCATATGATAAAAAAATTACTTTTCATTTCGTGCTTGTTGGAAGTAGCCTAGTGAAGCGCTGCACCCACGTAATTTGGGTTTCAAATCCACCGCTTGTTTTTTTGTGTGTTTGAAATTAAACACAAAGCCACACAATGGCCTAATCTATACGTGCTATGACGACGACTGGTATCAAAACCCGATTTCTTCCATTGTCAAGACGGCAAACATGCCGCTGTGCCATTGGGAGGTAAGTATAATTTATTTTTATATGCAAAAATTTATATGTTTTGCATATAAATTTCTCAACAAGTGGGTTTCTCGACATCACTGATAATTTATTTTGCTTGAAGTTACGCACAAACATTCACGATGGGCTATCTGTGCTCTGCACACCACAGGTATAGAAACTCGGTTTCTAAGGTTGTAAGTCTGTAGACATGCTGCTGTACCACTGGGGAGGGGAGGTGGTCCTCTCTTGCTATCTCTTCTTCAAGAAATCAAATTTGAAATGTACAGAGACATTTTGATAACAACAACAGATGCTTAAAATTGTTGTAGAACAAAAGAAACTTGAGCACTGGATTTATAGCAAAAGAAACTTGAGCACTGGATTTATAACAAAAGAAACTTGAGCACTGGATTTATAACAAAAGAAAATTCATCGATCGAAACAGAAACCTCACGTTTATATTTCCCTTAAAGCGATTTAATTTTTTTTTTCACATTTTATTACTGTGATGTTGCTGTTTTGACATTAATGTGCGCTATCGCCAACGATTTTACATTATCAGTCTGGCAATTAACAGTTGCCCTACCAGGGTGAGCGAGCGGGCTGCAATGTTTGATCGATCTGTTTATTTGTTTTGACTAGATCGAAGACAGTTATGGCCCGCCATGGCCTGGTAGTTAGAGCTCTCGAAGGGTCGTGATACAAATCTGCGTCACACCAAATATGCTCGCCTTTTCAACCATGGAAGCGTTATAATATTACGGTTAATCCCACTATTCGTTCGTAAAAGAGTAGCCTAAGAGCTAGGGGTGGGTGGTGATTACTAGCTACCTTCCCTCTAGTCTTACACTGCTAAATTAGGGACAGCTAGCGCAGATAGCTCTCGTGTAGCTTTGGCGAAATTCAAAAGAATAATAATCCAATTAACATATTAGTTAAATACACGTGGTAACAAAGCACATGTAGGTGGGGGTCACTGGCTGGCCGTGAGGTGTGTTTGTTTCTTTTGTTGTTAAGCACAAAGCTACACAATGAGTTGTTTGTACTGTACTGACCAAAAGTATCAAAACTCAATTTTGAGCGTTATAAGTCTTAATACGTACTGCACCAAGAGTATGGATACCCGGTGTTTAATATCATAAGCCTTCAGATTTGCGGAACCATTGCCACTTAGAACAGGGCGGCCCAATGGTACAGCAGTTTACAGCCAGTTGCCACTCAGAAGAGAACGGCCCAATGGTAGAGCAGTTTACAGCCAGTTTTCACTCAGAAGAGAGCGACCCAATGGTAGAGCAGTTTACAGCCAGTTGCCACTCAGAACAGGGCGGCCCAATGGTACAGCAGTTTACAGCCAGTTGACACCCAGAAGAGGGCGGCCCAATGGTAGAGCACTTTACAGCCAGTTGCCACTCAAAAGAGAACGGCCCAATGGTAGAGCAGTTTACAGCCAGTTACCACTCAGAAGAGGGCGACCCAATGGTAGAGCGGTTTACAGCCAGTTTCCACTCAGAAGAGAACGGCCCAATGGTAGAGCGATTTACAGCCAGTTTCCACTCAGAAGAGAACGGCCCAATGGTAGAGCAGTTTACAGCCAGTTACCACTCAGAAGAGGGCGGCCCAATGGTAGAGCAGTTTACAGCCAGTTGCCACTCAGAAGAGAACGGCCCAATGGTAGAGAGGTTTACAGCCAGTTGCCACTCAGAAGAGAACGGCCCAATGGATAGCAGTTTACAGCCAGTTGCCACTCAGAAGAGAACGGCCCAATGGTAGAGCAGTTTACAGCCAGTTTTCACTCAGAAGAGAGCGACCCAATGGTAGAGCAGTTTACAGCCAGTTGCCACTCAGAACAGGGCGGCCCAATGGTACAGCAGTTTACAGCCAGTTGACACTCAGAAGAGGGCGGCCCAATGGTAGAGCACTTTACAGCCAGTTGCCACTCAAAAGAGAACGGCCCAATGGTAGAGCAGTTTACAGCCAGTTACCACTCAGAAGAGGGCGACCCAATGGTAGAGCGGTTTACAGCCAGTTTCCACTCAGAAGAGAACGGCCCAATGGTAGAGCGATTTACAGCCAGTTTCCACTCAGAAGAGAACGGCCCAATGGTAGAGCAGTTTACAGCCAGTTACCACTCAGAAGAGGGCGGCCCAATGGTAGAGCAGTTTACAGCCAGTTGCCACTCAGAAGAGAACGGCCCAATGGTAGAGAGGTTTACAGCCAGTTGCCACTCAGAAGAGAACGGCCCAATGGATAGCAGTTTACAGCCAGTTGCCACTCAGAAGAGGGCGACCCAATGGTAGAGCGGTTTACAGCCAGTTTCCACTCAGAAGAGAGCGGCCCAATGGTAGAGCAGTTTACAGCCAGTTACCACTCAGAAGAGGGCGACCCAATGGTAGAGCGGTTTACAGCCAGTTTCCACTCAGAAGAGAACGGCCCAATGGTAGAGCAGTTTACAGCTAATTTGTTGTTGTTTTTTTAAAAAAGGTAAGTTTCTTACCATATGCAGGTCCTTAAATTCGTTTTCCCACACATGGAAATTACAGCGAATAGCCTAAACCTTTAGTAAACGAAGTCGTGTTGTAATAATCGAACTCACAGAGAATTTAAGTATAGAATTAAACGCCGATAAAATAAGGGTATACGACATTAATATAGCAGTTCAAACCAGCACAACATTTAGTTCAGTAAAACAACAAAAAAGAATTGTATTTCGGCGGCATAAAGTTCTTTATTATTCTGTACAATACTATAGTTCTAGAAAGATGTTCTCCTAGACCTTTGCACCAGGACTTGCCAACTAGTGACGATTCGGAATGTGTCAAAAAGTTAGGTTTTTCTTTGTATAGATCCAGTAATGGCTGACACTATCCTGTAAAACCAATAAATGAATCATATAAACGAGTTGCTAACTTTCATAAACACCCTCTTCGCCTGGGTACGTCTGCTTGTAACACTAACTTGGGGCGACGCCAAAGGATTGCAGCTTCCCTTCACGCTGTAACATGCATGTATCAGGTAGTCGATTACCCGTAGAAAAAACAACAACTTAAAAGTGAAAGAGTTCATCCTGGCAGATGAGACAAAATGAAGTGTTATTTCATCACGTTGACCCTGATATAATGGTAAAGTTAAAGCAGAACCACCCTTAAATATAGACCAAATCGCGTTCTTTTATACACGTTTCTCAATATGTATGTGAACGTCTACAGTTTATAATGTACCGGTCTGATACAGGACTACCTTGTGAACATTTGATTACTTGTCAGTCCTTCAACTAGGCGACAGACTATGGCGCCACAAGGCTAACCTGGAGGTCTCCCACGAACTTTTAACAGTGTGGCGAGAGCCCTGGTTTGTGTTTAGCGCACTCACCAGACAGGCATGGTCCACTATATGTTCCTTGAGCGTTAGTTAGGCTTAACTCTGACTCGATGAATGCCCCGACCCCGATTGAGACGTCACACGAACCTGCCAAGTTTAGTCTGCGTCTTTCGTGGAGCCGTGAAACACTGTGAGTTTACATACACATTCGTTAAATAGTGTATAAACTCACCAAGAAGGAAAATAATCGGCACATCACCTCCCCCCCCCAATACAGGATGACGCCTGCCTCTCTTCTCTCTCTCTCGACTATCGTGTTGCCTTTCACGCTAGAACCCATGTCAAGATACTGACAGTATCTTTCGACCCTGAACACCTCTAATTACCACACACACTTCTCTTTAAAACAAAAAGTGCATTCGGGAAATTCTTACCTCTAACTAAAACGGTAGTTAAAAGACCTCGTGAAAAAGAATTATCTAAGAACAGTGAGAACCCAAGTGTGAGAACCCAAGTGTTTCTCACACATGAGAAGAGTGACAGGTGAGAACCCAAGTGTTTCTCACATATGAGAAGAGTGACAGGTGAGAACCCAAGTGTTTCTCACACGTGAGAAAAGTGACAGGTGAGAACCAGAAGTTTTATATCACATTCTACTGATGTAAAAAGTTAGAAAAGTAAACAGTAATAACCAGTAAACAGTAATACACAAAATTTCATATTTTATAGAAAATAAAGGTTGAGACACGAAGTTTCACACAAGTTGATACATAAAACATTAATATACCTGTTTCTATAACTGACTGGTTGTGGAGGGTTTGTGGTGTTTGTTAATATACCTGTTTCTATAACTGACTGGTTGTGGAGGGTTTGTGGTGTTTGTTAATATACATGTTTCTATAACTGACTGGTTGTGGAGGGTTTGTGGTGTTTGTTAATATACATGTTTCTATAACTGACTGGTTGTGGAGGGTTTGTGGTGTTTGTTAATATACCTGTTTCTATAACTGACTGGTTGTGGAGGGTTTGTGGTGTTTGTTAATATACCTGTTTCTATAACTGACTAGTTGTGGAGGGTTTGTGGTATTTGTTAATATACCTGTTTCTATAACTGACTGGTTGTGGAGGGTTTGTGGTGTTTGTTAATATACCTGTTTCTATAACTGACTGGTTGTGGAGTGTTTGTGGTGTTTGTTAATATACCTGTTTCTATAACTGACTGGTTGTGGAGGGTTTGTGGTGTTTGTTAATATACATGTATCTATAACTGACTGGTTGTGGAGGGTTTGTGGTGTTTGTTAATATACCTGTTTCTATAACTGACTAGTTGTGGAGGGTTTGTGGTGTTTGTTAATATACATGTTTCTATAACTGACTAGTTGGAAGGGTTTGTGGTATTTGTTAATATACCTGTTTCTATAACTGACTAGTTGTGGAGGGTTTGTGGTGTTTGTTAATATACCTGTTTCTATAACTGATTAGTTGTGGAGGGTTTGTGGTATTTGTTAATATACATGTTTCTATAACTGACTAGTTGGAAGGGTTTGTGGTATTTGTTAATATACCTGTTTCTATAACTGACTGGTTGTGGAGGGTTTGTGGTGTTTGTTAATATACCTGTTTCTATAACTGACTAGTTGTGGAGGGTTTGTGGTATTTGTTAATATACCTGTTTCTATAACTGACTGGTTGTGGAGGGTTTGTGGTGTTTGTTAATATACATGTTTCTATAACTGACTAGTTGTGGAGGGTTTGTGGTATTTGTTAATATACCTGTTTCTATAACTGATTAGTTGTGGAGGGTTTGTGGTGTTTGTTAATATACCTGTTTCTATAACTGACTGGTTGTGGAGGGTTTGTGGTGTTTGTTAATGTACCTGTTTCTATAACTGACTAGTTGTGGAGGGTTTGTGGTGTTTGTTAATATACCTGTTTCTTTAACTGACTAGTTGTTGAGGGTTTATGTGTTAGTTAATATGCTTGTTTCTAAAACTGACTAGTGTTTATTAAAGAGTATTTGATCTTACATCAAATATCATAATAAACGTTTTCACAGTAAGAGTAGCTTGCTAGTTCACCCAGTTCTGCTGAATAGTGAAATACGGTGATAAAGTAAAAATAAATAACAATGATAAATAGCTGATGTTTAAATAAATAACTGATACTGTGTTATTTGTTCTTAAATTCGATTTATAAAAATACCCATATAAAATTATAAAGAATATAAACTTAATCTAGTTCACAGCATAACATTTGCTTTCCTCGATAGGCCTCGTAAGCACTGGATGTGGCAGATTTAGACTGGTTGTTAGTTTGTTATGCTTGTTATGCAAGTTTGTATAATTGATAAAACAGCGGTGGACCGTACAAAAAACATGATGTGTGTTACATGTGTATCAACATATTCACTCCTCAGAGCAGTGTATCTAATCTTACATATTACACAATCGACAGTAAAGTACTAAGTAAAGAGGAAACCCTTGCTCCCAGGATTACACACAAATCGTTGGATGTCCACCAAATCAAAGAGAAGTTTCTGCACATTATGTGATACCACATGTTACTTCCATTTAATATTGTGTTACTCTTTACTCATGTGCAATATTAATAATTTAGTCACAATTACATTCTCGTGTAAAATGTAGTAATTAGTGTCAGATATAATAATTTAGTCACTCTTACATTCTAGTGTGATACGTAGTAATTGGTATCAGAGATAATAATTTAGTCACTATTACATTCTAGTGTGATACGTAGTAATTGGTATCAGAGATAATAATTTAGTCACTGTGTGATACGTAGTAATTAGTATCAGAGATAATAATTTACTGACACTTACATTCTAGTGTGATACGTAGTAATTGGTATCAGAGATAATAATTTACCCACATTTATATTCTAGTGTGATACGTAGTAATTGGTATCAGATATAATAATTTACTCACTCACACATTCTAGTGTGATACGTAGTAATTGGTATCAGAGATAATAATTTACATCACTCACTATCACTTACAGAGATACATTCTAGTGTGATACGTAGTAATTGGTATCAGATATAATAATTTACTCACTCTTACATTCTAGTGTGATACGTAGTAATTGGTATCAGATATAATAATTTACTCACTCTTACATTCTAGTGTGATACGTAGTAATTGGTATCAGAGATAATAATTTACTCACTCTTACATTCTAGTGTGATACGTAGTAATTGGTATCAGATATAATAATTTACATTCTAGTCACTAATAATTTACATTCTAGTGTGATACGTAGTAATTGGTATCAGATATAATAATTTAGTCACTCTTACATTCTAGTGTGATACGTAGTAATTGGTATCAGAGATAATAATTTACTCACTCTTACATTCTAGTGTGATACGTAGTAATTGGTATCAGAGATAATAATTTACTCACTCTTACATTCTAGTGTGATACGTAGTAATTGGTATCAGATATAATAATTTAGTCACTCTTACATTCTAGTGTGATACGTAGTAATTGGTATCAGATATAATAATTTAGTCACTCTTACATTCTAGTGTGATACGTAGTAATTGGTATCAGAGATAATAATTTACTCACTCTTACATTCTAGTGTGATACGTAGTAATTGGTATCAGATATAATAATTTACTCACTCTTACATTCTAGTGTGATACGTAGTAATTGGTATCAGATATAATAATTTAGTCACTCTTACATTCTAGTGTGATACGTAGTAATTGGTATCAGAGATAATAATTTACTCACTCTTACATTCTAGTGTGATACGTAGTAATTGGTATCAGAGATAATAATTTACTCACTCTTACATTCTAGTGTGATACGTAGTAATTGGTATCAGAGATAATAATTTAGTCACTCTTACATTCTAGTGTGATACGTAGTAATTGGTATCAGAGATAATAATTTAGTCACTCTTACATTCTAGTGTGATACGTAGTAATTGGTATCAGAGATAATAATTTACTCACTCTTACATTCTAGTGTGATACGTAGTAATTGGTATCAGAGATAATAATTTAGTCACTCTTACATTCTAGTGTGATACGTAGTAATTGGTATCAGAGATAATAATTTACTCACTCTTACATTCTAGTGTGATACGTAGTAATTGATAGATAATAATTTACTCACTCTTACATTCTAGTGTGATACGTAGTAATTGGTATCAGAGATAATAATTTACTCACTCTTACATTCTAGTGTGATACGTAGTAATTGGTATCAGAGATAATAATTTACTCACTCTTACATTCTAGTGTGATACGTAGTAATTGGTATCAGAGATAATAATTTAGTTACTTACATTCTAGTGTGATACGTAGTAATTGGTATCAGAGATAATAATTTAGTCACTCTTACATTCTAGTGTGATACGTAGTAATTGGTATCAGAGATAATAATTTAGTCACTCTTACATTCTAGTGTGATACGTAGTAATTGGTATCAGAGATAATAATTTAGTCACTCTTACATTCTAGTGTGATACGTAGTAATTGGTATCAGATATAATAATTTACTCACTCTTACATTCTAGTGTGATACGTAGTAATTGGTATCAGATATAATAATTTAGTCACTCTTACATTCTAGTGTGATACGTAGTAATTGGTATCAGATATAATAATTTAGTCACTCTTACATTCTAGTGTGATACGTAGTAATTGGTATCAGAGATAATAATTTACTCACTCTTACATTCTAGTGTGATACGTAGTAATTGGTATCAGAGATAATAATTTACTCACTCTTACATTCTAGTGTGATACGTAGTAATTGGTATCAGATATAATAATTTAGTCACTCTTACATTCTAGTGTGATACGTAGTAATTGGTATCAGATATAATAATTTACTCACTCTTACATTCTAGTGTGATACGTAGTAATTGGTATCAGATATAATAATTTACTCACTCTTACATTCTAGTGTGATACGTAGTAATTGGTATCAGATATAATAATTTAGTCACTCTTACATTCTAGTGTGATACGTAGTAATTGGTATCAGAGATAATAATTTACTCCTTCTTACATTCTAGTGTGATACGTAGTAATTGGTATCAGATATAATAATTTACTCACTCTTACATTCTAGTGTGATACGTAGTAATTGGTATCAGATATAATAATTTAGTCACTCTTACATTCTAGTGTGATACGTAGTAATTGGTATCAGAGATAATAATTTACTCACTCTTACATTCTAGTGTGATACGTAGTAATTGGTATCAGATATAATAATTTACTTCTAGTGTGATACGTAGTAATTGGTATCAGATATAATAATTTAGTCACTCTTACATTCTAGTGTGATACGTAGTAATTGGTATCAGAGATAATAATAATTTAGTCACTCTTACATTCTAGTGTGATACGTAGTAATTGGTATCAGATATAATAATTTAGTCACTCTTACATTCTAGTGTGATACGTAGTAATTGGTATCAGAGATAATAATTTAGTCACTCTTACATTCTAGTGTGATACGTAGTAATTGGTATCAGATATAATAATTTAGTCACTCTTACATTCTAGTGTGATACGTAGTAATTGGTATCAGATATAATAATTTAGTCACTCTTACATTCTAGTGTGATACGTAGTAATTGGTATCAGAGATAATAATTTAGTCACTATTACATTCTAGTGTGATACGTAGTAATTGGTATCAGATATAATAATTTAGTCACTCTTACATTCTAGTGTGATACGTAGTAATTGGTATCAGATATAATAATTTACTCACTCTTACATTCTAGTGTGATACGTAGTAATTGGTATCAGAGATAATAATTTAGTCACTCTTACATTCTAGTGTGATACGTAGTAATTGGTATCAGATATAATAATTTACTCACTCTTACATTCTAGTGTGATACGTAGTAATTGGTATCAGATATAATAATTTAGTCACTCTTACATTCTAGTGTGATACGTAGTAATTGGTATCAGAGATAATAATTTAGTCACTCTTACATTCTAGTGTGATACGTAGTAATTGGTATCAGATATAATAATTTACTCACTCTTACATTCTAGTGTGATACGTAGTAATTGGTATCAGATATAATAATTTAGTCACTCTTACATTCTAGTGTGATACGTAGTAATTGGTATCAGATATAATAATTTAGTCACTCTTACATTCTAGTGTGATACGTAGTAATTGGTATCAGAGATAATAATTTATCAGATCACTCTTACATTCTAGTGTGATACGTAGTAATTGGTATCAGAGATAATAATTTAGTCACTCTTACATTCTAGTGTGATACGTAGTAATTGGTATCAGATATAATAATTTAGTCACTCTTACATTCTAGTGTGATACGTAGTAATTGGTATCAGAGATAATAATTTACTCACATTCTAGTGTGACATTCTAGTGTGATACGTAGTAATTGGTATCAGAGATAATAATTTACTCACTCTTACATTCTAGTGTGATACGTAGTAATTGGTATCAGAGATAATAATTTACTCACTCTTACATTCTAGTGTGATACGTAGTAATTGGTATCAGATATAATAATTTAGTCACTCTTACATTCTAGTGTGATACGTAGTAATTGGTATCAGAGTGTGATAATAATTTATCAGAGATCACTTTTCACATTCTAGTGTGATACGTAGTAATTGGTATCAGAGATAATAATTTAGTCACTCTTACATTCTAGTGTGATACGTAGTAATTGGTATCAGATATAATAATTTAGTCACTCTTACATTCTAGTGTGATACGTAGTAATTGGTATCAGAGATAATAATTTACTCACTCTTACATTCTAGTGTGATACGTAGTAATTGGTATCAGATATAATAATTTATACGTCACTCTTACATTCTAGTGTGATACGTAGTAATTGGTATCAGAGATAATAATTTAGTCACTTACATTCTAGTGTGATACGTAGTAATTGGTATCAGAGATAATAATTTACTCACTCTTACATTCTAGTGTGATACGTAGTAATTGGTATCAGATATAATAATTTAGTCACTCTTACATTCTAGTGTGATACGTAGTAATTGGTATCAGATATAATAATTTACTCACTCTTACATTCTAGTGTGATACGTAGTAATTGGTATCAGAGATAATAATTTACTCACTCTTACATTCTAGTGTGATACGTAGTAATTGGTATCAGATATAATAATTTAGTCACTCTTACATTCTAGTGTGATACGTAGTAATTGGTATCAGATATAATAATTTAGTCACTCTTACATTCTAGTGTGATACGTAGTAATTGGTATCAGATATAATAATTTAGTCACTCTTACATTCTAGTGTGATACGTAGTAATTGGTATCAGAGATAATAATTTAGTCACTCTTACATTCTAGTGTGATACGTAGTAATTGGTATCAGAGATAATAATTTACATCACTCTTACATTCTAGTGTGATACGTAGTAATTGGTATCAGAGATAATAATTTACTCACTCTTACATTCTAGTGTGATACGTAGTAATTGGTATCAGAGATAATAATTTAGTCACTCTTACATTCTAGTGTGATACGTAGTAATTGGTATCAGAGATAATAATTTACTCACTCTTACATTCTAGTGTGATACGTAGTAATTGGTATCAGATATAATAATTTACATTCTCACTCTTACATTCTAGTGTGATACGTAGTAATTGGTATCAGATATTTAACTCTACATTTAGTCACAGATCACTTACATTCTAGTGTGATACGTAGTAATTGGTATCAGATATAATAATTAACTCACTCTTACATTCTAGTGTCATACGTAGTAATTGGTATCATGGATAATAATTTAGTCACTATTACATTCTAGTGTGATACGTAGTAATTGGTATCAGATATAATAATTTAGTCACTCTTACATTCTAGTGTGATACGTAGTAATTGGTATCAGATATAATAATTTAGTCACTCTTACATTCTAGTGTGATACGTAGTAATTGGTATCAGATATAATAATTTACTCACTCTTACATTCTAGTGTGATACGTAGTAATTGGTATCAGATATAATAATTTACTCACTCTTACATTCTAGTGTGATACGTAGTAATTGGTATCAGAGATAATAATTTACTCACTCTTACATTCTAGTGTGATACGTAGTAATTGGTATCAGATATAATAATTTAGTCACTCTTACATTCTAGTGTGATACGTAGTAATTGGTATCAGAGATAATAATTTAGTCACTCTTACATTCTAGTGTGATACGTAGTAATTGGTATCAGATATAATAATTTAGTCACTCTTACATTCTAGTGTGATACGTAGTAATTGGTATCAGATATAATAATTTAGTCACTCTTACATTCTAGTGTGATACGTAGTAATTGGTATCAGATATAATAATTTAGTCACTCTTACATTCTAGTGTGATACGTAGTAATTGGTATCAGATATAATAATTTAGTCACTCTTACATTCTAGTGTGATACGTAGTAATTGGTATCAGAGATAATAATTTAGTCACTCTTACATTCTAGTGTGATACGTAGTAATTGGTATCAGATTAATAATTTACTCACTCTTACATTCTAGTGTGATACGTAGTAATTGGTATCAGATATAATAATTTAGTCACTCTTACATTCTAGTGTGATACGTAGTAATTGGTATCAGATATAATAATTTAGTCACTCTTACATTCTAGTGTGATACGTAGTAATTGGTATCAGATATAATAATTTAGTCACTCTTACATTCTAGTGTGATACGTAGTAATTGGTATCAGATATAATAATTTAGTCACTCTTACATTCTAGTGTGATACGTAGTAATTGGTATCAGAGATAATAATTTACTCACTCTTACATTCTAGTGTGATACGTAGTAATTGGTATCAGATATAATAATTTAGTCACTCTTACATTCTAGTGTGATACGTAGTAATTGGTATCAGATATAATAATTTAGTCACTCTTACATTCTAGTGTGATACGTAGTAATTGGTATCAGATACGTATAATAATTTAATTTAGTCACTCTTACATTCTAGTGTGATACGTAGTAATTGGTATCAGATATAATAATTTAGTCACTCTTACATTCTAGTGTGATACGTAGTAATTGGTATCAGAATTGGTATCAGAGATAATAATTTAGTCACTCTTACATTCTAGTGTGATACGTAGTAATTGGTATCAGATATAATAATTTAGTCACTCTTACATTCTAGTGTGATACGTAGTAATTGGTATCAGATACATTCTAGTGTGATAATAATTGGTATCAGATATCACTCTTACATTCTAGTGTGATACGTAGTAATTGGTATCAGATATAATAATTTACTCACTCTTACATTCTAGTGTGATACGTAGTAATTGGTATCAGAGATAATAATTTACTCACTCTTACATTCTAGTGTGATACGTAGTAATTGGTATCAGATATAATAATTTAGTCACTGGTATCTTACATTCTAGTGTGATACGTAGTAATTGGTATCAGATATAATAATTTAGTCACTCTTACATTCTAGTGTGATACGTAGTAATTGGTATCAGATATAATAATTTACTCACTCTTACATTCTAGTGTGATACGTAGTAATTGGTATCAGATATAATAATTTAGTCACTCTTACATTCTAGTGTGATACGTAGTAATTGGTATCAGAGATAATAATTTACTCACTTTACATTCTAGTGTGATACGTAGTAATTGGTATCAGATATAATAATTTAGTCACTCTTACATTCTAGTGTGATACGTAGTAATTGGTATCAGAGATAATAATTTACTCACTCTTACATTCTAGTGTGAGTAATTGGTATCAGATATAATAATTTACTCACTCTTACATTCTAGGTATCAGATATAATAATTTAGTCACTCTTACATTCTAGTGTGATACGTAGTAATTGGTATCAGATATAATAATTTAGTCACTCTTACATTCTAGTGTGATACGTAGTAATTGGTATCAGATATAATAATTTAGTCACTCTTACATTCTAGTGTGATACGTAGTAATTGGTATCAGATATAATAATTTAGTCACTCTTACATTCTAGTGTGATACGTAGTAATTGGTATCAGAGATAATAATTTAGTCACTCTTACATTCTAGTGTGATACGTAGTAATTGGTATCAGATATAATAATTTAGTCACTCTTACATTCTAGTGTGATACGTAGTAATTGGTATCAGATATAATAATTTACATCACTGTGATACGTAGTAATTGGTATCAGATTAATAATTTACTCACTCTTACATTCTAGTGTGATACGTAGTAATTGGTATCAGATATAATAATTTAGTCACTCTTACATTCTAGTGTGATACGTAGTAATTGGTATCAGATATAATAATTTAGTCACTCTTACATTCTAGTGTGATACGTAGTAATTGGTATCAGATATAATAATTTAGTCACTCTTACATTCTAGTGTGATACGTAGTAATTGGTATCAGATATAATAATTTAGTCACTCTTACATTCTAGTGTGATACGTAGTAATTGGTATCAGAGATAATAATTTACTCACTCTTACATTCTAGTGTGATACGTAGTAATTGGTATCAGATATAATAATTTACTCACTCTTACATTCTAGTGTGATACGTAGTAATTGGTATCAGATATAATAATTTAGTCACTCTTACATTCTAGTGTGATACGTAGTAATTGGTATCAGATATAATAATTTAGTCATCTTACATTCTAGTGTGATACGTAGTAATTGGTATCAGATATAATAATTTAGTCACTCTTACATTCTAGTGTGATACGTAGTAATTGGTATCAGAGATAATAATTTACTCACTCTTACATTCTAGTGTGATACGTAGTAATTGGTATCAGAGATAATAATTTACTCACTCTTACATTCTAGTGTGATACGTAGTAATTGGTATCAGATATAATAATTTAGTCACTCTTACATTCTAGTGTGATACGTAGTAATTGGTATCAGATATAATAATTTAGTCACTCTTACATTCTAGTGTGATACGTAGTAATTGGTATCAGATATAATAATTTAGTCACTCTTACATTCTAGTGTGATACGTAGTAATTGGTATCAGATATAATAATTTAGTCACTCTTACATTCTAGTGTGATACGTAGTAATTGGTATCAGATATAATAATTTAGTCACTCTTACATTCTAGTGTGATACGTAGTAATTGGTATCAGATATAATAATTTAGTCACTCTTACATTCTAGTGTGATACGTAGTAATTGGTATCAGATATAATAATTTAGTCACTCTTACATTCTAGTGTGATACGTAGTAATTGGTATCAGATATAATAATTTACTCACTCTTACATTCTAGTGTGATACGTAGTAATTGGTATCAGATATAATAACTTACACTCTGTTACATTCTAGTGTGATACGTAGTAATTGGTATCAGATATAATAATTTACATTCTAGTCACGTAGTAATTGGTACAGATTAATAATTTAGTCATACATTCTAGTGTGATACGTAGTAATTGGTATCAGATATAATAATTTAGTCACTCTTACATTCTAGTGTGATACGTAGTAATTGGTATCAGATATAATAATTTAGTCACTCTTACATTCTAGTGTGATACGTAGTAATTGGTATCAGATATAATAATTTAGTCACTCTTACATTCTAGTGTGATACGTAGTAATTGGTATCAGATATAATAATTTAGTCACTCTTACATTCTAGTGTGATACGTAGTAATTGGTATCAGATATAATAATTTAGTCACTCTTACATTCTAGTGTGATACGTAGTAATTGGTATCAGATATAATAATTTAGTCACTCTTACATTCTAGTGTGATACGTAGTAATTGGTATCAGATATAATAATTTAGTCACTCTTACATTCTAGTGTGATACGTAGTAATTGGTATCAGATATAATAATTTAGTCACTCTTACATTCTAGTGTGATACGTAGTAATTGGTATCAGATATAATAATTTAGTCACTCTTACATTCTAGTGTGATACGTAGTAATTGGTATCAGATATAATAATTTAGTCACTCTTACATTCTAGTGTGATACGTAGTAATTGGTATCAGATATAATAATTTACTCACTCTTACATTCTAGTGTGATACGTAGTAATTGGTATCAGAATTGGTATAATAATTTAGTCACTCTTACATTCTAGTGTGATACGTAGTAATTGGTATCAGAGATAATAATTTACTCACTCTTACATTCTAGTGTGATACGTAGTAATTGGTATCAGAGATAATAATTTACTCACTCTTACATTCTAGTGTGATACGTAGTAATTGGTATCAGATATAATAATTTAGTCACTCTTACATTCTAGTGTGATACGTAGTAATTGGTATCAGAGATAATAATTTAGTCACTCTTACATTCTAGTGTGATACGTAGTAATTGGTATCAGATATAATAATTTAGTCACTCTTACATTCTTAGTAATTGGTACATTCTAGTGTGATACGTAGTAATTGGTATCAGATATAATAATTTAGTCACTCTTACATTCTAGTGTGATACGTAGTAATTGGTATCAGATATAATAATTTAGTCACTCTTACATTCTAGTGTGATACGTAGTAATTGGTATCAGAGATAATAATTTACTCACTCTTACATTCTAGTGTGATACGTAGTAATTGGTATCAGATATAATAATTTAGTCACTCTTACATTCTAGTGTGATACGTAGTAATTGGTATCAGATATAATAATTTAGTCACTCTTACATTCTAGTGTGATACGTAGTAATTGGTATCAGATATAATAATTTAGTCACTCTTACATTCTAGTGTGATACGTAGTAATTGGTATCAGATATAATAATTTAGTCACTCTTACATTCTAGTGTGATACGTAGTAATTGGTATCAGATATAATAATTTAGTCACTCTTACATTCTAGTGTGATACGTAGTAATTGGTATCAGATATAATAATTTACTCACTCTTACATTCTAGTGTGATACGTAGTAATTGGTATCAGATATAATAATTTAGTCACTCTTACATTCTAGTGTGATACGTAGTAATTGGTATCAGAGATAATAATTTAGTCACTCTTACATTCTAGTGTGATACGTAGTAATTGGTATCAGATATAATAATTTAGTCACTCTTACATTCTAGTGTGATACGTAGTAATTGGTATCAGATATAATAATTTAGTCACTCTTACATTCTAGTGTGATACGTAGTAATTGGTATCAGATATAATAATTTAGTCACTCTTACATTCTAGTGTGATACGTAGTAATTGGTATCAGAGATAATAATTTAGTCACTCTTACATTCTAGTGTGATACGTAGTAATTGGTATCAGATATAATAATTTACTCACTCTTACATTCTAGTGTGATACGTAGTAATTGGTATCAGATATAATAATTTAGTCACTCTTACATTCTAGTGTGATACGTAGTAATTGGTATCAGAGATAATAATTTAGTCACTCTTACATTCTAGTGTGATACGTAGTAATTGGTATCAGATATAATAATTTAGTCACTCTTACATTCTAGTGTGATACGTAGTAATTGGTATCAGAGATAATAATTTAGTCACTCTTACATTCTAGTGTGATACGTAGTAATTGGTATCAGATATAATAATTTAGTCACTCTTACATTCTAGTGTGATACGTAGTAATTGGTATCAGATATAATAATTTAGTCACTCTTACATTCTAGTGTGATACGTAGTAATTGGTATCAGATATAATAATTTAGTCACTCTTACATTCTAGTGTGATACGTAGTAATTGGTATCAGATATAATAATTTAGTCACTCTTACATTCTAGTGTGATACGTAGTAATTGGTATCAGATATAATAATTTACTCACTCTTACATTCTAGTGTGATACGTAGTAATTGGTATCAGATATAATAATTTACTCACTCTTACATTCTAGTGTGATACGTAGTAATTGGTATCAGATATAATAATTTAGTCACTAATACATTCTAGTGTGATACGTAGTAATTGGTATCAGATATAATAATTTAGTCACTCTTACATTCTAGTGTGATACGTAGTAATTGGTATCAGATATAATAATTTAGTCACTCTTACATTCTAGTGTGATACGTAGTAATTGGTATCAGATATAATAATTTAGTCACTCTTACATTCTAGTGTGATACGTAGTAATTGGTATCAGATATAATAATTTAGTCACTCTTACATTCTAGTGTGATACGTAGTAATTGGTATCAGATATAATAATTTAGTCACTCTTACATTCTAGTGTGATACGTAGTAATTGGTATCAGATATAATAATTTAGTCACTCTTACATTCTAGTGTGATACGTAGTAATTGGTATCAGAATTGGTATCAGATAATAATTTAGTCACTCTTACATTCTAGTGTGATACGTAGTAATTGGTATCAGATATAATAATTTAGTCACTCTTACATTCTAGTGTGATACGTAGTAATTGGTATCAGATATAATAATTTAGTCACTCTTACATTCTAGTGTGATACGTAGTAATTGGTATCAGAGATAATAATTTACTCACTCTTACATTCTAGTGTGATACGTAGTAATTGGTATCAGATATAATAATTTAGTCACATTCTTACATTCTAGTGTGATACGTAGTAATTGGTATCAGATATAATAATTTAGTCACTCTTACATTCTAGTGTGATACGTAGTAATTGGTATCAGATATAATAATTTAGTCACTCTTACATTCTAGTGTGATACGTAGTAATTGGTATCAGATATAATAATTTAGTCACTCTTACATTCTAGTGTGATACGTAGTAATTGGTATCAGATATAATAACTTACACTCACATTCTAGTGTGATACGTAGTTCTAGTGTGATACGTAGTAATTGGTATCAGATATAATAATTTAGTCACTCTTACATTCTAGTGTGATACGTAGTAATTGGTATCAGAGATAATAATTTAGTCACTCTTACATTCTAGTGTGATACGTAGTAATTGGTATCAGATATAATAATTTAGTCACTCTTACATTCTAGTGTGATACGTAGTAATTGGTATCAGAGATAATAATTTACTCACTCTTACATTCTAGTGTGATACGTAGTAATTGGTATCAGATATAATAATTTACTCACTCTTACATTCTAGTGTGATACGTAGTAATTGGTATCAGAGATAATAATTTAGTCACTCTTACATTCTAGTGTGATACGTAGTAATTGGTATCAGATATAATAATTTAGTCACTCTTACATTCTAGTGTGATACGTAGTAATTGGTATCAGATATAATAATTTAGTCACTCTTACATTCTAGTGTGATACGTAGTAATTGGTATCAGAGATAATAATTTAGTCACTATTACATTCTAGTGTGATACGTAGTAATTGGTATCAGATATAATAATTTAGTCACTCTTACATTCTAGTGTGATACGTAGTAATTGGTATCAGAGATAATAATTTAACTTTATATTCTAGTGTGATACGTAGTAATTGGTATCAGATTAATAATTTAGTCACTCTTACATTCTAGTGTGATACGTAGTAATTGGTATCAGATATAATAATTTAGTCACTCTTACATTCTAGTGTGATACGTAGTAATTGGTATCAGATATAATAATTTACATTCTAGTCACAGATCACTTTACATTCTAGTGTGATACGTAGTAATTGGTATCAGATATAATAATTTAGTCACTCTTACATTCTAGTGTGATACGTAGTAATTGGTATCAGATATAATAATTTAGTCACTCTTACATTCTAGTGTGATACGTAGTAATTGGTATCAGATATAATAATTTAGTCACTCTTACATTCTAGTGTGATACGTAGTAATTGGTATCAGATATAATAATTTAGTCACTCTTACATTCTAGTGTGATACGTAGTAATTGGTATCAGATATAATAATTTAGTCACTCTTACATTCTAGTGTGATACGTAGTAATTGGTATCAGATATAATAATTTAGTCACTCTTACATTCTAGTGTGATACGTAGTAATTGGTATCAGAATTGGTATAATAATTTAGTCACTCTTACATTCTAGTGTGATACGTAGTAATTGGTATCAGAGATAATAATTTAGTCACTCTTACATTCTAGTGTGATACGTAGTAATTGGTATCAGATATAATAATTTACTCACTCTTACATTCTAGTGTGATACGTAGTAATTGGTATCAGATATAATAATTTAGTCACTCTTACATTCTAGTGTGATACGTAGTAATTGGTATCAGATATAATAATTTAGTCACTCTTACATTCTAGTGTGATACGTAGTAATTGGTATCAGATATAATAATTTAGTCACTCTTACATTCTAGTGTGATACGTAGTAATTGGTATCAGATATAATAATTTAGTCACTCTTACATTCTAGTGTGATACGTAGTAATTGGTATCAGATATAATAATTTAGTCACTCTTACATTCTAGTGTGATACGTAGTAATTGGTATCAGATATAATAATTTAGTCACTCTTACATTCTAGTGTGATACGTAGTAATTGGTATCAGATATAATAATTTAGTCACTCTTACATTCTAGTGTGATACGTAGTAATTGGTATCAGATATAATAATTTACTCACTCTTACATTCTAGTGTGATACGTAGTAATTGGTATCAGAGATAATAATTTAGTCACTTACATTCTAGTGTGATACGTAGTAATTGGTATCAGAGATAATAATTTAGTCACTCTTACATTCTAGTGTGATACGTAGTAATTGGTATCAGAGATAATAATTTACTCACTCTTACATTCTAGTGTGATACGTAGTAATTGGTATCAGATATAATAATTTAGTCACTCTTACATTCTAGTGTGATACGTAGTAATTGGTATCAGATATAATAATTTAACTTTACATTCTAGTGTGATACGTAGTAATTGGTATCAGATATAATAATTTAGTCATCATACGTAGTAATTGGTATCAGATATAATAATTTAGTCACTCTTACATTCTAGTGTGATACGTAGTAATTGGTATCAGATATAATAATTTAGTCACTCTTACATTCTAGTGTGATACGTAGTAATTGGTATCAGATATAATAATTTAGTCACTCTTACATTCTAGTGTGATACGTAGTAATTGGTATCAGATATAATAATTTAGTCACTCTTACATTCTAGTGTGATACGTAGTAATTGGTATCAGATATAATAATTTAGTCACTCTTACATTCTAGTGTGATACGTAGTAATTGGTATCAGAGATAATAATTTAACTCTTTAGTGTGATACGTACAGATCACTCTACATTCTAGTGTGATACGTAGTAATTGGTATCAGATATAATAATTTAGTCACTCTTACATTCTAGTGTGATACGTAGTAATTGGTATCAGAGATAATTTAATTTACATTCTAGTGTGATACATAATCTAGTGTGATACGTAGTAATTGGTATCAGATATAATAATTTAGTCACTCTTACATTCTAGTGTGATACGTAGTAATTGGTATCAGATATAATAATTTAGTCACTCTTACATTCTAGTGTGATACGTAGTAATTGGTATCAGATATAATAATTTAGTCACTCTTACATTCTAGTGTGATACGTAGTAATTGGTATCAGATATAATAATTTAGTCACTCTTACATTCTAGTGTGATACGTAGTAATTGGTATCAGAGATAATAATTTACTCACTCTTACATTCTAGTGTGATACGTAGTAATTGGTATCAGATATAATAATTTAGTCACTCTTACATTCTAGTGTGATACGTAGTAATTGGTATCAGAGATAATAATTTAGTCACTCTTACATTCTAGTGTGATACGTAGTAATTGGTATCAGAGATAATAATTTAGTCACTCTTACATTCTAGTGTGATACGTAGTAATTGGTATCAGATATAATAATTTACTCACTCTTACATTCTAGTGTGATACGTAGTAATTGGTATCAGATATAATAATTTAGTCACTCTTACATTCTAGTGTGATACGTAGTAATTGGTATCAGATATAATAATTTAGTCACTCTTACATTCTAGTGTGATACGTAGTAATTGGTATCAGATATAATAATTTACTCACTCTTACATTCTAGTGTGATACGTAGTAATTGGTATCAGATATAATAATTTAGTCACTCTTACATTCTAGTGTGATACGTAGTAATTGGTATCAGATATAATAATTTAGTCACTCTTACATTCTAGTGTGATACGTAGTAATTGGTATCAGATATAATAATTTAGTCACTCTTACATTCTAGTGTGATACGTAGTAATTGGTATCAGATATAATAATTTAGTCACTCTTACATTCTAGTGTGATACGTAGTAATTGGTATCAGAGATAATAATTTAGTCACTCTTACATTCTAGTGTGATACGTAGTAATTGGTATCAGATATAATAATTTAGTCACTCTTACATTCTAGTGTGATACGTAGTAATTGGTATCAGATATAATAATTTAGTCACTCTTACATTCTAGTGTGATACGTAGTAATTGGTATCAGATATAATAATTTACTCACTCTTACATTCTAGTGTGATACGTAGTAATTGGTATCAGATATAATAATTTAATCTTACATTCTAGTGTGATACGAAGTAATTGGTATCAGAGATAATAATTAATCACTATTACATTCTAGTGTGATACGTAGTAATTGGTATCAGATATAATAATTTAGTCACTCTTACATTCTAGTGTGATACGTAGTAATTGGTATCAGAGATAATAATTTATTTTACATTCTAGTGTGATACGTAGTAATTGGTATCAGAGATAATAATTTAGTCACTCTTACATTCTAGTGTGATACGTAGTAATTGGTATCAGAGATAATAATTTAGTCACTCTTACATTCTAGTGTGATACGTAGTAATTGGTATCAGAGATAATAATTTAGTCACTCTTACATTCTAGTGTGATACGTAGTAATTGGTATCAGAGATAATAATTTAGTCACTCTTACATTCTAGTGTGATACGTAGTAATTGGTATCAGAGATAATAATTTAGTCACTCTTACATTCTAGTGTGATACGTAGTAATTGGTATCAGAGATAATAATTTACTCACTCTTACATTCTAGTGTGATACGTAGTAATTGGTATCAGAGATAATAATTTACTCACTCTTACATTCTAGTGTGATACGTAGTAATTGGTATCAGAGATAATAATTTAGTCACTCTTACATTCTAGTGTGATACGTAGTAATTGGTATCAGAGATAATAATTTAGTCACTCTTACATTCTAGTGTGATACGTAGTAATTGGTATCAGATATAATAATTTAGTCACTCTTACATTCTAGTGTGATACGTAGTAATTGGTATCAGATACGTATAATAATTTAGTCACTCTTACATTCTAGTGTGATACGTAGTAATTGGTATCAGATATAATAATTTAGTCACTCTTACATTCTAGTGTGATACGTAGTAATTGGTATCAGATATAATAATTTACTCACTCTTACATTCTAGTGTGATACGTAGTAATTGGTATCAGATATAATAATTTAGTCACTCTTACATTCTAGTGTGATACGTAGTAATTGGTATCAGATATAATAATTTAGTCACTCTTACATTCTAGTGTGATACGTAGTAATTGGTATCAGATATAATAATTTACTCACTCTTACATTCTAGTGTGATACGTAGTAATTGGTATCAGATATAATAATTTACTCACTCTTACATTCTAGTGTGATACGTAGTAATTGGTATCAGAGATAATAATTTACTCACTCTTACATTCTAGTGTGATACGTAGTAATTGGTATCAGAGATAATAATTTACTCACTCTTACATTCTAGTGTGATACGTAGTAATTGGTATCAGAGATAATAATTTAGTATAACGTAATTTAGTCACTCTTACATTCTAGTGTGATACGTAGTAATTGGTATCAGATATAATAATTTAGTCACTCTTACATTCTAGTGTGATACGTAGTAATTGGTATCAGATATAATAATTTAGTCACTCTTACATTCTAGTGTGATACGTAGTAATTGGTATCAGATATAATAATTTAGTCACTCTTACATTCTAGTGTGATACGTAGTAATTGGTATCAGAGATAATAATTTAGTCACTCTTACATTCTAGTGTGATACGTAGTAATTGGTATCAGAGATAATAATTTACTCACTCTTACATTCTAGTGTGATACGTAGTAATTGGTATCAGAGATAATAATTTAGTCACTCTTACATTCTAGTGTGATACGTAGTAATTGGTATCAGAGATAATAATTTAGTCACTCTTACATTCTAGTGTGATACGTAGTAATTGGTATCAGAGATAATAATTTTGTCACTCACATTCTTATACGTAGTATTCTAGTGTGATACATTCTAGTGTAATACGTAGTAATTGGTATCAGAGATAATAATTTACTCACTCTTACATTCTAGTGTGATACGTAGTAATTGGTATCAGATATAATAATTTAGTCACTCTTACATTCTAGTGTGATACGTAGTAATTGGTATCAGAGATAATAATTTACTCACTCTTACATTCTAGTGTGATACGTAGTAATTGGTATCAGAGATAATAATTTACTCACTCTTACATTCTAGTGTGATACGTAGTAATTGGTATCAGATATAATAATTTAGTCACTCTTACATTCTAGTGTGATACGTAGTAATTGGTATCAGAGATAATAATTTAGTCACTCTTACATTCTAGTGTGATACGTAGTAATTGGTATCAGAGATAATAATTTAGTCACTCTTACATTCTAGTGTGATACGTAGTAATTGGTATCAGATATAATAATTTAGTCACTCTTACATTCTAGTGTGATACGTAGTAATTGGTATCAGATATAATAATTTAGTCACTCTTACATTCTAGTGTGATACGTAGTAATTGGTATCAGAGATAATAATTTAGTCACTCTTACATTCTAGTGTGATACGTAGTAATTGGTATCAGATATAATAATTTAGTCACTCTTACATTCTAGTGTGATACGTAGTAATTGGTATCAGATATAATAATTTAGTCACTCTTACATTCTAGTGTGATACGTAGTAATTGGTATCAGAGATAATAATTTAGTCACTCTTACATTCTAGTGTGATACGTAGTAATTGGTATCAGAGATAATAATTTAGTCACTCTTACATTCTAGTGTGATACGTAGTAATTGGTATCAGAGATAATAATTTAGTCACTATTACATTCTAGTGTGATACGTAGTAATTGGTATCAGATATAATAATTTAGTCACTCTTACATTCTAGTGTGATACGTAGTAATTGGTATCAGATATAATAATTTACTCACTCTTACATTCTAGTGTGATACGTAGTAATTGGTATCAGATATATAATAATTTAGTCACTATTACATTCTAGTGTGATACGTAGTAATTGGTATCAGATATAATAATTTAGTCACTCTTACATTCTAGTGTGATACGTAGTAATTGGTATCAGAGATAATAATTTAGTCACTATTACATTCTAGTGTGATACGTAGTAATTGGTATCAGATATAATAATTTAGTCACTCTTACATTCTAGTGTGATACGTAGTAATTGGTATCAGAGATAATAATTTAATTTTACATTCTAGTCACAGAGATCTTACATTCTAGTGTGATACGTAGTAATTGGTATCAGAGATAATAATTTAGTCACTCTTACATTCTAGTGTGATACGTAGTAATTGGTATCAGAGATAATAATTTAGTCACTCTTACATTCTAGTGTGATACGTAGTAATTGGTATCAGATATAATAATTTAGTCACTCTTACATTCTAGTGTGATACGTAGTAATTGGTATCAGAGATAATAATTTACTCACTCTTACATTCTAGTGTGATACGTAGTAATTGGTATCAGATATAATAATTTAGTCACTCTTACATTCTAGTGTGATACGTAGTAATTGGTATCAGAGATAATAATTTAGTCACTCTTACATTCTAGTGTGATACGTAGTAATTGGTATCAGATATAATAATTTAGTCACTCTTACATTCTAGTGTGATACGTAGTAATTGGTATCAGATATAATAATTTACATCACTCTTACATTCTAGTGTGATACGTAGTAATTGGTATCAGAGATAATAATTTAGTCACTCTAATTGGTACATTCTAGTGTGATACGTAGTAATTGGTATCAGATATAATAATTTAGTCACTCTTACATTCTAGTGTGATACGTAGTAATTGGTATCAGAGATAATACGTTACTCACTCTTACATTCTAGTGTGATACGTAGTGGTATCAGAGATAATAATTTAGTACTCTACATTCTAGGTATCGTAGAATTGGTATAAGAATAATAATTTAGTCACTTACATTCTAGTGTGATACGTAGTAATTGGTATCAGAGATAATAATTTAGTCACTCTTACATTCTAGTGTGATACGTAGTAATTGGTATCAGATATAATAATTTAGTCACTCTTACATTCTAGTGTGATACGTAGTAATTGGTATCAGAGATAATAATTTAGTCACTCTTACATTCTAGTGTGATACGTAGTAATTGGTATCAGAGATAATAATTTAGTCACTCTTACATTCTAGTGTGATACGTAGTAATTGGTATCAGAGATAATAATTTACTCACTCTTACATTCTAGTGTGATACGTAGTAATTGGTATCAGAGATAATAATTTAATCACTCTTACATTCTAGTGTGATACGTAGTAATTGGTATCAGAGATAATAATTTACTCACTCTTACATTCTAGTGTGATACGTAGTAATTGGTATCAGAGATAATAATTTACTCACTCTTACATTCTAGTGTGATACGTAGTAATTGGTATCAGATAATTTTAGTCACTCTTACATTCTAGTGTGATACGTAGTAATTGGTATCAGAGATAATAATTTACTCACTCTTACATTCTAGTGTGATACGTAGTAATTGGTATCAGATATAATAATTTAGTCACTCTTACATTCTAGTGTGATACGTAGTAATTGGTATCAGAGATAATAATTTAGTCACTCTTACATTCTAGTGTGATACGTAGTAATTGGTATCAGAGATAATAATTTAGTCACTCTTACATTCTAGTGTGATACGTAGTAATTGGTATCAGAGATAATAATTTAGTCACTAATAATTTACTTACATTCTAGTGTGATACGTAGTAATTGGTATCAGAGATAATAATTTAGTCACTCTTACATTCTAGTGTGATACGTAGTAATTGGTATCAGATATAATAATTTAGTCACTCTTACATTCTAGTGTGATACGTAGTAATTGGTATCAGATATAATAATTTACACTCACTCTTACATTCTAGTGTGATACGTAGTAATTGGTATCAGAATATAATAATTTAGTCACTCTTACATTCTAGTGTGATACGTAGTAATTGGTATCAGATATAATAATTTAGTCACTCTTACATTCTAGTGTGATACGTAGTAATTGGTATCAGAGATAATAATTTAGTCACTCTTACATTCTAGTGTGATACGTAGTAATTGGTATCAGAGATAATAATTTACTCACTCTTACATTCTAGTGTGATACGTAGTAATTGGTATCAGAGATAATAATTTAGTCACTCTTACATTCTAGTGTGATACGTAGTAATTGGTATCAGAGATAATAATTTACTCACTCTTACATTCTAGTGTGATACGTAGTAATTGGTATCAGATATAATAATTTAGTCACTCTTACATTCTAGTGTGATACGTAGTAATTGGTATCAGAGATAATAATTTAGTCACTCTTACATTCTAGTGTGATACGTAGTAATTGGTATCAGAGATAATAATTTACTCACTCTTACATTCTAGTGTGATACGTAGTAATTGGTATCAGAGATAATAATTTAGTCACTCTTACTAGTGTGATACGTAGTAATTGGTATCAGACATTCATTCTAGTGTGATACGTAGTAATTGGTATCAGAGATAATAATTTACTCACTCTTACATTCTAGTGTGATACGTAGTAATTGGTATCAGATATAATAATTTAGTCACTCTTACATTCTAGTGTGATACGTAGTAATTGGTATCAGATATAATAATTTAGTCACTCTTACATTCTAGTGTGATACGTAGTAATTGGTATCAGAGATAATAATTTAGTCACTCTTACATTCTAGTGTGATACGTAGTACAGAGATAATAATTTACTCACTCTTACATTCTAGTGTGATACGTAGTAATTGGTATCAGAGATAATAATTTACTCACTCTTACATTCTAGTGTGATACGTAGTAATTGGTATCAGAGATAATAATTTAGTCACTTACATTCTAGTGTGATGTGATACGTAGTAATTGGTATCAGATATAATAATTTAGTCACTCTTACATTCTAGTGTGATACGTAGTAATTGGTATCAGATATAATAATTTAGTCACTCTTACATTCTAGTGTGATACGTAGTAATTGGTATCAGAGATAATAATTTAGTCACTCTTACATTCTAGTGTGATACGTAGTAATTGGTATCAGAGATAATAATTTAGTCACTTACATTCTAGTGTGATACGTAGTAATTGGTATCAGAGATAATAATTTACTCACTCTTACATTCTAGTGTGATACGTAGTAATTGGTATCAGATATAATAATTTAGTCACTCTTACATTCTAGTGTGATACGTAGTAATTGGTATCAGAGATAATAATTTACTCACTCTTACATTCTAGTGTGATACGTAGTAATTGGTATCAGAGATAATAATTTACTCACTCTTACATTCTAGTGTGATACGTAGTAATTGGTATCAGATAGAATAATAATTTACTCACTCTTAAATTCTAGTGTGATACGTAGTAATTGGTATCAGAGATAATAATTTAGTCACTTACATTCTAGTGTGATACGTAGTAATTGGTATCAGATATAATAATTTAGTCACTCTTACATTCTAGTGTGATACGTAGTAATTGGTATCAGAGATAATAATTTACTCACACTCTTACATTCTAGTGTGATACGTAGTAATTGGTATCAGATATAATAATTTAGTCACTCTTACATTCTAGTGTGATACGTAGTAATTGGTATCAGAGATAATAATTTACTCACTCTTACATTCTAGTGTGATACGTAGTAATTGGTATCAGAGATAATAATTTAGTCACTCTTACATTCTAGTGTGATACGTAGTAATTGGTATCAGAGATAATAATTTAGTCACTCTTACATTCTAGTGTGATACGTAGTAATTGGTATCAGAGATAATAATTTAGTCACTCTTACATTCTAGTGTGATACGTAGTAATTGGTATCAGAGATAATAATTTAGTCACTCTTACATTCTAGTGTGATACGTAGTAATTGGTATCAGAGATAATAATTTACGTCACTCTTACATTCTAGTGTGATACGTAGTAATTGGTATCAGAGATAATAATTTACTCACTCTTACATTCTAGTGTGATACGTAGTAATTGGTATCAGAGATAATAATTTAGTCACTCTTACATTCTAGTGTGATACGTAGTAATTGGTATCAGAGATAATAATTTAGTCACTCTTACATTCTAGTGTGATACGTAGTAATTGGTATCAGATATAATAATTTAGTCACTCTTACATTCTAGTGTGATACGTAGTAATTGGTATCAGAGATAATAAGTTACTCACTCTTACATTCTAGTGTGATACGTAGTAATTGGTATCAGAGATAATAATTTAGTCACTTACATTCTATTCTAGTATCAGAGATAATAATTTATACATTCTAGTGTATACGTAGTAATTGGTTGGTATCAGAGATAATAATTTAGTCACTCTTACATTCTAGTGTGATACGTAGTAATTGGTATCAGAGATAATAATTTAGTCACTCTTACATTCTAGTGTGATACGTAGTAATTGGTATCAGAGATAATAATTTACTCACTCTTACATTCTAGTGTGATACGTAGTAATTGGTATCAGAGATAATAATTTAGTCACTCTTACATTCTAGTGTGATACGTAGTAATTGGTATCAGAGATAATAATTTAGTCACTCTTACATTCTAGTGTGATACGTAGTAATTGGTATCAGAGATAATAATTTACTCACTCTTACATTCTAGTGTGATACGTAGTAATTGGTATCAGAGATAATAATTTAGTCACTCTTACATTCTAGTGTGATACGTAGTAATTGGTATCAGAGATAATAATTTAGTCACTCTTACATTCTAGTGTGATACGTAGTAATTGGTATCAGAGATAATAATTTACTCACTCTTACATTCTAGTGTGATACGTAGTAATTGGTATCAGAGATAATAATTTAGTCACTCTTACATTCTAGTGTGATACGTAGTAATTGGTATCAGATATAATAATTTAGTCACTCTTACATTCTAGTGTGATACGTAGTAATTGGTATCAGAGATAATAATTTACTCACTCTTACATTCTAGTGTGATACGTAGTAATTGGTATCAGAGATAATAATTTACTCACTCTTACATTCTAGTGTGATACGTAGTAATTGGTATCAGAGATAATAATTTACTCACTCTTACATTCTAGTGTGATACGTAGTAATTGGTATCAGAGATAATAATTTACTCACTCTTACATTCTAGTGTGATACGTAGTAATTGGTATCAGAGATAATAATTTAGTCACTCTTACATTCTAGTGTGATACGTAGTAATTGGTATCAGAGATAATAATTTAGTCACTATTACATTCTAGTGTGATACGTAGTAATTGGTATCAGATATAATAATTTAGTCACTCTTACATTCTAGTGTGATACGTAGTAATTGGTATCAGATATAATAATTTAGTCACTCTTACATTCTAGTGTGATACGTAGTAATTGGTATCAGAGATAATAATTTATCAGAGATCACTTACTTACATTCTAGTGTGATACGTAGTAATTGGTATCAGAGATAATAATTTAGTCACTCTTACATTCTAGTGTGATACGTAGTAATTGGTATCAGAGATAATAATTTAGTCACTCTTACATTCTAGTGTGATACGTAGTAATTGGTATCAGAGATAATAATTTAGTCACTCTTACATTCTAGTGTGATACGTAGTAATTGGTATCAGAGATAATAATTTAGTCACTCTTACATTCTAGTGTGATACGTAGTAATTGGTATCAGAGATAATAATTTACTCACTCTTACATTCTAGTGTGATACGTAGTAATTGGTATCAGAGATAATAATTTACTCACTCTTACATTCTAGTGTGATACGTAGTAATTGGTATCAGATATAATAATTTAGTCACTCTTACATTCTAGTGTGATACGTAGTAATTGGTATCAGAGATAATAATTTAGTCACTCTTACATTCTAGTGTGATACGTAGTAATTGGTATCAGAGATAATAATTTAGTCACTCTTACATTCTAGTGTGATACGTAGTAATTGGTATCAGAGATAATAATTTACTCACTCTTACATTCTAGTGTGATACGTAGTAATTGGTATCAGAGATAATAATTTAGTCACTCTTACATTCTAGTGTGATACGTAGTAATTGGTATCAGAGATAATAATTTAGTCACTTACATTCTAGTGTGATACGTAGTAATTGGTATCAGAGATAATAATTTACTCACTCTTACATTCTAGTGTGATACGTAGTAATTGGTATCAGATATAATAATTTAGTCACTCTTACATTCTAGTGTGATACGTAGTAATTGGTATCAGAGATAATAATTTAGTCACTCTTACATTCTAGTGTGATACGTAGTAATTGGTATCAGAGATAATAATTTCACTCACATTCTTACATTCTAGTGTGATACGTAGTAATTGGTATCAGAGATAATAATTTAGTCACTCTTACATTCTAGTGTGATACGTAGTAATTGGTATCAGAGATAATAATTTACTCACTCTTACATTCTAGTGTGATACGTAGTAATTGGTATCAGAGATAATAATTTACTCACTCTTACATTCTAGTGTGATACGTAGTAATTGGTATCAGAGATAATAATTTACTCACTCTTACATTCTAGTGTGATACGTAGTAATTGGTATCAGAGATAATAATTTAGTCACTCTTACATTCTAGTGTGATACGTAGTAATTGGTATCAGAGATAATAATTTACTCACTCTTACATTCTAGTGTGATACGTAGTAATTGGTATCAGAGATAATAATTTACTCACTTTACATTCTAGTGTGATACGTAGTGTGATCAGAGATAATAATTTAGTCACTCTTACATTCTAGTGACGTACGTAGTAATTGGTATCAGAGATAATAATTTAGTCACTCTTACATTCTAGTGTGATACGTAGTAATTGGTATCAGAGATAATAATTTACTCACTCTTACATTCTAGTGTGATACGTAGTAATTGGTATCAGAGATAATAATTTAGTCACTCTTACATTCTAGTGTGATACGTAGTAATTGGTATCAGAGATAATAATTTACTCACTCTTACATTCTAGTGTGATACGTAGTAATTGGTATCAGAGATAATAATTTAGTCACTCTTACATTCTAGTGTGATACGTAGTAATTGATATCAGAGATAATAATTTAGTCATTTACATTCTAGTGTGATACGTAGTAATTGGTATCAGAGATAATAATTTAGTCACTCTTACATTCTAGTGTGATACGTAGTAATTGGTATCAGAGATAATAATTTAGTCACTCTTACATTCTAGTGTGATACGTAGTAATTGGTATCAGAGATAATAATTTAGTCACTCTTACATTCTAGTGTGATACGTAGTAATTGGTATCAGATATAATAATTTACTCACTCTTACATTCTAGTGTGATACGTAGTAATTGGTATCAGAGATAATAATTTAGTCACTCTTACATTCTAGTGTGATACGTAGTAATTGGTATCAGAGATAATAATTTAGTCACTCTTACATTCTAGTGTGATACGTAGTAATTGGTATCAGAGATAATAATTTACTCACTTACATTCTAGTGTGATACGTAGTAATTGGTATCAGAGATACATTCATTCTAGTGTGATACGTAGTAATTGGTATCAGAGATAATAATTTACTCACTCTTACATTCTAGTGTGATACGTAGTAATTGGTATCAGAGATAATAATTTAGTCACTCTTACATTCTAGTGTGATACGTAGTAATTGGTATCAGAGATAATAATTTACTCACTCTTACATTCTAGTGTGATACGTAGTAATTGGTATCAGATATAATAATTTACTCACTCTTACATTCTAGTGTGATACGTAGTAATTGGTATCAGAGATAATAATTTAGTCACTTACATTCTAGTGTGATACGTAGTAATTGGTATCAGAGATAATAATTTAGTCACTCTTACATTCTAGTGTGATACGTAGTAATTGGTATCAGAGATAATAATTTAGTCACTCTTACATTCTAGTGTGATACGTAGTAATTGGTATCAGAGATAATAATTTACTCACTCTTACATTCTAGTGTGATACGTAGTAATTGGTATCAGAGATAATAATTTAGTCACTCTTACATTCTAGTGTGATACGTAGTAATTGGTATCAGAGATAATAATTTAGTCACTCTTACATTCTAGTGTGATACGTAGTAATTGGTATCAGAGATAATAATTTACTCACTCTTACATTCTAGTGTGATACGTAGTAATTGGTATCAGAGATAATAATTTACTCACTCTTACATTCTAGTGTGATACGTAGTAATTGGTATCAGAGATAATAATTTACTCACTCTTACATTCTAGTGTGATACGTAGTAATTGGTATCAGAGATAATAATTTATTCTCACTAATAATTTAGTCACTTACATTCTAGTGTGATACGTAGTAATTGGTATCAGAGATAATAATTTACTCACTCTTACATTCTAGTGTGATACGTAGTAATTGGTATCAGATATATCAGAGAATAATTTAGTCACTCTTACATTCTAGTGTGATACGTAGTAATTGGTATCAGAGATAATAATTTAGTCACTCTTACATTCTAGTGTGATACGTAGTAATTGGTATCAGAGATAATAATTTACTCACTCTTACATTCTAGTGTGATACGTAGTAATTGGTATCAGAGATAATAATTTACTCACTCTTACATTCTAGTGTGATACGTAGTAATTGGTATCAGAGATAATAATTTAGTCACTCTTACATTCTAGTGTGATACGTAGTAATTGGTATCAGAGATAATAATTTAGTCACTCTTACATTCTAGTGTGATACGTAGTAATTGGTATCAGAGATAATAATCACTCTTACATTCTAGTCGTACAGAGATAATAATTTAGTCACTACATTCTAGTGTGATACGTAGTAATTGGTATCAGAGATAATAATTTAGTCACTCTTACATTCTAGTGTGATACGTAGTAATTGGTATCAGAGATAATAATTTACTCACTCTTACATTCTAGTGTGATACGTAGTAATTGGTATCAGAGATAATAATTTACTCACTCTTACATTCTAGTGTGATACGTAGTAATTGGTATCAGAGATAATAATTTAGTCACTCTTACATTCTAGTGTGATACGTAGTAATTGGTATCAGAGATAATAATTTAGTCACTCTTACATTCTAGTGTGATACGTAGTAATTGGTATCAGAGATAATAATTTAGTCACTCTTACATTCTAGTGTGATACGTAGTAATTGGTATCAGATATAATAATTTACATCACTCTTACATTCTAGTGTGATACGTAGTAATTGGTATCAGAGATAATAATTTACTCACTCTTACATTCTAGTGTGATACGTAGTAATTGGTATCAGATATAATAATTTAGTCACTCTTACATTCTAGTGTGATACGTAGTAATTGGTATCAGAGATAATAATTTAGTCACTCTTACATTCTAGTGTGATACGTAGTAATTGGTATCAGAGATAATAATTTAGTCACTCTTACATTCTAGTGTGATACGTAGTAATTGGTATCAGAGATAATAATTTACTCACTCTTACATTCTAGTGTGATACGTAGTAATTGGTATCAGAGATAATAATTTACTCACTCTTACATTCTAGTGTGATACGTAGTAATTGGTATCAGAGATAATAATTTACTCACTCTTACATTCTAGTGTGATACGTAGTAATTGGTATCAGAGATAATAATTTAGTCACTCTTACATTCTAGTGTGATACGTAGTAATTGGTATCAGAGATAATAATTTAGTCACTCTTACATTCTAGTGTGATACGTAGTAATTGGTATCAGAGATAATAATTTAGTCACTCTTACATTCTAGTGTGATACGTAGTAATTGGTATCAGAGATAATAATTTACTCACTCTTACATTCTAGTGTGATACGTAGTAATTGGTATCAGAGATAATAATTTACTCACTCTTATTCTAGTGTGATACGTAGTACGTAGTAGTGGTATCTTACATTCTAGTGTGATACGTAGTAATTGGTATCAGAGATAATAATTTTCTCAATTACATTCTAGTGTGATACGTAGTAATTGGTATCAGAGATAATAATTTACTCACTCTTACATTCTAGTGTGATACGTAGTAATTGGTATCAGAGATAATAATTTACTCACTCTTACATTCTAGTGTGATACGTAGTAATTGGTATCAGAGATAATAATTTACTCACTCTTACATTCTAGTGTGATACGTAGTAATTGGTATCAGAGATAATAATTTAGTCACTCTTACATTCTAGTGTGATACGTAGTAATTGGTATCAGAGATAATAATTTAGTCACTCTTACATTCTAGTGTGATACGTAGTAATTGGTATCAGAGATAATAATTTAGTCACTCTTACATTCTAGTGTGATACGTAGTAATTGGTATCAGAGATAATAATTTAGTCACTCTTACATTCTAGTGTGATACGTAGTAATTGGTATCAGAGATAATAATTTAGTCACTTACATTCTAGTGTGATACGTAGTAATTGGTATCAGAGATAATAATTTACTCACTCTTACATTCTAGTGTGATACGTAGTAATTGGTATCAGAGATAATAATTTAATTACTTACATTCTAGTGTGATACGTAGTAATTGTTATCAGAGATAATAATATAGTCACTTACATTCTAGTGTGATACGTAGTAATTGGTATCAGAGATAATAATTTACACTCATTCTAGTGTGATACGTAGTAATTGGTATCAGAGATAATAATTTAGTCACTCTAGTGTGATACGTAGTAATTGGTATCAGATATAATAATTTAGTCACTCTTACATTCTAGTGTGATACGTAGTAATTGGTATCAGAGATAATAATTTAGTCACTCTTACATTCTAGTGTGATACGTAGTAATTGGTATCAGAGATAATAATTTAGTCACTCTTACATTCTAGTGTGATACGTAGTAATTGGTATCAGTGTAATAATTTACGTACATTCTAGTGTGATACGTAGTAATTGGTATCAGAGATAATAATTTAGTCACTCTTACATTCTAGTGTGATACGTAGTAATTGGTATCAGAGATAATAATTTACTCACTCTTACATTCTAGTGTGATACGTAGTAATTGGTATCAGAGATAATAATTTAGTCACTCTTACATTCTAGTGTGATACGTAGTAATTGGTATCAGAGATAATAATTTAGTCACTCTTACATTCTAGTGTGATACGTAGTAATTGGTATCAGAGATAATAATTTATCAGAGATCACTCTTACATTCTAGTGTGATACGTAGTAATTGGTATCAGATAATAATTTAGTCACTCTTACATTCTAGTGTGATACGTAGTAATTGGTATCAGAGATAATAATTTAGTCACTCTTACATTCTAGTGTGATACGTAGTAATTGGTATCAGAGATAATAATTTAGTCACTCTTACATTCTAGTGTGATACGTAGTAATTGGTATCAGAGATAATAATTTATACTCACTCTTACATTCTAGTGTGATACGTAGTAATTGGTATCAGAGATAATAATTTAGTCACTCTTACATTCTAGTGTGATACGTAGTAATTGGTATCAGAGATAATAATTTAGTCACTCTTACATTCTAGTGTGATACGTAGTAATTGGTATCAGAGATAATAATTTAGTGTCACTCTGGTATCAGAGACATTCATTCTAGTGTGATACGTAGTAATTGGTATCAGAGATAATAATTTAGTCACTCTTACATTCTAGTGTGATACGTAGTAATTGGTATCAGAGATAATAATTTAGTCACTCTTACATTCTAGTGTGATACGTAGTAATTGGTATCAGAGATAATAATTTACTCACTCTTACATTCTAGTGTGATACGTAGTAATTGGTATCAGAGATAATAATTTACTCACTCTTACATTCTAGTGTGATACATTCTAGTGTGATACGTAGTAATTGGTATCAGAGATAATAATTTAGTCACTCTTACATTCTAGTGTGATACGTAGTAATTGGTATCAGAGATAATAATTTAGTCACTCTTACATTCTAGTGTGATACGTAGTAATTGGTATCAGAGATAATAATTTACTCACTCTTACATTCTAGTGTGATACGTAGTAATTGGTATCAGAGATAATAATTTAGTCACTTACATTCTAGTGTGATACGTAGTAATTGGTATCAGAGATAATAATTTAGTCACTCTTACATTCTAGTGTGATACGTAGTAATTGGTATCAGAGATAATAATTTAGTCACTCTTACATTCTAGTGTGATACGTAGTAATTGGTATCAGAGATAATAATTTAGTCACTCTTACATTCTAGTGTGATACGTAGTAATTGGTATCAGAGATAATAATTTAGTCACTCTTACATTCTAGTGTGATACGTAGTAATTGGTATCAGAGATAATAATTTACACTCACTCTTACATTCTAGTGTGATACGTAGTAATTGGTATCAGAGATAATAACTCTTACATTCTAGTCACGTAGTAATTGGTATCAGAGTACATTACGTAGTAATTGGTATCTACTGTGATACGTAGTAATTGGTATCAGAGATAATAATTTAGTCACTCTTACATTCTAGTGTGATACGTAGTAATTGGTATCAGAGATAATAATTTAGTCACTCTTACATTCTAGTGTGATACGTAGTAATTGGTATCAGAGATAATAATTTAGTCACTCTTACATTCTAGTGTGATACGTAGTAATTGGTATCAGAGATAATAATTTAGTCACTCTTACATTCTAGTGTGATACGTAGTAATTGGTATCAGAGATAATAATTTAGTCACTCTTACATTCTAGTGTGATACGTAGTAATTGGTATCAGAGATAATAATTTAGTCACTCTTACATTCTAGTGTGATACGTAGTAATTGGTATCAGAGATAATAATTTAGTCACTCTTACATTCTAGTGTGATACGTAGTAATTGGTATCAGAGATAATAATTTACTCACTCTACATTCTAGTGTGATACGTAGTAATTGGTATCAGAGATAATAATTTACTCACTCTTACATTCTAGTGTGATAATAATTTATCAGAGATACTCACTTACATTCTAGTGTGATACGTAGTAATTGGTATCAGAGATAATAATTTAGTCACTCTTACATTCTAGTGTGATACGTAGTAATTGGTATCAGAGATAATAATTTACTCACTCTTACATTCTAGTGTGATACGTAGTAATTGGTATCAGAGATAATAATTTAGTCACTCTTACATTCTAGTGTGATACGTAGTAATTGGTATCAGAGATAATAATTTAGTCACTCTTACATTCTAGTGTGATACGTAGTAATTGGTATCAGAGATAATAATTTACTCACTCTTACATTCTAGTGTGATACGTAGTAATTGGTATCAGAGATAATAATTTAGTCACTCTTACATTCTAGTGTGATACGTAGTAATTGGTATCAGAGATAATAATTTAGTCACTCTTACATTCTAGTGTGATACGTAGTAATTGGTATCAGAGATAATAATTTAGTCACTTTACATTCTAGTGTGATACAGTAATTGGTATCAGAGATTTACATTCTAGTGTGATACGTAGTAATTGGTATCAGAGATAATAATTTACTCACTCTTACATTCTAGTGTGATACGTAGTAATTGGTATCAGAGATAATAATTTAGTCACTCTTACATTCTAGTGTGATACGTAGTAATTGGTATCAGAGATAATAATTTAGTCACTTACATTCTAGTGTGATACGTAGTAATTGGTATCAGAGATAATAATTTACTCACTCTTACATTCTAGTGTGATACGTAGTAATTGGTATCAGATATAATAATTTAGTCACTCTTACATTCTAGTGTGATACGTAGTAATTGTGTATCAGATCAGATAATAATTTACTCACTCTTACATTCTAGTGTGATACGTAGTAATTGGTATCAGATATAATAATTTAGTCACTCTTACATTCTAGTGTGATACGTAGTAATTGGTATCAGAGATAATAATTTAGTCACTCTTACATTCTAGTGTGATACGTAGTAATTGGTATCAGAGATAATAATTTAGTCACTCTTACATTCTAGTGTGATACGTAGTAATTGGTATCAGAGATAATAATTTAGTCACTTACATTCTAGTGTGATACGTAGTAATTGGTATCAGAGATAATAATTTAGTCACTCTTACATTCTAGTGTGATACGTAGTAATTGGTATCAGAGATAATAATTTAGTCACTCTTACATTCTAGTGTGATACGTAGTAATTGGTATCAGAGATAATAATTTAGTCACTCTTACATTCTAGTGTGATACGTAGTAATTGGTATCAGACATTCTAGTGTGATAATAATTTATCAGAGATAATCACTCTTACATTCTAGTGTGATACGTAGTAATATCAGAGATAATTTTAGTATCACATTCTAATAATAATTTACACACTTACATTCTAGTGTGATACGTAGTAATTGGTATCAGAGATAATAATTTAGTCACTCTTACATTCTAGTGTGATACGTAGTAATTGGTATCAGAGATAATAATTTACTCACTCTTACATTCTAGTGTGATACGTAGTAATTGGTATCAGATATAATAATTTACTCACTCTTACATTCTAGTGTGATACGTAGTAATTGGTATCAGAGATAATAATTTAGTCACTTACATTCTAGTGTGATACGTAGTAATTGGTATCAGAGATAATAATTTAGGTGTGATACGTAGTAATTGGTATCAGATATAATAATTTAGTCACTCTTACATTCTAGTGTGATACGTAGTAATTGGTATCAGATATAATAATTTACTCACTCTTACATTCTAGTGTGATACGTAGTAATTGGTATCAGAGATAATAATTTAGTCACTCTTACATTCTAGTGTGATACGTAGTAATTGGTATCAGAGATAATAATTTAGTCACTCTTACATTCTAGTGTGATACGTAGTAATTGGTATCAGAGATAATAATTTAGTCACTCTTACATTCTAGTGTGATACGTAGTAATTGGTATCAGAGATAATAATTTAGTCACTCTTACATTCTAGTGTGATACGTAGTAATTGGTATCAGAGATAATAATTTACTCACTCTTACATTCTAGTGTGATACGTAGTAATTGGTATCAGAGATAATAATTTAGTCACTCTTACATTCTAGTGTGATACGTAGTAATTGGTATCAGAGATAATAATTTACTCACTCTTACATTCTAGTGTGATACGTAGTAATTGGTATCAGAGATAATAATTTAGTCACTCTTACATTCTAGTGTGATACGTAGTAATTGGTATCAGAGATAATAATTTAGTCACATTCTCGTGTGATACGTAGTAATTGGTATCAGAGATAATAATTTACTGTGATACGTAGTAATTGGTATCAGAGATAATAATTTAGTCACTCTTACATTCTAGTGTGATACGTAGTAATTGGTATCAGATATAATAATTTAGTCACTTACACATTCTAGTGTGATACGTAGTAATTGGTATCAGAGATAATAATTTACTCACTCTTACATTCTAGTGTGATACGTAGTAATTGGTATCAGAGATAATAATTTAGTCACTCTTACATTCTAGTGTGATACGTAGTAATTGGTATCAGAGATAATAATTTAGTCACTCTTACATTCTAGTGTGATACGTAGTAATTGGTATCAGAGATAATAATTTAGTCACTACATTCTAGTGTGATACGTAGTAATTGGTATCAGAGATAATAATTTACTCACTAGTGTGATACGTAGTAATTGGTATCAGAGATAATAATTTAGTCACTCTTACATTCTAGTGTGATACGTAGTAATTGGTATCAGAGATAATTTACATTCTAGTGTGATACGTAGTAATTGGTATCAGAGATAATAATTTACTCACTCTTACATTCTAGTGTGATACGTAGTAATTGGTATCAGAGATAATAATTTAGTCACTCTTACATTCTAGTGTGATACGTAGTAATTGGTATCAGAGATAATAATTTACTCACTCTTACATTCTAGTGTGATACGTAGTAATTGGTATCAGAGATAATAATTTAGTCACTCTTACATTCTAGTGTGATACGTAGTAATTGGTATCAGAGATAATAATTTACACTCTTACATTCTAGTGTGATACGTAGTAATTGGTATCAGAGATAATAATTTAATCACTCTTACATTCTAGTGTGATACGTAGTAATTGATATCAGAGATAATAATTTAGTCATTTACATTCTAGTGTGATACGTAGTAATTGGTATCAGAGATAATAATTTAGTCACTTACATTCTAGTGTGATACGTAGTAATTGGTATCAGAGATAATAATTTAGTCACTCTTACATTCTAGTGTGATACGTAGTAATTGGTATCAGAGATAATAATTTACTCACTCTTACATTCTAGTGTGATACGTAGTAATTGGTATCAGAGATAATAATTTACTCACTCTTACATTCTAGTGTGATACGTAGTAATTGGTATCAGAGATAATAATTTAGTCACTCTTACATTCTAGTGTGATACGTAGTAATTGGTATCAGAGTATAATAATTTTTAGTCACTCTTACATTCTAGTGTGATACGTAGTAATTGGTATCAGATATAATAATTTAGTCACTCTTACATTCTAGTGTGATACGTAGTAATTGGTATCAGAGATAATAATTTAGTCACTCTTACATTCTAGTGTGATACGTAGTAATTGGTATCAGAGATAATAATTTACTCACTCTTACATTCTAGTGTGATACGTAGTAATTGGTATCAGAGATAATAATTTACTCACTCTTACATTCTAGTGTGATACGTAGTAATTGGTATCAGAGATAATAATTTACTCACTCTTACATTCTAGTGTGATACGTAGTAATTGGTATCAGATTCTAGATAATAATTTAGTCACTCTTACATTCTAGTGTGATACGTAGTAATTGGTATCAGAGATAATAATTTAGTCACTCTTACATTCTAGTGTGACGTAGTAATTGGTATCAGAGATAGTCACTCTTACATTCTAGTGTGATACGTAGTAATTGGTATCAGATATAATAATTTAGTCACTCTTACATTCTAGTGTGATACGTAGTAATTGGTATCAGAGATAATACGTTACTCACTCTTACATTCTAGTGTGATACGTAGTAATTGGTATCAGAGATAATAATTTACACTCACTCTTACATTTGGTATCAGAGATAATAATTTACTACATTCTAGTGTGATACGTAGTAATTGGTATCAGAGATAAATAATTTAGTCACTCTTACATTCTAGTGTGATACGTAGTAATTGGTATCAGAGATAATAATTTAGTCACTCTTACATTCTAGTGTGATACGTAGTAATTGGTATCAGAGATAATAATTTAGTCACTCTTACATTCTAGTGTGATACGTAGTAATTGGTATCAGAGATAATAATTTAGTCACTCTTACATTCTAGTGTGATACGTAGTAATTGGTATCAGAGATAATAATTTAGTCACTCTTACATTCTAGTGTGATACGTAGTAATTGGTATCAGAGATAATAATTTAGTCACTCTTACATTCTAGTGTGATACGTAGTAATTGGTATCAGAGATAATAATTTAGTCACTCTTACATTCTAGTGTGATACGTAGTAATTGGTATCAGATATAATAATTTAGTCACTCTTACATTCTAGTGTGATACGTAGTAATTGGTATCAGAGATAATAATTTAGTCACTCTTACATTCTAGTGTGATACGTAGTAATTGGTATCAGAGATAATAATTTAGTCACTCTTACATTCTAGTGTGATACGTAGTAATTGGTATCAGATATAATAATTTAGTCACTCTTACATTCTAGTGTGATACGTAGTAATTGGTATCAGAGATAATAATTTAGTCACTCTTACATTCTAGTGTGATACGTAGTAATTGGTATCAGAGATAATAATTTAGTCACTCTTACATTCTAGTGTGATACGTAGTAATTGGTATCAGAGATAATAATTTAGTCACTCTTACATTCTAGTGTGTATATCGTAGTACTCTTACATTCTAGTGTATCAGAATTGGTATAATAAATTTAACTCTTTACTCACTCTTACATTCTAGTGTGATAGTAATTGTAGAGATATTGGTATCAGAGATAATAATTTAGTCACTCTTACATTCTAGTGTGATACGTAGTAATTGGTATCAGAGATAATAATTTAGTCACTCTTACATTCTAGTGTGATACGTAGTAATTGGTATCAGAGATAATAATTTAGTCACTCTTACATTCTAGTGTGATACGTAGTAATTGGTATCAGAGATAATAATTTAGTCACTCTTACATTCTAGTGTGATACGTAGTAATTGGTATCAGAGATAATAATTTACTCACTCTTACATTCTAGTGTGATACGTAGTAATTGGTATCAGAGATAATAATTTAGTCACTCTTACATTCTACATTCTAGTGTGATACGTAGTAATTGGTATCAGAGATAATAATTTACTCACTCTTACATTCTAGTGTGATACGTAGTAATTGGTATCAGAGATAATAATTTACTCACTCTTACATTCTAGTGTGATACGTAGTAATTGGTATCAGAGATAATAATTTAGTCACTCTTACATTCTAGTGTGATACGTAGTAATTGGTATCAGAGATAATAATTTACTCACATTCTTACATTCTAGTGTGATACGTAGTAATTGGTATCAGAGATAATAATTTAGTCACTTACATTCTAGTGTGATACGTAGTAATTGGTATCAGAGATAATAATTTACTCACTCTTACATTCTAGTGTGATACGTAGTAATTGGTATCAGATATAATAATTTAGTCACTCTTACATTCTAGTGTGATACGTAGTAATTGGTATCAGATATAATAATTTAGTCACTCTTACATTCTAGTGTGATACGTAGTAATTGGTATCAGAGATAATAATTAGTCACTCTTCATTCTAGTGTGATTCTAGTGTGATACGTAGTAATTGGTATCAGAGATACGTAGTAATTGGTATCAGAGATAATTTATTTAGTGTGATACGTAGTAATTGGTATCAGAGATAATAATTTAGTCACTCTTACATTCTAGTGTGATACGTAGTAATTGGTATCAGAGATAATAATTTAGTCACTCTTACATTCTAGTGTGATACGTAGTAATTGGTATCAGATATAATAATTTAGTCACTCTTACATTCTAGTGTGATACGTAGTAATTGGTATCAGAGATAATAATTTACTCACTCTTACATTCTAGTGTGATACGTAGTAATTGGTATCAGAGATAATAATTTACTCACTCTTACATTCTAGTGTGATACGTAGTAATTGGTATCAGAGATAATAATTTAGTCACTCTTACATTCTAGTGTGATACGTAGTAATTGGTATCAGAGATAATAATTTAGTCACTCTTACATTCTAGTGTGATACGTAGTAATTGGTATCAGAGATAATAATTTAGTCACTCTTACATTCTAGTGTGATACGTAGTAATTGGTATCAGAGATAATAATTTAGTCACTCTTACATTCTAGTGTGATACGTAGTAATTGGTATCAGAGATAATAATTTACATCACTCTTACATTCTAGTGTGATACGTAGTAATTGGTATCAGAGATAATAATTTAGTCACTCTTACATTCTAGTGTGATACGTAGTAATTGGTATCAGAGATAATAATTTAGTCACTCTTACATTCTAGTGTGATACGTAGTAATTGGTATCAGTGTGATACGTAGTAATTGGTATCAGAGATAATAATTTAGTCACTCTTACATTCTAGTGTGATACGTAGTAATTGGTATCAGAGATAATAATTTAGTCACTCTTACATTCTAGTGTGATACGTAGTAATTGGTATCAGAGATAATAATTTAGTCACTATTACATTCTAGTGTGATACGTAGTAATTGGTATCAGATATAATAATTTAGTCACTCTTACATTCTAGTGTGATACGTAGTAATTGGTATCAGATATAATAATTAATTGGTATCAGAGATAATAATTTAGTCACTCTTACATTCTAGTGTGATACGTAGTAATTGGTATCAGAGATAATAATTTAGTCACTCTTACATTCTAGTGTGATACGTAGTAATTGGTATCAGAGATAATAATTTAGTCACTCTTACATTCTAGTGTGATACGTAGTAATTGGTATCAGAGATAATAATTTACACTCACTCTTACATTCTAGTGTGATACGTAGTAATTGGTATCAGAGATAATAATTTAGTCACTCTTACATTCTAGTGTGATACGTAGTAATTGGTATCAGAGATAATAATTTAGTCACTCTTACATTCTAGTGTGATACGTAGTAATTGGTATCAGATATAATAATTTAGTCACTCTTACATTCTAGTGTGATACGTAGTAATTGGTATCAGAGATAATAATTTAGTCACTCATTCTACATTCTAGTGTGATACGTAGTAATTGGTATCAGAGATAATAATTTAGTCACTCTTACATTCTAGTGTGATACGTAGTAATTGGTATCAGAGATAATAATTTAGTCACTCTTACATTCTAGTGTGATACGTAGTAATTGGTATCAGAGATAATAATTTAGTCACTCTTACATTCTAGTGTGATACGTAGTAATTGGTATCAGAGATAATAATTTAGTCACTCTTACTTCTAGTGTGATACGTAGTAATTGGTATCAGAGATAATAATTTAGTCACTCTTACATTCTAGTGTGATACGTAGTAATTGGTATCAGAGATAATAATTTAGTCACTCTTACATTCTAGTGTGATACGTAGTAATTGGTATCAGAGATAATAATTTAGTCACTCATTCTAGTGTGATACGTAGTAATTGGTATCAGAGATAATAATTTAGTCACTCTTACATTCTAGTGTGATACGTAGTAATTGGTATCAGATATAATAATTTACTCACTCTTACATTCTAGTGTGATACGTAGTAATTGGTATCAGATATAATAATTTAGTCACTCTTACATTCTAGTGTGATACGTAGTAATTGGTATCAGAGATAATACGTTACTCACTCTTACATTCTAGTGTGATACGTAGAAATTGGTATCAGAGATAATAATTTAGTCACTCTTACATTCTACACATTCTAGTGTGATACGTAGTAATTGGTATCAGAGATAATAATTTAGTCACTCTTACATTCTAGTGTGATACGTAGTAATTGGTATCAGAGATAATAATTTAGTCACTCTTACATTCTAGTGTGATACGTAGTAATTGGTATCAGAGATAATAATTTAGTCACTATTACATTCTAGTGTGATACGTAGTAATTGGTATCAGATATAATAATTTAGTCACTCTTACATTCTAGTGTGATACGTAGTAATTGGTATCAGAGATAATAATTTAGTCACTCTTACATTCTAGTGTGATACGTAGTAATTGGTATCAGAGATAATAATTTAGTCACTCTTACATTCTAGTGTGATACGTAGTAATTGGTATCAGAGATAATAATTTAGTCACTCTTACATTCTAGTGTGATACGTAGTAATTGGTATCAGAGATAATAATTTAGTCATTTACATTCTAGTGTGATACGTAGTAATTGGTATCAGATATAATAATTTAGTCACTCTTACATTCTAGTGTGATACGTAGTAATTGGTATCAGATATAATAATTTACTCACTCTTACATTCTAGTGTGATACGTAGTAATTGGTATCAGAGATAATAATTTAGTCACTCTTACATTCTAGTGTGATACGTAGTAATTGGTATCAGATATAATAATTTACATCACCTTACATTCTAGTGTGATACGTAGTAATTGGTATCAGAGATAATAATTTAGTCACTCTTACATTCTAGTGTGATACGTAGTAATTGGTATCAGAGATAATAATTTAGTCACTCTTACATTCTAGTGTGATACGTAGTAATTGGTATCAGATATAATAATTTAGTCACTCTTACATTCTAGTGTGATACGTAGTAATTGGTATCAGAGATAATAATTTAGTCACTCTTACATTCTAGTGTGATACGTAGTAATTGGTATCAGAGATAATAATTTAGTCACTCTTACATTCTAGTGTGATACGTAGTAATTGGTATCAGAGATAATAATTTAGTCACTCTTACATTCTAGTGTGATACGTAGTAATTGGTATCAGAGATAATAATTTAGTCACTCTTACATTCTAGTGTGATACGTAGTAATTGGTATCAGAGATAATAATTTAGTCACTCTTACATTCTAGTGTGATACGTAGTAATTGGTATCAGAGATAATAATTTACTCACTCTTACATTCTAGTGTGATACGTAGTAATTGGTATCAGAGATAATAATTTAGTCACTCTTACATTCTAGTGTGATACGTAGTAATTGGTATCAGAGATAATAATTTAGTCACTCTTACATTCTAGTGTGATACGTAGTAATTGGTATCAGAGATAATAATTTAGTCACTCTTACATTCTAGTGTGATACGTAGTAATTGGTATCAGATAATAATTTACTCACTACATTCTAGTGTGATACGTAGTAATTGGTATCAGATATATAATTTAGTCACTCTTACATTCTAGTGTGATACGTAGTAATTGGTATCAGATATAATAATTTAGTCACTCTTACATTCTAGTGTGATACGTAGTAATTGGTATCAGAGATAATAATTTAGTCACTCTTACATTCTAGTGTGATACGTAGTAATTGGTATCAGAGATAATAATTTAGTCACTCTTACATTCTAGTGTGATACGTAGTAATTGGTATCAGATATAATAATTTAGTCACTCTTACATTCTAGTGTGATACGTAGTAATTGGTATCAGAGATAATAATTTAGTCACTATTACATTCTAGTGTGATACGTAGTAATTGGTATCAGATATAATAATTTAGTCACTCTTACATTCTAGTGTGATACGTAGTAATTGGTATCAGATATAATAATTTAGTCACTCTTACATTCTAGTGTGATACGTAGTAATTGGTATCAGATATAATAATTTAGTCACTCTTACATTCTAGTGTGATACGTAGTAATTGGTATCAGATATAATAATTTAGTCACTCTTACATTCTAGTGTGATACGTAGTAATTGGTATCAGAGATAATAATTTAGTCACTCTTACATTCTAGTGTGATACGTAGTAATTGGTATCAGAGATAATAATTTAGTCACTCTTACATTCTAGTGTGATACGTAGTAATTGGTATCAGATATAATAATTTAGTCACTCTTACATTCTAGTGTGATACGTAGTAATTGGTATCAGAGATAATAATTTAGTCACTCTTACATTCTAGTGTGATACGTAGTAATTGGTATCAGATATAATAATTTAGTCACTCTTACATTCTAGTGTGATACGTAGTAATTGGTATCAGATATAATAATTTAGTCACTCTTACATTCTAGTGTGATACGTAGTAATTGGTATCAGAGATAATAATTTAGTCACTCTTACATTCTAGTGTGATACGTAGTAATTGGTATCAGATATAATAATTTAGTCACTCTTACATTCTAGTGTGATACGTAGTAATTGGTATCAGATATAATAATTTAGTCACTCTTACATTCTAGTGTGATACGTAGTAATTGGTATCAGAGATAATAATTTAGTCACTCACTTTACATTCTAGTGTGATACGTAGTAATTGGTATCAGAGATAAATAATTTAGTCACTCTTACATTCTAGTGTGATACGTAGTAATTGGTATCAGAGATAATAATTTAGTCACTCTTACATTCTAGTGTGATACGTAGTAATTGGTATCAGATATAATAATTTAGTCACTCTTACATTCTAGTGTGATACGTAGTAATTGGTATCAGAGATAATAATTTACTCACTCTTACATTCTAGTGTGATACGTAGTAATTGGTATCAGATATAATAATTTAGTCACTCTTACATTCTAGTGTGATACGTAGTAATTGGTATCAGAGATAATAATTTAGTCACTCTTACATTCTAGTGTGATACGTAGTAATTGGTATCAGATATAATAATTTAGTCACTCTTACATTCTAGTGTGATACGTAGTAATTGGTATCAGAGATAATAATTTAGTCACTCTTACATTCTAGTGTGATACGTAGTAATTGGTATCAGATAATAATAATTCTAGTGTGATCGTAGTAATTGGTATCAGATATAATAATTTATCACTCTATTCTAGTGTGATACGTAGTAATTGGTATCAGAGATAATAATTTAGTCACTCTTACATTCTAGTGTGATACGTAGTAATTGGTATCAGAGATAATAATTTAGTCACTCTTACATTCTAGTGTGATACGTAGTAATTGGTATCAGAGATAATAATATAGTCACTCTTACATTCTAGTGATACGTGATATCAGTAGTAATTGGTATCAGAATTGGTATAATAATTTAGTCACTCTTACATTCTAGTGTGATACGTAGTAATTGGTATCAGAGATAATAATTTAGTCACTCTTACATTCTAGTGTGATACGTAGTAATTGGTATCAGATATAATAATTTAGTCACTCTTACATTCTAGTGTGATACGTAGTAATTGGTATCAGATATAATAATTTAGTCACTCTTACATTCTAGTGTGATACGTAGTAATTGGTATCAGATATAATAATTTAGTCACTCTTACATTCTAGTGTGATACGTAGTAATTGGTATCAGATATAATAATTTAGTCACTCTTACATTCTAGTGTGATACGTAGTAATTGGTATCAGATATAATAATTTAGTCACTCTTACATTCTAGTGTGATACGTAGTAATTGGTATCAGATATAATAATTTACTCACTCTTACATTCTAGTGTGATACGTAGTAATTGGTATCAGATATAATAATTTAGTCACTCTTACATTCTAGTGTGATACGTAGTAATTGGTATCAGAGATAATAATTTAGTCACTCTTACATTCTAGTGTGATACGTAGTAATTGGTATCAGTAGATATAATAATTTAGTCACTCTTACATTCTAGTGTGATACGTAGTAATTGGTATCAGATATAATAATTTAGTCACTCTTACATTCTAGTGTGATACGTAGTAATTGGTATCAGATATAATAATTTAGTCACTCTTACATTCTAGTGTGATACGTAGTAATTGGTATCAGATATAATAATTTAGTCACTCTTACATTCTAGTGTGATACGTAGTAATTGGTATCAGATATAATAATTTAGTCACTTACATTCTTGTGATATAGTAATTGGTATCAGATGTAATAATTTAGATACGTGAGTAATTGGTATCAGATATAATAATTTAGTCACTCTTACATTCTAGTGTGATACGTAGTAATTGGTATCAGATATAATAATTTAGTCACTCTTACATTCTAGTGTGATACAGTTCTAATAATTTAGTCACTCTTACATTCTAGTGTGATACGTAGTAATTGGTATCAGATATAATAA